>NC_068923.1:80043750-80346719 GCF_023091745.1 Budorcas taxicolor | reverse complement strand
CCTGTAATTGATGGTGGAAGAAAAAATGTCAACATATATTTTTCTATTATTTTGCCACAGGTACTGAAATGCCCATGACCTAGAATTTCAAGGATTCAGATTGCTACTGTGATAGCTTCAGATTTTGCTTCCAGGTTTTTTTCTTTAACAGACTGACACAGACTTCTAAGGATTTAATTCTGTTTATTGTTAATACTTCAGTTCACATGATTTCAGTCTAACAAGATGACTAATTTCTCAAAGAATCAAGTGACTATTAACTCAATTGACTTCAATCCAAATTCATATTCAATCTTTATCATACTTTTATTTAACATTATTTTATCTACATGTTTCTGTGTGTAGCTTTTGGCCATTTATTTGCAGTGTAGCTCATTTATTTTCTTGCCACCTCTCCTGAAATTCCTCTGCTGGACTGTTTCTAGATTTTCACATTTATACACAGAGACATAGAGAACATCTTATTATAATTTTTTTAATTTTATAATATTTCCATGGAGTTTGTTCTCCATAGCAGAATAACTGAAAAAAATAAGAATTTTTAAAGTTATTGTTACATATTGGGATATCACACTATAGAAATATCAAACTAATTTGCAGTACCCTCAGCGTGGGATATATGCATGCTTCCACCTTGTCTATACGATATTGGATTTTATTTTAATTTATGTATGCAGTGGCTTTAAAAATAGAAGTAACAAAGTTTACCATCTTAACTGTTTTAAGTGTACAATTCAGTGGTATTAAATACATTCATAATGTTCTGGAGCCATCAAATCACTCATCTCTAAAACTCTTTTCATCTTGTAAAACTGAAACTCAGTACCAACTAAACAATAGCTCCCCTCTCCCAGCCACTGGAAACCCCCATTCTACTTTCTGTCTCTGTGATTTTGACTAGTTTCAGTACCTCATAGTAGTGGATTTACATGGTATTTGCCTTTTTTTGACTGCCTTACTTCACTTAGCATAATGCTCTCAATATTCATCCACATTGTAACATATGTTGGAGAAGGCAATGGCATCCCACTCCAGTACTCTTGCCTGGAAAATCCCATGGATGGAGGAGCCTGGTAGGCTGCAGTCCATGGGGTCACTAAGAGTCGGACACGACTGAGCGACTTCACTTTCACTTTTCACTTTCATGCCTTGGAGAAGGAAATGGCAACCCACTCCAGTGTTCTTGCCTTGAGAATCCCAGAGACGAGGAGCCTGGTAGGCTGCCATCTACGGGGTCGCACAGGGTCGGACACGACTGAAGCGATTTAGCAGCAGCAGCAGTAGCATATGTTAGAATCACCTTCCTTTTTAAGGCAGAATAATATCCCATTTCATATAAACACCACGTTTTGCTTATCCATTCAATTGGGTTGGTAATACATTTTAGCTGTTGATATAATGCTGCTGTGAACATGGGTATACAAATATCTATCTGAGACCGTGCTTTTAATTATTTGGGGAGTATGGCCAGTAATATGGTAATTCTATTTTTAATTTTTCAAGGAACAATCATACGGTTTTTCGAGGAGTCTGTACTCTTGCACATTCCCACCAATGACACACAAGCGTTCCAGTTTCTCCATATCCTCACCAGTACCTGCTATTATCTGCTTTTTGATAGTAGATATTCTAATGGGTATGAGGAGGTATCCCACTGTAGTTTTGATTTGCCTTTCCCTGGTGATTACTGTTCAGAGAAGGCAGTGGCACCCCACTCCAGCACTCTTGCCTAGGAAATCCCATGGACGGAGGAGCCTGGTGGGCTACAGTCCATGGGGTCTCTAAGAGTTGGACACGACTGAGTGACTTCACTTTCACTTTTCACTTTCATGCATTGGAGAAGGAAACGGCAACCCACTCCAGTGTTCTTGCTTGGAGAATCCCAGGGACAGGGGAGCCTGGTGGGCTGCCGTCTATGGGGTCGCACAGAGTCAGACACGACTGGTGCGACATAGCAGCAGCAGCAGCAGCAGCAGTGTATACATTTTGATCTCAAACTCCCTAACTATCCCTCCCTTTCCTCTTCCCCCTGGTAATGTTAAGTCCTTCTCTAAGTCTGTGAGCCTGTTTCTATTTTGTAAATAAGTTCATTTGTATCATTTCTTTTTAGATTCCACATATAAGACATACTATATGATATTTCTCTTTGTCTGCCTTACTTCACATTCAGTGTGACCATCTCTAGGCCCATTCATATTGCTGCAAATGGCCTTATTGCATTCTTTTTAATGGCTGAGTAATATTTCATTGCATATATGTACCACATCTTCCTTATCCATTCCTCTGTTGATGGACATTTAGGTTGCTTCCATGTCCTAGCTATTGTAAACTATACTGCAAAGAACATTAGGGTACATGCATCCTTTTGGACCATGTTTTTTTCAGGATATTTTCTCAGAAGTGGGATTGCATGGTCATATGATGGTTCTATTTTCAGTTTTCTAAGAAACCTCCATACTATTCTCCATAGTGGCCATACCAATTTACATTCCCACCAACAGTGTAAGAGGGTTCTGTCCCTCTCCACACCCTCTCCAGCATTTATTGTTCATGGATTTTTTGATGATAGACATTTTGTTTGGTATGTGATGATATTTCATTGTAGTTTTGACTTGCATTTCCCTAATGATTAGTGATATGGAACATCTTTTTATGTACCTCTTGGCCATCTGTGTTATCTTCTTTGGAGAAATGTCTATTTAGGTCTCCTTCCCAAATGTTTAGTTGGATTGTTTGTTTTGATGATATTAACCTCGTGAGCTGTTTGTAAATTTTACAGACTAGTCCCCTGTCAGTCCATCATTTGCAAGTATTTTCTCCCAATCTGTGGGTTGTCTTTTGTATGTTTATGGCTTCCTTTGCTGTGCAAAAGCTTTTGAGTTTAATTAGGTCCCATTTGTTTATTTCTTATTTCCATTTTTCTGGGAGATGGATCAAAAAAGATATTGGTGTGATTTATGTCAGAGAGTGTTCTGCCTATGTTTTCCTCTAGGAGTTGTAGAATGTCCAGTCTCACATTTAGGCCTTTAATCTACTTTGAGCTTATTTTTGTATATGGTGTTAAAGAATGATCTAATTTCATATTTTTACATATAGCTGTCCAGTTTTTCCAGCACCATTTGTCAAAGAGACAATCTTTCCACCATTGTGTAGTCATGCCGCCTCTGTCATAGATTAATGGACCATAGGTGTGTGAGTTTATTTCTGGGTTTTCTGAACTGTTTCATTGATCTATATTTCTTTTTGTACCAGTGCCATACTGTTTTGACTACTGTAACTTTGTAGTGTAGGCTGGTCAGGGAGCCTGATTCCTCCAGCTCTGTTTTTCTTCCTCAAGATTGCTTTGGCTATTGGGGTTTTTTCGTGTTTCCATAGAAATTTTAAGATTCTTTTTTCTAGTTCCATGAAAAATGTTTTTGGTGATTTGATAGGGAATGCATTGAATCTGTAGATGAATATATAATTTTTATGCTTATTGACCGTTTATATATCTTTGTTTAAATATGTGTTTAAATCCCTAGCCCATTATGGAATTATGTTGTTTGTTTTTTTGTGTTTGAGTTTTCAGAGTCCTCTGTTTATTCTAGATATTAATCTGTTATCAGAGATATGATTTGTAAACATTTTCTTTCATTCTGTAGATTGCCTTTTTAACCTGTTGATACTGTCTTCTGATGCAAAATTTTCTAATATGCATGAAGTCTAATTTGTCTATTTTTGTTGTCGTTTTTTGTACCTTCAGTGTCATACTCAAGAAATCATTGCCAAATCCAATGTCAAGAAACTTTTGCCATGTTTTCTCCTTAGAGTTTTATAGCTTTAGGCACTACATTTAAATTTTTGATTCATTTTGAGTTAGTTTCTGTGTGTGATGTTAAGTAAGAGTCTAACTTCATTCCTTTGCAAGTGGATATCCAATTTTCCCAGCACCATTTATTGTAAAGACTGCCCTTTCTCCATTGAATGGTCTTTGCACACTTGTCCAAAACCCCATATATTCAAAGGTTTATTGCTAGGCTCTCATTGGTCTACATGCCTGTCTTTATGCAAGCATAACACAAGGAGATCCAACCAGTCCATTCTGAAGGAGATCAGCCCTGGGATTTCTTTGGAAGGAATGATGCTAAAGCTGAAACTCCAGTACTTTGGCCACCTCATGTGAAGAGTTGACTCATTGGAAAAGACCCTGATGCTGGGAGGGATTGGGGGCAGGAGGAGAAGGGGATGACAGAGGATGAGATGGCTGGGTGGCATCACCGACTCGATGGACGTGAGTCTGAGTGAACTCCGGGAGTTGGTGATGGGCAGGGAGGCCTGGCGTGCTATGATTCATGGGGTCGCAAAGAGTTGGACATAACTGAGTGACTGAACTGAACTGAACTGAACACTGTTTTGATTATGTTGATTTTGAAGTAAGTTTTAAAATCAGGAAACATGAGCCCTTCAGCTTTGACCTTATTTTTCAGGATTGTTTTAGCTATTAAGGCTCACTGAGATGCCATATAAACCTTTGGATGAATTTTTCTATTTCTTCTCAAAACATCCTTGGAATTTTGATAGGGATTGCATTGAATCTGCTGATGACTTTGGTAGTATTGACATATTAACCATCTTAAGTCTTCTAACCCATGAAGAGAGTTTCCCTGGTGGCTCAGTGGAAAAGAATCCACCTTCCAGTGCAAGAGATGCAGGCTCAATCCCTGGGTTGTGCAGGTCTCCTGGAGAAGGAAATGACAACCCACTCCAGTATTCTTGCCTGGGAAATCCTGAGAACAAAGGAGCCTGGCAGGCTACAGTCCACGGAGTCCCTAAAGAGTTGGATACTACTTAAGGACTAAACAGTTCATGAACATACACTGTGTTTTCATTTATTTATGTGTTCTTTAATTGCTTTCAACATTGTTTTAATTGTATAAGTCTTTCACCTCCTTGGTTAGTTAATTCCTAAGTATTCCATTTTTTTATGTTACTGTAAATGCAATTGCTTTTAAATTTCTTTTTCATCTTGCTCATTGTTTATGTATAGAAATACAACAGATTTTTGCATGTTGGCTTTGTATCCTGCTACTCTTCTGAATTCATTATTACTTCTAATAGTTATGTGTGTGTGGGGGGGGGGGGAATCTTTAGGGTTTTCTACATATAATATTATCTGTGGACAGAAATAATTTTACCTCTTTCTTTCTAACTTAGATGCCTTTTATTTATTTATTTTTTCTTGCCTGGTTGCTTTCACCATTGCACATGTTCTTTTGCCTTGTTCCTGATCTTAGTGAAAAAATTTTGTCTATCACCATTGAGTATGATGTTGGCTGTGGGTTTTTCATACATGGCTTTAGTTATGCTGAAATTGTTTCCTTCTATTCTAATTTACTAAGTGTTTTTTATCATCAAAGGGTTTTGACATTTCTTACATGTTTTTTTCTTTATCAGATGAGGTGATCATGTATATTACACTGATCAAATTTGTTTGCCATACCATCCTTGCATTCTAGAAATAAACTGCACTTGGTCTTGGCATATATTCCTTTTATTGTGCTGCTGAATTTTGTTTACTAGTATTTTGTTGAGGATTTTTGCATCAAATATTCAGGGATATTTGTGGTAGCTTTCTTTCCTTGTAGTATCTTTACCTGGCTTTGGTATCAAGGTAATGCTGGCTTCATAGAATGAACTAGGAAGCATTCTCTCTTCTTAAATTGTATTGGAAATATTTTGAGAAGTATTGGTATTAGTTCTTTAAATGGTTGGTAGAATCCACTACTGAAGCCATCAGTCAGAAGACATTTTTGATTACTGATTTAATTTCCTTACTAGTTATAGATTCATTCAAATTTTCTATTTTTTCATGATTCAGTCTTGGTTAGTTTCATGTTTGTAGCGATTTGTCAATTTCATCTAGGTTACCCAGTTTGTTAACGTATACATATAACTCTCTTAAAATTCTTTTTAATTTTGTGCAATTGATAGGAATGTCCTGACTTTCATTTTGTGTGTTGTATTTATTTTTTCATTCATCTCTAAATATTTTATAGTTTCCCTTGTGAGTTCTTTGAGCCAATGGTTGGTTAAGAGTCTGCCATGGACTTTTCAGAAATATGTAAATTTTCAAGTTTTCTGATATTTGTTTCTAACTTTATTTTGTTGTGGTCAGGGAACATACTTTGCATATGTGTCTTTTTAGATATACTGAGAATTAGATTTTGGCCTAACATTTGGTCTATCCTGGAAAACATTTCATGTAGATTTGAGAAGAAACTGAATGCTGTTTTTGTTAGGAAGAGTAGTCTATATATGTCTGTTAGATCTGGTTGGTTTATCGCATTGTTTAAGTCCTTTATTTTCTTACTCATTTTCTGAGTGGTTGTTCACCATTACTGAGAGTTGAATATTGAAGTCTATGACTATTATTTTAGAAACATCCATTTCTACTTTCCAATTCTAATTCTGTCAGTGTTTGTTTCATATACATTTATAGTCTGTTATTAGATGCATAAGTATTTATAATTCTTATGCCTTCTTCCTGTATCAAACCTTTTATTAATAAACAATATCCTTTTTTTTTCTCTTGTAAAGTTTTTTGATTCAAAGTCTATTTTGTGTGATGTTAGTATAGCCACTACTGTTCCCTTCTGGTTACTATTTGTATGGAATATCTTCGTCCATTCTTTCGCTTTCAATATGTTTGCATCTTTGACTTCAAAGCAAGTCTCATGCAGATAGCAGATGGTTGGATCACTTAAGAAAATCAGCTTTGCCAATATTTTTCTTTTGATTAGAAAGCTTTATCCATTTACATTTAAACTAATTTTGATAATTAGTGACTTCTGTCATTTTGCTACTTGCTTTCTTTTTACCTTTTAGCATTTTTGTTTCTCATTTCCTGTATTACTATCTTCTTTTGTGTTTAGTTGATTATTTTCTAGTGGAATGTTTACATTTCTTTCTCATTTCCTTTTGTTTATATTCTAGAGCTATTTTCTTTGTGGTTACCATGGGGATTACATTTAACATCCTAAAGTTATAACACTCTAATTTGAATTTAGATTAGCTTAATTTTAGTAACATACAAAAACTCTGTTCCTTTACAGCTCTTTCCCCAACCCTTTTGGTTGTTGATGTTACAGGATTACATCTCCATATATTATGTGCCCCAATACATAAACTAATTATTTTCGATGAATTGCTCTCTTAAATCATGTAGAAAACTAAAAGTGGAGCTACAATCTGTTTTTACAATAAGAAATAGCTCTTATAATTGCCCATTTATCTTTACTGAGATCTTTATTTCTTTCTATAGCTTCGAGTTATTGTGTCCTTTTATTTTAACCTGTGGGATTCTTTTGATCAGTTCTTAAAGAGCAGGGTTATTCTATCATATTCCAAGAATCTTCTGCAATGGCTTACTTCAGTAATTTTAGTTTGAACTTATTTATTTGATATGGAGCTTATGTTTTTAAAAGGGAAACTTTAAAACTTATAATTTTAAAATATTCAATGTACTGATTTTTCTACCTTGGTTGTTGCAAGTTTTGGGAATATCAGTTCAGTTCAGTCACTCAGTCATGTCCGAATCTTTGCGAACCCGTGAACCGCACCATGCCAGGCTTCCTTGTCCATCCCCAACTTCCGGAGTCCACCCAAACCCATGTCCATTGAGTTGGTGATGCCATCCAACCATCTCATCCTCTGTCATCCCCTTCTCCTCCTGCCCTCAATCTTTCCCAGCATCAGGGTCTTTTCCAGTGAGTCAGCTCTTCACATCAGGTGGCCAAAGTTGGAGTTTCAGCTGCAACATCTTTCCTTCCAATGAACACCCCAGACTGTTCTCCTTTAGGATGGACTGACTGGTTAGATCACCTTGCAGTCCAAGAGACTCTCAAGAGTCTTCTCCAACACCACAGTTCAAAAGCATCAGTTCTTCAGGGCTCAGCTTTCTTCACAGTCCAACTCTCACATTCATACATGACCACTGGAAAAACCATAGCCTTGACTAGATGGACCTTTGTTGACAAAGTAATGTCTCTGCTTTTTAATATGCTGTCTAGGTTGGTCATAACCTTCCTTCCAAAAAGTAAACATCTTTTAATTTCATGGCTGCAGGCACCATCTGCAGTGATTTTGGAGCCCCCCAAAATAAAGTCTGACACTCTTTCCACTGTTTCTCCATCTATTTCCCATGAAGTGATGGGACCAGATGCCATGATCTTCGTTTTCTGAATGTTGAGCTTTAAGCCAACTTTTTCACTCTCCTCTTTCACTTTCATCAAGAGGCTCTTTAGTTCTTCTTCACTTTCTGTCATAAGGGTGGTGTCATCTGCATATCTGAGGTTATTGATATTTCTCCCGGCAATCTTGATTCCAGCTTGTGCTTCTTCCAGCCCAGCGTTTCTCATGATGTACTCTGCATAGAAGTTAAATAAGCAGGGTGACAATATACAGCCTTGATGTACTCCTTTTCCTATTTGGAACCAGTCTGTTTTTCCATGTCCAGTTCTAACTGTTGCTTCCTGACCTGCATACAGATTTCTCAAGAGGCAGGTCAGGTGGTCTGGTATTCCCATCTCTCTCAGAATTTTCCACAGTTTATTGTGATCCACACAGTCAAAGGCTTTGGCATAGTCAATAAAGCAGAAATAGATGTTTTTCTGGAACTTTCTTATTTTTTTGATGATACAGTGAATGCTAGTAATTTGATCTCTGGTTCCTCTGCCTTTTCTAAAACCAGCTTGAACATCTGCAAGTTCACAGTTCACATATTGCTGAAGTCTGGCTTGGAGAATTTTAAGCATTCCTTTACTAGCGTGTGAGATGAGTGCAATTGTACAGTAGTTTGAACATTCTTTGGCGTTGCCCTTCTTTGGGATTGGAATGAAAACTGATCTTTTCCGGTCCTGTGGCCACTGCTGAGTTTTCCAAATTTGCTGGCATATGGAGTGCAGCAGTTTCACAGCATCATCTTTCAGGATTTGAATATATTTGGCGGCAAATAAAAATAAATCTGACTTTTACTCAGGATTCTTTGGAAAAAGAGACCCAAGAAGGTATATATAAACTGTTCAACAGATACATAGAGCACATATGTATTTGTTGAGCACTTTAAAATATGGTAGGAAATATAAATACTTAAAATACGGTAGAAGCTACAAGTTCTTGCTGTATAAAGAGTCATTTGACATGGTCTAGACTCTTGAGTAGCTCATTTCTACTATGGGATGTTTAGGCATGTGAATATAACAGTATCATAAGGGCTATAAACAGAAATATTGAGGGAGAAGCAGGAGTACATAGGGGAATGAGTCTGGAACTCTGCCTTGGTGGTATTCAGACACGTTTATAGAAAAAGGGCCAGCCGAACTGATCACTGAAGGAAAATGCCCAGTTTTCTTGGTCCTCCTTTAAGGATAGTGAATCAACTTTTTGCTCAGATAAGACTATGAGATGATAAAAGTGTTACACCAAAAAGGGTCCTTATGTCAGTTAAGCTTGGGAATGCTTAGTCAAACATGTTTCTTAGCTACGATGCTTCTCAGAGCTATTGGTAAACTAATGTGCTTTGTGACTCCTCAATGCAGGGAAATAGTGCTCAACGTCTCATGACTGTATTTGCCCATGGGATCTTTTGCCCCTTACCAGGTTTCTTCGGCCTGGTATTCTGTAGAAAACACCCTGAGAACATGGCTCCAGTGTTTCCTTTGGTGCTTAGCTGATACTTCGTTGTTGTTGTTGTTGTTTTTTAACTTTTAAATTTAAAAATTAGTTTACTAATATAGTGTTTTGTTTCAGATGTACAGCAAAGTAATTCAGATTCATATTAATTCAGGTTTTTTGTTTGTTTGTTTTGCAGATTCTATTCTATGTTACTTCAAGATATTGGGTAAAACTCCCTGGGCTATGTAATAAATTACTTGTTGCCAGCTATTTTATATGTAGTAGTTTGTATCTGTTAATCCCATATCCGTAATTTGTCCCAATAAGCTTGTTCTCTATGTCTGTGAATCTGTTTCTGTTTTGTATATGTATATTCAGTTTTGTATTACTTTTTATATTCCATATATGAATGACATCATATAGTACCTGTCTTTCTCTGATTTATTTTGTTAGGTGCAATAGTCTCTAGGTCCACCTGTGTTGGTACAAATGGCAGTATTTCATTCTTTTTTATGACTGATATTCTACTACACGCACACACATGCACACCACATTTTCTGAAGCCAGTGGTCTGTTGGTGAGCACTTGGGTTGCTTCCATATGTTAGCTACTGTAAATACTGCTGCTGTGAACATTGGGTGCGTGTATCTTTTCAGATTAGTGCTTTTGTTTTTCCGGATATATACTTAGGAGTGGTGTTGCTGAATCATATGGTAGTTCTATTTGTAGCTTTTTAGGGAACCTCCATGCTGTTTTCCGTGGTGGGTACAGCAATTTTACATTTCCACCAACAGTGTATGATAATTTCCCGTTCTCCACATCCTCCCCAACATTTGTTATTTGTAAACTTTTTGATGACAGCTATTCTGACCTGTGTGTGGCTTTGATTTTCATTTCTCTAATAATTAGTGATTCCTTTCCTCTTTTCTTCTTGCTGAGCCTGGCTAAAGATTTATTAATTTTATTTATCTGTAAAAAAAAAAAAAAAAAACAAAACAAACCAAAATAACAGTTCTCTGTTAATTTAGGAGAAAAAGTTACCTATTGTGGTCTTGAAGGGGTATTTTTACGTGGGAGTGTCTCTGTGTAGACTGTGTTTTATCCAGTGTCTTTGGCATGAGGGCTGATTTTGATGTAGACACCAGCCACATCTTTCCTCAAGGTGTGCTGGCTCTGTCCCCTTGATAGGGAGCGTGGTTGGTGTTGGAGGGTGTAAAACCCGTGCAATGTGTGAGGTGGAGCTTTGTCTGCTCTGTAGCTATCCCTGGCCTGTCGGGGGTGGGGTGTGCTCCCCATTTGCTATAGCAGAAGTCCCGAGGGTTGGGCTTAAGTAGTCTGTTCCCTTTCAGTGTGTGTTTTGCCCTGAAGGACAGGAGTACTGAAGTGAGTGAGGCTTCCGTGCTTGCAGAGATCTGATGTACTGCCCGTGTAGGCGTGCGCAGCACCACTCAGACACAACCCCAGGTGCGTTCCTCCCCTTGTTGCAGTCTCTAGCATAAGGGCATCTAGGGCTGTGTGATCTAGGGCGAGGCTGGGGTGTGCTGTGGGCAGGGGTGGAGCAGTCGCTAGGCTGGAGCCGGGGGTTGGGGCACCTTGACTAGAGGAATGGCAGCGGCTGTACTGCTGTCAGTGACCTGGGCTGCCTCTGCAGGTTGAGTTAGCACCAACACTGGAGCTGTGGCCCCACACCCCCAGAGCCCCTGCCCCAGAGCCTCCTGTGAGTCCCTGGATTGGGTCTTCTCTCAGGGCCTGTCTGCTCCAGATCCAGTGCCAAGACGTGGTGTGGAGTGGGCAGAGTGGGGTGTTGCCCCACTTGGATTCTGCAGCACGGTGAGGTGGCAGCCACGGTACAAGGCCCTCTCTACCCTGTTCGTTAGTAAGCCAGCACCTGCACACTCTTTGTGAGTGGAGTCGAGACTTCTCCAGCCCTTCTCCAGTTCCTGCGGTTCTCCCTGAAGCCAAGAGGGCTTGTCTCCTCCATGCAAGACTCCAAGACTGAGCTGCTCAGCTGTGGCTCAACCTAATCCAGCCCCAGGTCCAGGGTCTGCCTGTGCAGACCCTTCTTTCCTTCAGATCCTAAGGGTGGAAGTTCTGACCCTATGTCCTTTTTCCATCCTACCCAGATGTGTGGAAATCTTCACTACAGCTTCTGCTGTAGAGTTCTGCCAGTCTCCAATTAGTTTTCCATGGGAATTGTTCCACATATAGATGTGTTTGTGGGGGGAGGTGAGCTCCACGTCCTCCTGCTCTGTCATCTTGCTCTGACCTTGTATGACTATCTGATGCTTTCTTTTAAAAATATTTTCTTCATGTCAAGAAAGAAATCAACCATTCCTTACCCCCTGACCCCAGAGTTCTAATCAAGAATGGATAATAAATAATTCAAATGTCTTTATCTTATTTCCCTTATGACAAAATGTGCTGTCTAATTTGTTTTGGCTTTTATAACAAAAATACCATAGACTTATACACAACCAACAGTTATTTCTTACAGTTTTGCAGGCTGGAAAGTCCAAGATCATGGTGCCAGCAGAGTCAGTGTCTGGTGAGCACCCACTTCTTAGACAGTGTCTTTTCACTATAACCTCATGTGATGGAAGGAGTGACGGATCTTTCTGGAGCCTCTTTTCTAAGTGTACTAATCCCTCTAAGGTGGGCTATATCCTCATGACTCAGTCACTTGCCAGAGGCCCCACTTCCTAATACCATCACCATGCAGGTTAGAATTGCAACATGTGAATTTTGCAGGGACATAAACATTCATCTATAGCATGTGCTGTGAGTTATGTCTTCAGTTCTGTGCTAATAGGAGGATGTTTGGGCTCTGAGGGTAATGAGAGACTGACATAGTTTAACAGTGTTAATAATAGAAACGGCATATTTCTTACTGAGAAGACAGCGATCTTGGGTTAGATGATCTTTAAATACTTTCCAGTCCAGTTAATCAAAACTGTTTCCCATTGAGACTTAAACTGAAAGCAACATTTAATTAGTAAAATGGACAGAACGTTTCATTGGTTAAGGTTACCGTCTTCATTTATAAAATGATTTTTATGTTGCTTTATATCTTTATCATTATTATTTTTACTAAATGAAGTATCTATTGTAACATTTTTGTTATTCCAAGGTAGGTTTTCATCTTACTTAATACGCAAGTACGTCTTTCTTTTAGAGATTGTAAAGATTCAAGGAGAAAATAAAACAAATTAAGATGATGAAATGACTAAATATTAGCAGAAAATTGTAACTTACATAGAAGAACAAGATCAGAAAGGAAAAAAGGGAACAAATACATGTTTTGATGTTAAGGTTACAAAATATCTAAAAATAACAAAACTAGTATTTATACAAGACTTCTAGATGACAAAGTCTTGGGTAAATTTTTTTAGATATCTTGAATTCTATTTTATATTAATTTTACAGGCAGTACCTCCTTATATCTTTAATTTTCTTTATTTTTGTTGTCTTAGAAAGAAGCCAAAACCTTCGTATATGCTGTGTATGTTAAAAAAAAAAATCACTTGGTTTTATTCCACTAAGCACTTTGACCATCTTCTTTCTGTCTCACACTTGTGGAGCTGGCTGGGTTCCTCTGTTTCGGAAGCAGGCACAGCTCTCTGATGCTGTCTGTTACAGTCTCCTTAATAAGATCTTTCAGTGAATATATTAATAGGCTGGTTGAGTTTTGCTCATGTGGTATCTGTCATCAGTATGGACTAGAATTCAACAATTTGACTTTTTCTTCTCTTTTTTTCTGCCATTTCAACTGAATTATAAAAATTAGAAATGAAATTTAGTCCTACTTTCTCTCTCTTAATCAAGATTTTCTTTTGCTTTCCTTTTTTTTAACCTGTGGGAGTTGAAACTATGTCAATGTTTCCTTTTTGGGAAATTATGGTGTAAATGAATCCTTTTGCTTTTGTATTCTTAATGGCAGTATAAATGCCTGAGATCAGTTTACTCTTGTTGTTGTTAATAACAGTAGAAAAGTCTGAGATGAATTTACTGTTAAAGTGCTAAATCTAAAAAAAATTAATAAAGTCAACTGTAATTTTTGCAAGAAAGTTATTTTCAAACTGATTTTTAAAACAAACAAACAAAATTTGTTGTTTAATTACTAAGTCATGTTTGATTATGTGACCCCATGGACTGTAGCTTGCCAGGCTCCTCTGTCCATGGGATTTTCCAGGCAAGGATACTGGAGTGGGTTGTCATTTCCTCCAGGGGATCTTTCTGACCCAGGGATTGAACCTGCATCTCTGGCATTAACAACTGAATTCTTTGCTACTGATCCACCAGGGAAGCAAATAAACAGAATAGATGCTCTTTTAACCTTCCTAATAAGGAAGTTTAAAAAAACACTCTCATAAAAACAAAAGACGATAGCTTCAAAAGCTCCCAGTCCTCATAATCGTTTCCACCTCTTTTTTCAGGAAACAGTCCAAGACTTCACTGTGTTGTGAATAATTTTTACTTTAGTCAATGTCTCCATGCCCCTGTGGAAATCTACCTGTTCCTCAGTAAGGATACATAATTTTCCTTTTGTAGGATATTTAACATCATAAGAGGATACCCACTTTCAACAGTTGATTTGAACTTTGCAAATTTTGAAGTACTTGGAAACACAGTGTACCTTGTATTTTCTATAAAGAGCTAGTCAAAAGTGACTAGCATAATGGAGTTTAACTGATGTATGGCAATCAGGTGGGAAATATCAAACCTCCTTGTTTAAACCTTGCACTTATTTTATGTAGATAAAAGACAGTATTCAACCTACTTCAAATTGTATCACTTTACACCACATACACAAGAAATTTAGTAGAATTTGAAAAGCTGATTTGAAACTTAGTTTCCATATTTTTACATTTTTACATTTTGGGATTACTCTCTTGCAAGCGCAGAGAGCAGCAGGCTTTGTTTTCATACATCTCATAAACCAGAGTCATGAAAGCATAGTTTTTGAATGAACTTTTTCCCTTGAAGAGAAATCTGGAAGCTTAGGTTTTTATTTTGATATTTTATATTAAAAGTTTTATTAGGATACATTCACAAACCATATAATTTACTTTTTAACACATACAGTTTTTTTTTAGAATATTCAAAGATCCATCACTGTCTAATTTTAGAACATACTTATCATCCTGATAAGAAATCCCATATCAGCATTCACTCCCCATTTCCTCTCCTTTCCAGCAGCACAAGACAACCTAAAATTTACTTCCTACCTCTATGAATTTGCCTTTTCTGAACATTTCTTGCAAATGGAATTTTATGATACAGTAGGTCTCCTACGTGTAAACAAGTTTTGTCCTGAGTGCGTATTTATAAGTCTAATTTGTTTATAAGTCCAACAAAGTTATTCTAGGTACCCAACTAAATAAGCTGATAAACAGTATGTAATAGACTTTATAATACTTTCCACACAGATAACACATAAAAAAACAAATACAAAAAATAAAGAAAGCATTCTTAATCTTATAGTATAGTACCTTGAAAGTTACAGTAGTACAGAATAACAGCTGGCATACAGAGGCTGGCATCCAGGAAACAGTTACTGACCGGAGGAGGAAGAAGAGGTGGAAGATGGTGGAGCTGAAAGAGTCATCAGCAATAGGAGACAGTGCAAGCTGCAAGTTCACTCCCATCCCGGGCTTGAAATAAAGATACTGTACTACACAGTAAAGTACCCCAAAGCACACCACTTATAGAGAATGCACGCACATGACGAGGTACGCCAGACATGTGAACTAACTTATGTGGTGAGACGTGTAAATGTGTTCATGTCTTTGAACGTTTGCCACTTGAAGGTTCGTATGTAGGGGACTAACTGTGGTGGTGTGTGATTGGCTTCAGGATAATGCTTTCAAGGTCCATTCATGCTGTAGCATACTTCAGAACAATTGTTGTTTATTGCTGAATAGTATTTCATGGTATAGATATAGTGTATTGGAATATCCCCTCATCAGCTGATGGACATTAGGTTTGTTTCCGACCTTGGCCTCTTCTGAATAATACTGGAAACATTTGTGCACTCATTTTTGTGTGAACACATATTTTCATTTCTTTTGAGTTTATACCTAGTAGTAGAACTGTGGGTTATATGGTAACTAAATGTTTAACTTTTTGAGGAACTGTCAAATTCACTATGCCATTTTATATTCAATACCAGCTATGTACAAGGACTGAGTCTTCTGCAGTATTGCCAGCGTTTGTTTTCACCTTTCTTTTCGTTCATAGCCATCCTATGCAAAGCGGCACTTTGTTGTAGTTCTGACCTGCATTTCCCTTATAGCTAGTGGTGTGCGGCATCTTTTCAGAGGCTTTTTATGCCTTTGTGTATCTTATTTGTTGAACTGTCTATTCAATTTCTTCACGCAGTTTTAAATTGGCTAGTCTTTTATTATTGAGCTCTTAAGAGTGATTAATATATTTTAGACACAAGCGCCTTCTCAAATATTTGATTTGTAAAATTTTTCTCCCATTCTGTGGTTTGTTTTCTTCACTTTTTGGTGGTGCCGTTTGAAGTACAAAAGTTTAATGATTTGATGATTCAATTTATCTCTTTTTTCTTTTGTTGCTTATGACTTCAACGTTGTATCTAAGAAACAATTTCCTTACCTGTGATTGTGAAGTTTTATAGTTTTAGCTCTTACATTTGGGTCTATGATTCCTTCATATTTTGTGTGATGTAGGGGTGCAATTTCATTATTTTTCATGCAGGTATCTGGTTAGTCCCAGCACCATTTGTGGAAATACTTTTCATCCCCGATGAATTACTTCAACCCTCCTGTTGAAAATGAATTGACCATTCTTAAAAAGTTTACTTCTCAATTCTCAATTCTATTTTATTAATCATTATATCTACCTTTATACCAGTACTATCCTTTTAATTACTGTAGATTTGTAATGTGTTTTTGAAAATGAAAGTGTGAATCCACCAATTTTGTTCCACTTTTTCAACTTGTGCCGGTTATTTTGAGTCCCTCGCTTTTCCATATGAATTTTGGAATCAACTTGTAAATTTCATCAAAAAAGGCAGCTAGAATTTTGATAGGGATTGCACTGAGTCTGTAATAAATTGGGGGACTATTGCATCTTAAGAGGGCTCCTTGGTGGCGCCTGCAGTGCAGGAGACGCAGGCTCAATCCCTGGCTCAGGAAGGTCCCCTGGAGGAGGGCGTGGCAACCCACTCCAGTATTCCTGCCTGGAGAATCCCATTGGCTGAGGAGCCTGACGGGCTGCATTCCGTAGGGGCGAAAAGATTTGTACACGACTGAAGCGACTGAGCACGGCAGGCACACAGCAGGGGTTCTCCAGGCAAGAATACTGGGCTGGGTTGCCATGCCCTCCTCCAGGGGATCTTCCCAACCCAGGGATCGAACTCAGGTGTCCCTCATTTCTACTTTATTGCCACTATATTATATTGTTTATCACTACTGTACAATTGACTTTTGTATATTGATATTACATCCTGCAACCTTGCTGTGCTTGCTCATCAGTTCTAGTAGTTTTTGTGTGTGTGATTCCTTATGATTTTCTGTATGTTTGACCATCTGTGAACAGTTTTACTTCTTTTTTCCAGTCTAGATTTCTTTTATTTCTTTTTCTTGTCTGATTTTTCTAGCTAGAACCTCTAGTCCAATGTTGAATAGAAGTGCTCAGAGCAGACATCTTAGTCTTGTTTTTTGATCTCAGGGAGAAAGTATTTCATCTTCTACCACTAATTAAGATGTTTGCTATGGGTTTTTCATAGATAGCTTTTATTGAGTTGAAGAAGTTACCTTCCATTTTTAGGTTGTTGAGTGTTTTTATTGTCAAAGGGGATTAGATTTTGTCCAAGGCTTAGTCAGCGTCTATTGAGATGATCGTGTGATTTTTATCTCTTATTACGTTATTATAATGTACTGCATTGATTGACTTTTTGATATTAAATCAATTGCATTCCTGAATAAAGTCCTCTTGGTCATGGTGTTTTCATATGTTGCTGTATCAGTTTGTTTTAGTTTCTTCTTCTTCTTTTTTATTTTTTTTTGCATTTATACTTATAAGCTATTTTGGACTGTAGTTTTCTTTCCTAGCAGTGTCTATCTCTGGTTTTGTTATTAGTAGTGGTGGCCTTGTAGAATGAGTTGGAAAGCATTCCATTCCCTTGTATTTTTTGAAGACTTTGCAAGGGATTGGTATTAATCTTTAAATGTTCTTATTTTGAGTTTTTTTTACAGCTTCCTTTTCATTTATGCTTTGTTATTTGTAAATTGCACATGGGGCTTGTAAATGGGGTCAGAGAGCTGGTGTCTATGCTGCTCATCTCCTGTAGGACAATTGACAGTGACAATACAAAACGTTAACTCAAACTGCTGAGTCTTCTTTCTGTCTACTTCCACTAAACAGTGCTGAATACTCCACCACCAGAGCACATGCTTAAGTACAGAAATAAATTAGAAGCATTTTATATCTTGAACTCAGTACCACAGTTGGGAAATGCCATTTTCCTCAGTAGAGCTATGGGTGTATGCCCAGTTCACTGTACCTGGATTAAGATCTCTTACCTGCAACTTAGTGCCAATTTGTTTGGAAACATTATTTAAAAGAGCCTATTAAGAAGTGTTACACTGACCTCCTTTTGAGTCAGAGAGCCTGAGAACAAGGAGAGTTTGTTGGATCCTAGACATCACGTAAGGTAATATGAATAATAAATATTTAGATTGTCTTCCTACATGTTTCAAAATACTTTCAGTCATTAATCACTCTACCAAGTCAGTGGGGAAAATTAACACTGAAGACATAATAATAATAACAACTAATGTTTACTAAGTAATTCCTATGTGCCAAGCACTTTTAAATCCTTTACCTAAGCTATCTCTTTTATTCCTCATAGCAATCTTGTGAGGTCAGTGCTAATATTCTCCACATTTCAGATGTGGAAGCTCAGAAACAGAGAGATGATCCAAGTTGCTTGGTGTCAGGCAGGCAGAAAGTTGGCAGAACCAGGATCTGACCTGAGTTATGTAACTCCATAGCCTTCCCTAAACCAGAAGTCAGAGTGGATCAGGCGTATTCTGGAAGAAGGATTCAGATTCAGGCTTTGTTTTATAAGTTTTAGATTTAAAAGTCATTTGTCTCTCTCTTCTGAAGGATAAAATTTCCAGCCAACACTTAAGAAATGTCTATAAAGAATGTGCTTAGATGGTCCTAAGGACTTGAGCTCACATAGTCTCTCTCTGCAAGATTAATGTAATAGATAAATTAGTATGATAAATATTTAACATTTATCGAGTGCTTACTATATTCTAGGGTAAGTGATATGTTTGTATAAATTAAGTAAATTTGCAAAATAACTATGAAGTGGATATTATAATTACCATCTTCAATCACAGATGAAGCCACTGAAGCAAAGATGTATAACTTTAGTGCATGCATACTCAGTCGCTTCAGTTGTGTCTGACTCTTTGTGGCCCTAGCGACCATCACCCGCCAGGCTCCTCTATCCTTGGGATTCTCCAAGTGAGAATACTGGAATGGGTTGCCATGCCCTCCTCCAGGGGATGTACCTAACCCAGGAGTCCGACCTGGGTCTCCTGCATTGCAGGCATTCTTTACCTGCTGAGCCACCAGGGAAGTCTGATGTGTAACTTGACCAAGGCCAATTAGTAGTAAGTGGCACAGTCCAGATTTGAATCCAGGATCTCTATTCTTAATCACTTTGCCATGCAGTTTCTCTAGTCATCACCTAATACACGGTCACGAGAATATAGTCACACCAAGAAGGCAGTGGTAAGACTGCATCACCATGTTTGTGCACGTGAAGACTGAGGTCACTTCTCCAGGAGAGAAATGTGTTATGGCTAAAAGGAGGAGAGACACTTTTCTCTGAATATGAGACAACCTGAAGCAAGTATGGAAATATTAAAAAAAATTTTAATTTGGATAAGAAGGCTCTTAGCTTGTGCTTCCACAGAAGACAGGGATAGACTGATGGGATACGGGGAGCATTCAGGAGCCTTTTTCTTGTAGTAGTGACATCACTGGACCTGGGTTTATTTGGCACTTTTCCTTATGGAAACACAAACATTTCTTCCAACATTGTTCTATGGTTTTCCTGCAGAGCGTTCTACCCTTATGCAGGGCATTCTGCTCTTACGCAGGGCTACATTGCAGACCTCTGTGTTTGGCTGGGAAGACAGCAGCACTCGAGCCAGACCAGAGAACCAGGTACATCTACGCCAGTTTGTGGGTCCTCTGGTCTGTAGCTGCGATAGAGTTTCATCTCCTCAAACACATGTGTTCACCTCTTGGTCTTAAAGACACTGCGTTTGAAGCAATTTACAACTTTTTAAAGGGTTATTCAAATTATCAAAATACATTTTATAGAATGTTTTCAATGAAATTATTATTAAACTGAAGTTTCTAAGTTATTTTTATAAAAAAAAAAATTACCTTCACATCAAAAGCAAGTAAACCAATATTGCCCACCCTTTCTGTTCCTCACATACAAACAAAGACCAGTAAAAATCAAATGTCAAATGCAGGGGCTTTTAAAAAATACGTTTGGTCCATTTCCACTATCAAGGTAACCTGGTGACTTCTTTTCTCAAGTCCTCACACAGGTATTCAGGAATACCAGAATGGTGTGCCAAAGATCCCAACAGCTTGTATTACGGTGGAGGACGCAGAGATGATGTCAAGAATGGCTTCTCGCGGGAACAGAATTGTCATTCAGCTGAAGATGGGGGCAAAGAGCTATCCAGATGCTGATTCCTTCAACACGGTGGCGGAGATCACTGGGAGCAAGTATCCGGAGCAGGTGAGATGGACTGTCTGGGAACAGGATGTTGCGGTCAAGTTTCAGTTTTTAGAAATGGTTTAGGAAAGAGAGCACGAATCTGCAGAGCTGATCCTCATAGACTCATTAAAGGCAGACACTTCATACACACACACACACACACACACACAAACACACACACACAAGGCTTCCATGGTGGTTCAGATGGTAAAGAATCTACCTGCAATGCAGGAGACCCAGGTTCAATCCCTGGGTGAGGATGATCTCCTGGAGAAGGGAATGGCAACCCACTCCAGTATTCTTGCCTGGGAAATCCCATGTACCAAGGAGCCTGGAGGGCTACAGTCCATGGGGTTGCAAAGAACAACTGAGCAGCTAACACACACACACACACACACACACACACACACACACACACACACACATTTTCCCTATTAAAAGTTTACTACATTGAATGAACAAGGGCAGGACTAACTGAAGGGCAAAACATGACCCGCTGTGTGGAAGTTCGACTCTGAATAGCTGAGGGCAGTATTTGTCTGTTTGTGTCGTATTTCTTCCATTTGGAACCAGCTTGGCATTTGAGATCATGCCAATAGTTGATAGTACGCTTATTGTGTGACTTGTCTTACTTCATCTTTTCAAAGCTCTGTGAAGTAGGTCTATTTTCTCCATTTTACAGATGAGGAAAAATAATCTAGAAGGAAACTCACTTGCCTAAGGTCCATACAGCTAGTAAATGGCTGAGAAGGGACTCAAACCCAGGACCTTGTGAATATTAAACCAATCTGTAGACCACAGTTTATGTGAAATCTTTAGAGGTTTTTTTGTTTTTTTTTTTTCTGTTTGTTTTGTTTTGTTTTTTTTTGAAAATCAAATAGTCCTAGATACATATTCAAACTCTATGCTAGCTAAAGATCAAATAACTTCAGCGAGTTACTTATTCTCTAAGTCTAAGAGAATTTATCTACAAAGAAGGGGAAGAACAGGATTATTGTGAGGACTAGATTAGATAATGCACATCCGATAGCCTCCTGATACAGTGTTTGTCGTGTCACAGGCACCCACTGAATGTCATGTTTTCTTCCTATGACATCAGATGTACAAAAAAACAGCTTTTATAAGGTTTCTGGTATGAATCGTATTTATTAGTAGGTATTGGAATTCTGAAAAGAGCCCCTAAAATAAAGCTGTTTGGAAAGTTTAGACTGGTATTTTGTTTAAGGAGATCAGCGGGGTGAAAGGACAAGTGCACTGTGATGGAGAAACTTCTGCATGTGTCTAGCTTGGGGCCTCTCTCAGACTTAACGGCTGTGCTGCCGTACAGATTCGTTTTAAGTTCAGAACCCTTTTCTCTCTTCCTAAACGAACTGCTCCCAGGGCTGGGGCATTGATCAACCCTGGGGTTATAAGACACAGATATAGTGGGAAAGCAAGATCTCAGTAGGACCAGGGGAGTCAGACAGCCATAGCGAAATTATGATTTTAAGTGTTGAGAAGAGAAGCAAGCCCCTTGTCTCTTCAGGAAACAGAGGCAATAGAAGAGCCAAGAGTCCAGGTTCCAGGAACTGAGTAGTCAAGACCCCCTGGAGTCTAATCCTTACTGTCAGTACTTCCAGGACAAAATGTTGCTATGTTAAGGTTGTTAGTCCAGGTGGGAGGGGTTTAGGATTATATTTTTATCAGCTGTCCAGGTGCACACGCTGGTTCTAGCCTAAGTACGGGTGGCAAGGTGAGAGTGAGTTATCAGAACCGTAGTCTGAAATGGCCAGTGGGTGTCAGGGTCTGTGGCTAAAGCATTAAAACAGAGGCATTCTTGGGCAGCAGCAGCAGGAAGGTTGAGGTGGTGCTGGCTCAGAGCTTCCCAGGAGCCACTGGCATCTTCCTGCTGCGTGCGCTCACTCTGCTCCTCAGCCCTGCAGGACTGTTTTTCAATCAGTTTTATTGAGGTATAGTTCACATAAAATAAGCTTACCAAATTAAAGTGTACATTTCCATGAGTGTTGGAAAAATGCACCCAGTAACGTAACCCCAAGCATAACGGAGAATATTTTCCTGACCCTAAATGTTCCCTTGGGCCCCCTTACAGTCCATCTCCTCCTCAACTCCTCTGTCCCGAGGGACCACGATCTGCTTCCTGAGACTATAGCTCTTTCTTCTCTGGAATTTCATGGAGATAGAATCATGCACGTGGAGTCTTTCACACTGGCCTTATTCACTCAGCATGCTTTTCAGGTTTATCCATGTTGTATCTGCTGCTCATTCCTTTATTCTGCTGAGTAATATTTCATTGTGAGGCTAGACCACAGTGTGTTTATCCATTCACCAAGGATGATGGACATTTTGGTGGTTTCTGATTTTTGACTGTTATGAATAAAGCTTTTGTGAACTTTCTTGCATAAATCTTCTGGCCATATGTTTTCCTTCTTTATAAACAAGTGCCTAGGAGTGGAATTGCAAGGCTTGCCTGAATCTTAGCATCCTAATCTCTGTAAAGATGCTTCAGTCTGTATTCTATGGGGTAACACCTTCTCCAGGTGTGTGATGGACAATTGCAGAGAGGTCCTAGGAATCAGGATTTTACCTCAATGATAGTATTGCATAGCATTCCAAGAGTTAGTTATAAATATTTTGTTACCTAGATGTAAAGGATGGAAGATAAGCAAAAGGTCTCCCACAGAGAAGTCACAGCATTACCTGCCCAAAAGGAATGTGCGTGAGCGCTTTGCAGGGGGGGGGGGGGGGGCGGGGGGCGGGGCGGGGCGGGAAGAGTCTGTCTTGCAGTCTGCCTGGAACCACAGAGAGGGTCTAGGCTATGAAGGGAAGCCGGAAGCGTGTGTTTCCCCGCTAGGGGTTAGGCAGCTTAATGAGCATGAGTAAGCACAGTACATCCCTTACAAGCCTCCTCGGGAAGCCCTCCCCTCATTCCACCACCTGACGCCACTGTTAGACCGCCATCTCCCACCAGAGCTTGTTGCAGATGCTATGAGCCTCCTGTTTACTTTCTTTTTTTCCCTAACGCCTATCCCAGAATTTGGCAAGCAGTGGCTTCTCCATACATATTTTATTTCAGTGAAATGAGAAAAATTTTAAAAAAAGAAGAAAATGAATGGATGATTTTCTTAATCTTTATTCTGTTTAAATCCAAAAGTTTTCCTGCCTATTTAGAACATTGGTTGTCCATGGGCATATTGGACATCATCCCCAAATGCATTTCTATGTGGCTAAACTCGAGTTCATCAACTCCCTCACACCTGACACCTCATCTTAATTTCTTGTCTCTGTTAAAGGAACCCTATTTACTTATGAGCACAGTTCAGAGACTTCAAATTATTTTTCATTCTCTCCTCTCTATTACTGTCCTACAGTTCAGAACCATATCCTATTCAGTCTACTTTCAACCTATTTAAAAAAAAAATCTATTCCTGCTTTGTCTTTATGTTGTTATTGTTCTAATTCAGGCCCTTGAAATTTCCCCCCTGACTTTCTTTTCTTCTGTTCTTTTTCTGCTTCTGCATTTTTGCAGTGCAGTTCAGTTATGTTTTAAAATGCCGATCTCATAGTGGAGTTTCCAAGCTGTCAGGTCCCTGTCCTGTCCCCTAAAAGATAAAAGTTATGATAAAGGTAAATGCTGGGACTTTGATGGCCCTCCACTGGTTAAGACTTCACCTTCCCATGCAGGAGGTGCAGGTACTATCCCTGGTTGGGGAGGGATGCCTCGCAGTCAAAAAACCAAAATATAAAACAGGAGCAATATTGTAATAAATTCAATTCAGATTTGGAATCGAACTGGGGTCTCCTGCATTGCAGGTGGATTCTTTACCAACTGAGCTATCAGGAAAGCTCCCCCAACCCCCCCAAAAAAATAAAAGTAAAATAAAGGTAAATGCTGAAGTGAGTGATCAGAGGTGAGGAAGACAGAGGAAAAGCGATCACATTGGGAAAAGTTTAGGGAAGTTGAGTAGGAGGCAGTTATGGTTAAATTATATAGTACTATTCATAAGCGAGTGGAAAATTAGAATGAAGAAGGGGAAAAGGAGATGTATGGCAGAGATCCCAGACCACCTAGACCTATTCTTCCACTGGCTAGTGAGGGAGTTCAGCTCTCCTAAACTCTGAAAAACTTTTCTAAAATCATTTAACTTTATTTTAAATTTTAATAAAGTTTTAATTTAAATTAGTATGTTGACAATGACATGAATATTGGTCTTGATCGTTTATGTTGACCTACTTATCCCTGACATATCCTTGATACCTTGCTTCTTATTAACGCCAGTGAACAATGCTAAATAGTGCTGAGCAAACCAGTCGCAGTGGATATTATTGCTAAAAATGAAGAGGATATGTTTTGAAACCACCATTATTCTGCCTGCAGCCAAGCATTGTGGGTGACCTGAAAGTGGTCTAACAACCAGGCAGTGGCCGATACTCTTCAACGCTGACACCCACCTTATATCTCATACATGCACAGCACCTTGATGAAAAGAAAGCATGTAACACATAAAGAATCCTTCTGATTTGGCCCAAGATCTATGGACAACATGTTGTGAATTTTGGCTCTGGAAAAGTGTATATGTGATTAACAAAGCTTTAGTTTCAGAACCCTGTTACATAGTTCAGACATAAGCCTTGACTGAATTAACCACAGGCTTTAAAAAATGCCAGTTAACAAATACTTTATTGGGTTTCAATATATGAAAAGGCAGAATAAGGGTATTATAGACAAATCCTACCCGCTTCCTAAAAACCCCACAGGACGGCTCCTCCAGGCCTGAAATCCTCTCTCCACTCTTCCCTCTTCTGAAACTGCTCCTCTGTGATTTGGGCGTGTTGTGCAGGGCTCAGCAGACCTGAGCACTTTGAGGGGGTGCATTGCACTGGTGAAAAGCAGGTCGCTGGGAGCTCTGACCTTAGGCCGTTTTTTAAAATATTAATTTTTATTGAAATATAGTTGTTTTAGAATGTTGTGTTAGTTTCTACTGTGCAACAAAGTGTATCATTGTATATATAATTTATTTTTATGAATTACCTTTCCATTTCAGTTCAATTCAGTCACTCAAAGAGTGACTGAGAGTGACAAAGAGTCTCTGACTCTTTCCTACCCCATGGACTGCAGTATGCCAGGCCTCCCTGTCCATCACCAACTCCCAGAGCTTGCTCAAACTCATGTCCATCGAGTCAGTGATGCCATCCAACCATCTCATCCTCTGTCATCCCCTTTTCCTCCTGCCTTCAGTCTTTCCCAGCATCAGGGTCTTTTCCAATGAGTAACTTCTTCGCATCAGGTGGCCACAGTACTGGAGTTTCAGCTTCAGCATCAGTCCTTCCAGTGAATATTCAGGGTTGATTTCCTTTAGGATTGACTAGTTGGATCTCCTTGCAGTGCAAGGGACTCTCAAGAGTCTTCTCCAATACCACAGTTCAAACCCATCAATTCTTCAGCTCTCAGCTTTCTTTATAGTCATACATCCATACATGACTACTGGAAAAACCATAGCTTTGACTAGACGGACCTTTATTGGCAAAGTAATATCTCTGCTTTTTACTATGCTGTCTAGGTTGGTCATAGCTTTTCTTCCAAGGAGCAAGCATCTTTTAATTTCATGGCTGCAGTCACCATCTGCAGTAATTTTGGAGCCCATCCCTCAAAATAAAGTCTCTTTATTTTTTGGAATGCAAAAGAAATAAGGTCTCTCACTGTTTCCATTGTTTCCCCATCTATTTGCCATGAAGTTTCCCCTTCTACATGCCATAAATGAAAATGCCTTTCCATTTAGTTACCACAGAGCGTTGAGTAGAATTTCCTGTGGTACACAGTAGATTCCTCATGAGTTATCTGTTTTAAATATAGTAGTGTATACATGTCAATCCCAATCTCCTAATTCATCCCACCCTCCCCCCACTTGGCATTTACAAGTCTGTGTCTCTATTTCTGCTCTTCAAATAAGCCTATCTGTATCATCCTTCTAAATTCTGCATATACATGGTATTATCTGATATTTGTTTTTCTCCTTCTGACGTACTTCAGTCTGTATGAAGTCTCTAGGTCCATCTGTGTCTCTGCAAACTGGCACAATTTTATTGCTTTTTATGGCTGAGTCCATTGTATATTTGTACCACATCTTCTTTACCTATTCCTCTATTGATAGACACTGACGTTGCTTCCATATCCTAGCTATTGTATTAATAAATAGTGCTGCAGTGAACATTGGGGTGCATAGATCTTTTGGAATTACAATTTTCTCCCAGTGTCTGCCCAGGAGTGGGATTGCTGGGTCATATGGTAGTTCTATTTATAGATTTTTCTAAAAAGAATCTCAATACTGTTCTCCATAGTGGCTGTACCAATTTACATTCCCACCAACCATGTAGGAGGGTTCCCTTTTCTCCACATCTTCTCCAGCATAAAGTGTTTGGAAATTTTTTGATGATGGCCATTCTGACTGGTGTGAGATGATACCTCATGGTAGTTTTGTTTTGCATTTCTCTAATAGTTAGTGATGTTGAACATTTCTTTCATGTGTTTTCTGGCCATCTGTGTGACATTAGGCCTTTGAACTCCTTTCTGTCAGACAGCTTTACCCCCGGGAAATCATGTATTTGTGTGGCCCATCCATGATTGAAAATGAATCTGAAAGGGTGGGAATGAGAGCTCCTTGACTTCTGAGCTGATCCTCCCTGGCCCTAAAATAGCCACGTTATTCTACTCACATTTATTAAAGAGCGGATATGCATTGGAAAATTCATAGGAAACTTATTGCCATTATGAATAGGTTTTATTTGTTAGTAAGTCAATAGAGGGTATCACACCTATTAGAAGAGTCTTACACAAGTGAGGCAGACAGGTAAGGCTCTTAGCAATCAGCAGCCATTCCCTGATCTGCAGATGGGGAAACTGAATCCGAGTGACTTTGTCCAAGGAGACACAACAAATGTGTGATAGGTCACATCTGGAAGGTGACTACAGGTTTCCCGACTCCCATTTCTTTCTACCTCAAAGATACTCCGTTGTGCCGGGGTGCATTTTAGCTGGACAGATAGTGTGTAAATCTGTGGGATTTTGTTGATTCATGATTCAAGTCATGCTATGCCTGCTAAGTCATTATTTGTGTCTTTTTCTCATGCTGTGTCTTCTGATATCACTTTTCTGGGCATGAGCAACTCTCAGATATACTGTCCGTTGTTGTTTTGCAGTTTCCTTAGCGCACCCGTGAGAGTTGTTACTTGGAAACCCAGCTGTGCTTGGTCCATTCCTGCTACTCATCCTCTCTCCACTGAGTTTGATTTGGGTCTCAGCCTCTAGCTCCCTGTCCCTTTGGAAGAGGAGCTGATAGACACAGCACTTCTTTGGTGTCAGTGACACTTTCTGATGCCCTCTTCCCCTGTGGCCCTATTCATACAGCTTTACCCTCACCAACCAGGTAATCAGGTGTTTCTGTTTTAGCAAAAGACCAGAGATGAAGACAAGATAGACCTACTACCAATCTCATCATCTAAAAAGCACTTTTTATTTGGAAATAATTTTAAGCCCCCAAGAAGTTGTAAAAATAGTGCAGGAAGCTTGGGTGGGGTATATCCTTGTTCAGCTTCCCCAGTGATGACATCTTAGAGAACAGTGGCACAGAAACCCAATGAGGAGACGCTCTGAAGATGCTCCCAAGAGTGAGCCTGTCTCCTGGAAAGCAGCGGCTGCCTGTGAGCAACCTCTGTGGAGCCCCCAGTGTAGGTGGGACCCCGTGCTAGCATCTCCCCACACGGTCCTTTCCCAGGCTTCATTTATGATCCTTCCAGGGTCTCCCACTCAAACAAGCAAACAAGAAGGAGGGTTGTGCTCAAACTGACATGACTGGGACCTGGGACCGGGGCCACAGGGCAGCTATGGGGGAGACTCTACGGGAGACCAAGAGCAGAGTCTCTTGAGCTGGCCTAAGGCTGGCTGGTTGCTATTGTTCCTCAGTGATCTCCTAGGCCTTATTCTGAGGTCTTGCTTAGTAAATGCAGTATTTTTCAAAAGTTAATACATTCAAGAATTCTTCTGAGGGAATTGCACGTAAAGAAGTATGTTTGGGTTTTTTTTTTTTTTTTGGTTAATAATATCCAAACCCATTTCAGTAAAGCCTTGATGGGGGGGTGGTTAGTCTAAGCCTTTTTCCAACAGCAGTTATTTTCAGGGATTCAAAGGACAATTTCATTTTCATATGCCGGTATTATTTCAAATATAATGCCGCACTGTGCAGGCTAGCGGGAAATGTTGGAATGAAAGCTCTCGTCTGTTCACTGGACAGTTTGCTTTTTCTTTTGTTTAGTGTGGGACAGAGTTTCTCAGCGTCATCACTATTGATATTTGAGGGCAGATAGTTCTTTGTTGTGGGAGGCCACGGTTTACATTGTGGAATATTTAGCAGCGTTCCCTGTCTGTCCCCTACTCCCCAGCCGAGACCATCAAAGATGTCTCTAGGCACTGCTAGATGTCCCCTGAGGGACAGAGGTCACTGCACATGGAGGGTCACTGGTGTGGACTGATGCAAAGAGCCCACTGGGTGGGAGTTGCCAGGCCTTGTTTCTGGTTTTATTTCTGCCACAAATAACCTGAGCGACTTTGGGCCACTTAATCCTTCAAAGACAGAATGGGGGACTTTGTCTGGAAAAGCTCAAAGGTCATTTCCAGCCTTAAAATTCCATTCTTAAAAAAAGAAAAATACCTGGAGATTATCAGGAGCTTGACAGTGCAGACTGTGTGCTCTCAGATGCTCAGACACAGTGGGAGCCCTTTCAGTGTTTCACAGAGTAGGGGTGTTGGTAGGTGTTCTTTTCTTTCATTTTTAAAAAAAAAAATTCTGTGTTCAAATAAGTTAGGAACTCTTCTATTGAGAAAAGTTAAACAAACACCCCACTTTTTTTTCTGAAGAACTTCTTAAGCCTTTAATGTGCTGATGTGCACTGGAACTCTCTAACAGGTCGTTTTGCAATAATCCCCAAACTTTCTGAGAAACAGGAGAAAAGAGGAGTAAGATCTATCGGATAGTTTATATTTTGGTGTTTTTTATATTCTTCCCCCTTTCAACCATTCATTCATTCATTCGACACACATTTATGGAATATGCGGTGTGTGTCAGGCACTAGGGTTACAGCAGCAGCATTGAGTGGGCAGCATAGCACCGTGGCTAGAAATGTAGCTTGTAGAATTCACATCCTGCCTCTGACATTTTGTTGGTAGGTTATTTTGCCTCTCTGACCCTCAGTGAGTGTTAGCCTTCTTTGGAGAGGGCAGAGCTTATGCAGGAGTAAGGATCTGAAAATCAGGAGGGACTAACCACAGAAGCCTGGCGTGCCCCTCGGAGGGCTGGGCTTTGTCCTGTTAGTAGCACGGAGGGGCTGAAAGGTATGGTTAGCAGTAGATTTTTCACTTTGACTCACTCTACCCACTGTATGTATTTGAGGGACAAAATACTGAAATTCAGCCAGGAAATTAGCTGTATGTGAACAGAGACAGTTGAAATAGTGTTAGAAAAGAGGAGATGGATTCAGGAAATATTTAAGAAATAAAATTGGCAAGAGTTGTTAAAGTTTGGAGAGAAGAAAAAGTGCAGTGTGGGTGACTTGGAGAGTTTATTCATTAATTCTGCAGGAATTTACTGAGCTCCTACTCTATGTTGATATATTAATTAGCCCTCAGTAATTTGTGAGGTTTCATGGTAGAGACAGGGAGTTAAACAAGTAAGTGCAGTAACAGGTGCTAAGTGCTATAATATGGTAGCCAAGTGGTATGATGGGGAGAACCATCCTGGTCAAGGAGGCCAAGGAAGGCTTTCTGGTGAGATCCAACTTATTCCTACAGCAGAATAGTTAACCATGAAGGGTTAACCATGCAAAAGGTTATGGGGATGTAGTTGGGATGGGGAATATTCCAAGAAGAAGCAGTAGCATATGTGAAAGTCCAAAGAGTAATGTTATTCTTTTTTAAGGAGTGTAATGCGACCTCCTGTAATTTCCCAATCAATTTGATAATGAACTTTGTATTCATGGAGCTAAGGCATAAAATAACCTAAAGAAAAAGGCTTGGCCTGTTTCCTGTATGTGTGTTTTTAAAAATACATGATGGAAAAGCTTAGCAATCCCTTTGGAAACTGCCTTAACACTGATGCTGTCAAGACCCCTGCTGAAGGAATAAACAAAACCTGATTGCCCTGATGGACAAACTCATTCCATACATAATTGAAAGTTAGAGGCTGTGCAGCAAAAGCAGCTTTCCTTTCATCTGAATACATAGTCTGGTGATTTGTAAAACCTTCTTAATGGGTACAGCAAGTTATTCTGCCTGGGTGGGAGCCTTTTTACTCACTTAAGCAGCTGTTTAAACTTTCATAAGCAAAGTAATTATTAAATCTTTCATGAACATATTGGTTGGAACATTTGTTCGCATCTTAACCTTGAGCTGGAAAGTTTTGAGGGCTGGGGTTAAAGAGTTTTAAACTGGGAAATTTCATTCTTTTTTTCTTTCTTATTATAAACTTTTTATGGCTTAGAACCAGCCAACCTAAATCATGGTAGGAAAAAATGCGTGTGTGGCAAGCGTAAGACATTTCATTGTTTATTTTTCAAATTTCTGAAATGTGCTCATAGCTGTGCATGCCTCTGGGCTCGTAAAGACAGCCAATGGAAATAGCTCAAGCCAGACAGGCTGTTTTAGATAGATAGCCACCCAGGTAGACAAGGTAAGCCTGGAAGAGCTCTTTTACCTGGACTCAGTAAGTCATCCTGGAGTGCAAAATGGGACTTAAAAGCAGGAAGGTGCCATCTGTCATGGGTCTGAATACCTTTCCCTTGTTAATAATGGAGTCATTTCATAATCATCATATGATGAATAATAATACACATTAATGGAGTACTAAAAATGTGGCGGGCAGTGTTCTAGATGCTTCTCATGTATTATCACCTTGATCTTTATTATGACCTTGTCAAATAATCAGTGCTGTTATCCCCATGTTACATATGAAGAAACTGAGGAGGCTTAGGGAGTTCACAGAGTTCAGAAGCTTCTGAGTGGCAGACATGAGTTTAACCCAAGTCTGTCCCAAGTCTGTTCCCAGAACCCATGCTCTGAACAATTCATGGTCTTGTACTTCTGTTCTAGTTTCTGCAATATAGCTGTTTAAAAAGTTTCCTCTCTTTAACCTGAAATGAAAAGAAAATCAGGACAACTGTCAGTATCACAGTGAACAACAACACAGTCTGAGGCCGAGAGGACAGGAAAGGTGATAAAGGGGCTCTTGTGTGGTGACTGATAAGTAAACAAGGCAGTAAATTCTGGAAGCCAGACTATGCTCACACAGGGCTTGCAGTACTGACTGCATCCTGCCTGGTTCAGTAATCATTCAGTATCTCACAGTTTGCAGTGGACTCTCACCTGTATTATTCCACTTCATCCTACCCACAGGACTGGTGGTTACAACTCCTACTTTAAAGATCAGGAAGCTGAGATTCAGAGTAACTAACTTGACTAAAGTCAGACACTTATCTACTTAAGTGGGAGATGAGAGTCCTCTATAACTTAATTTTAAGTTTGATTCCTCTGTAACTTAACTATTTTAGTCAGTGCCCAGGTCTTTAGTTTTATATAGGATAAAATAAATGGTGTCCTAAAAAGCAACTTAAAAATGAAAGTGTTTAAATAAATAATTAGAATGCAGTAAGAGCAGATCATCACCATGGAAAAGAAATGCAAACAAGCGAAATGGCTGTCTGGGGAGGCCTTACAAATACCCGTGAAAAGAAGAGAAGCGAAAAGCAAAGGAGAAAATGAAAGATACAAGCATCTGAATGTAGAGTTCCAAAGAATAGCAAGAAGAGATAAGAAAGCCTTCCTCAGCGATCAATGCAAAGAAATAGAGGAAAACAACAGAATGGGAAAGACTAGAGATCTCTTCAAGAAAATTAGAGACACCAAGGGAACATTTCATGCAAAGATGAACTCGATAAAGGACAGAAATGGTATGGACCTAACAGAAGTAGAAGATATTAAGAAGAGGTGGCAAGAATACACAGAAGAACTGTACAAAAAAGATCTTCATGACCAAGATAATCATGATGGTGTGATCATTCACCTAGAGCCAGACATCCTGGAATGTGAAGTCAAGTGGGCCTTAGAAAGCATCACTACGAACAAAGCGAGTGGAGGTGATGGAATTCCAGTGGAGCTATTTCAAATCCTGAAAGATGATGCTGTGAAAGTGCTGCACTCAATATACCAGCAAATTTGGAAAACTCAGCAGTGGCCACAGGATTGGAAAAGGTCAGTTTTCATTCCAATCCCAAAGAAAGGCAATGCCAAAGAATGCTCAAACTACCACACAATTGCACTCATCTCACATGCTAGTAAAGGAGTGCTCAAAATTCTCCAAGCCAGGCTTCAGCAATACGTGAACCATGAACTTCCAGATGTTTAAGCTGGTTTTAGAAAAGGCAGAGGAACTGGAGATCAAATTGCCAACATCTGCTGGATCATGGAAAAAGCAAGAGAGTTCCAGAAAAACATCTATTTCTGCTTTATTGACTATGCCAAAGGCTTTGACTGTGTGGGTCACAATAAACTGTGGAAAATTCTGAGAGAGATGGGAATACCAGACCACCTGGCCTGCCTCTTGAGAAACCTATATGCAGGTCAGGAAACAACAATTAGAACTGGACATGAAACAACAGACTGGTTCCAAATAGGAAAAGGAATACATCAAGGCTATATATTGTCACCCTGCTTGTTTAACTTCTATGCAGAGTACATCATGAGAAACGCTGGGCTGGAAGAAGCACAAGCTGGAATCAAGATTGCCAGGAGAAATATCAATAACCTCAGATATGCAGATGACACCACCCTTATGGCAGAAAGTGAAGAGGAACTAAAGAGCCTCTTGATGAAAGTGAAAGAGGAGAGTGAAAAAGTTGGCTTAAAGCTCAACATTCAGAAAAGGAAGATCATGGCATCTGGTCCCATCACTTCATGGGAAATAGATGGGGAAAAAGTGGAAAGAGTGTCAGACTTTATTTTGGGGGGCTCCAAAATCACTGCAGATGGTGAGTGCAGCCATGAAATTAAAAGACGCTTACTCCTTGGAAGAAAAGTTATGACCAACCTAGATAGCATATTCAAAAGCAGAGACATTACTTTGCCAACAAAGGTCCGTCTCGTCAAGGCTATGGTTTTTCCAGTGGTCATGTATGGATCTGAGAGTTGGACTGTGAAGAAAGCTGAGTGCCGAAGAATTGATGCTTTTGAACTGTGGTGTTGGAGAAGACTCTTGAGAGTCCCTTGGACTGCAAGGAGATCCAACCAGTCCATTCTGAAGGATATCAGCCCTGGGTGTTCATTGAAAGGACTGATGCTGAAGCTGAAACTCCAGTACTTTGGCCACCTCATGCCAAGAGTTGACTCATTGGAAAAGACTGATGCTGGGAGGGATTGGGGGCAGGAGGAGAAGGGAACGACAGAGGATGAGATGGCTGGATGGCATCACAGACTCGATAGATGTGAGTCTGAGTGAACTCCAGGAGTTGGTGACGGACAGGGAGGCCTGGCGTGCTGCGATTCATGGGGTCGCGAAGAGTCGGACACGACTGAGCGACTGAACTGAAGAGCAGTCTTGGTGGCTTTAAAATCTGCCCGCACTTTCTTTGATCTCCTTTCAAAAGATGGAGCTGGACTCTATTCTGTACATGTAGTCTAAACTTAGTGTCTTACTTTGTTTTAACTGGAGGATAACTGCTTTCCAGTGTTGTGTTGGTTTCTGCTGTACGACGGTGTGAGCCAGTCATCATGATATATATGTCCGGTCCCTCTTAAGCGTCTCTCCCCTCTCCCATCCTGCCCCTCTAGCTGTCAGAAAGCCCCTGGCCGGGCTCCCTGTTTTGCATGGCAGCCTCCCACTCCTTATCTGTTTGAGCGCAGGCTGGGCTCCCTGTTTCGCATGGCGGCCTCCCACTCGCTCCCTGTTCTGCACATGGCAGTGCATATATGTTAGTGCTACTTTCCTCACTCATCCTGCCCTCTGCTTCTCCCACTGGGTCCACAGTCTGTTCTCTGCATCTGCTTCTTCACTCCTTCCCCACAGATAGGTTCTTCAGTACTGCTTTTCTAGATTCCACATATATGATATTTGTTTTTCTTTTTCTGACTTCACTCTATGTTACAGGCTCTAGGCTCTTCCACCTCACTACCACTGACTCAAATTCGTTCCTTTCATGGCTGAGCAATATTCCATTGTATATATATATATATACCACATCTTCTTTATCCGTTCATCTGTCGACGGACATCTAGGTTGCTTCCATGTCCTAGCTATTGTAAATAGTGCTACAGTGAGCATTAGGGTACAGGTATCTTTTTGAACTGTGGTTTTCTCAGGGTATATGGACTTAACAGAAACAGAAGAGGTTAAGAAGATGTGGCAAGAATACACAGAAGAACTATACAAAAAAGGTCTTTATGCCAGATAACCAAGATGGTATGGTCATTCACCAGAGCCAGACACCCTGGAGTATTAAGTGAAGTAGGCCTTAGGAAGCATCACAATGAACAAAGCTTGTGGAAATGAAGGAATTCCAGCTGAGCTATTTAAAATCCTAAAAGATGATACTGTTAAAGTACTGCACTCAGTATGTCAGCAAATGTGGAAAACTCAGCAATGGTCACAGGACTGAAAAAGGTTAGTTTTCATTACAAGCCCAAAGAAGGGCAGTGCCAAGAATGTTCAAACTACCATATGATTGTACTCATTTCAAATGCTAGCAAGTTTATAAAAAATCCTTCAAGCTAGACTTCAGCAGTACATGTACTGAGAACATCCAGATGTTCAAGATGGGTTTCAAAGAGGCAGCGGAACTAGAAATCAAGTTGCCAACATTCACTGGATCATGGAGCTAGCCAGGGAATACCAGAAAAACATCTACTTATGCTTCATTGACTATGCTAAAGCCTTTAATTGTATGGATCATAAAAATCTGTGGAAAATTCTTAAAGAGATTGGAGTACCAGACTGTGTTACTTGTATCCTGAGAAACCTGTATGTGGGTCAAGAAGCAGCAATTAAAACTGGACGTGGAACAACGGACTTGTTCAAAATTGGGAAAGTAGTATAACAAGGCTGTATAATGTCAACCTGCTTATTTAACTTTTATGCAGAGTACATCATGCAAAATGCTGGGCTGGATGAATCACAAGCTGGGATCAAGTTTTCCAGAATAAATATCAACAACATCAGATATGCAGGTGATACCACACTAATGGCAGAAAGCGAAAAGGAACTGAAGATCCTCTTGATGAAGGTGCAAGAGGAGAATGAAAAAGCTGGCTTGAAATTCAATATTCAGAAAACTAAGATCCTGGCATCCAGTCTCATCGCTTCATGGCAAATAGAAGGGGAAAACATGAAAGCAGTAACAGATTTTGTTTTCTTGGGCTCCAAAATCACTGTGAACTGTGACTGCAGCCATGAAATCAAAGGAATCCTGCTCCTCAGAAAGAAAGCTATGACATACCTGGACAGTATGTTAAAAAGCAGAGACATCACTTTGCCTGATGAGGTCCATATAGTCAAAATTATGGTTTTTCCAGTAGTCATGTTTGGATGTGAGAATTGGATCTTAAAGAAGGCTGAGCACCAAAGAATTGATGCTTCTGAACTGTGGTGCTAGAGAAGATTCTTGAGAGTTCCTTGGACTGCAAGGAGATGAAACCAGTCAATCCTAAAGGAAATCAACCCTGAATATTCATTGGAAAGACTGATGCTGAAGCTGAAGCTCCAGTTCTTGAGCCACCTGATGTAAAGAGCCAACTCATTGGAAAAGACCCTGATTCTGGAAAAGATTGAAGGCAACAAGAAAGGGGCATGATAGGATGAGATGGTTAGATAGCATTACTGACTCAGTGGACATGAATTTGAATGAACTCCGGGTGAAAGTGGAAGACAGAGAAACCTGGCATGCCGCAGTTCATGGGGTTGCAAAGTCTCAGACACGACTTAGAGACTGAAAAACAGCAATGGTAGTTTTATTCCTAGAATCTCCGTGCTGTCTCACTAATGGTTGTATCAACATAGGTTCCTACCAACAGTGCAAGAACATTCCGTCTTCTCCTCTTCCTCGTCAGCATTTATTGTTTGTAGAGTTTTTGATGATGGTCATTCCGACTGGTGTGAGGTGATAGTTCATTGTAGTTTTGATTTGCATTTCTCCAATAATGAGCAATGTTGAACATCTTTTCATGTGTTTCTTGGACATCTTTCTTTGGAGAAATGTCTTTTTTTTTTTTTTGACTGGGCTATTTGTTTTTCTGATATTGAGCTATATGAGCTGCATATATTTTTTGGAGATTAATCCTTTGTCAGTTGCTTCTTTTATAATGATTTTCTCCATTTCGAGGACTGTCTTTTCATCTTGTTTACTGTTTCTGTTGCTGTGCAAAGGCTTTTTAATTAGGGACACTTTGTTTATTTTTATTTCCATTACTCTAGGAGATGGGTCAAAGAAGATCTTGCTGTGATTTATAAAATGTCAGAATGTACTACCTATGTTTTCCTTTAAGAGCTTTATAGTTTCTGGCCTTACATTTATGTCTTCAATCCATTTAGAGTTTATGTTTGTATATATTGTTAGGAAGTATTCTAATTTCATTCTTTTACATGAAGCTATACAGTTTTCCCAGCATCACTTATTGAAGAGGTTGTCTTTTCTCCATTGTATATTCTTGCCTCCTTTGTCAAAGATAAGTTGTCCATAGGTGCTTGGATTTATCTCTGGGTTGTCTATCTTGTTCTGTTGGTCTATATTTCTGTTTTTAGGCCAATACCATACTGTCTTGATGACTGCAGTTTTGTAGTATAGTCTGAGGTCAGGAAGTTTGATTCCTCCAGCTCTTATTTTTCTTTCTCAAGAATGTCTTGGCTTTTTGGGATCTTCTGGGTTTCCATACAAATTATGAAATTTTTTGTTCTAGTTCTGTGGAAAAATGCCATTGGTAGTTTAATGGGGATTGCATTGAATCTGTAGATTGTTTTTGGTAGTATAGTCATTTTCACAATATTTATTCTTCAAATCGAAGAACATGGTATATCCCTCCCTCTGTTTGTGTTGTCTTTAATTTCTTTCATCAGTGTTTTATAGTTTTCTGCATACAGGTCTTTTGTCTCTTTCAGTTCTGTTCAATTCAGTTCAGTTGCTCAGTTGTGTCTGACTCTTTGTGACCCCATGAATCGCAGCACACCAGGCCTCCCTGTCCATCACCAGCTCTCAGAGTTCACCCAAACTCTTGTCCGTCGAGTCGGTGATGCCATCCAGCCATCTCATCCTGGGTCATCCCCTTCTCCTCCTGCCCCCAATCCCTCCCAGAATCAGAGCCTTTTCCAATGAGTCAACTCTTTGCATGAGCTGGCCAAAGTATTGGAGTTTCAGCTTTAGCATCATTCCTTCCAAAGAACACCCCAGACTGATCTCCTTCAGAATGGACTGGTTGGATCTCCTTGCAGTCCAAAGGACTCTCAAGAGTCTTCTCCAACACCACAGTTCAAAAGCATCAATTCTTTGGCACTCAGCTTTCTTCACATTCCAACTCTCAGATCCATACAAGACCACAGGAAAAACCACAGCCTTGACTAGACAGACCTTTATTGGCAAAGTAATGTCTCTGCTTTTGAATATGCTATTTAGGTTGGTCATAACTTTTCTTCCAAGGAGTAACCGTCTTTTAATTTCATGGCTGCAGTCACCATCTGCAGTGATTTTGGAGCCCCCCAAAATAAAATCTGACACTGTTTCCACTTTTTCCCCATCCGTTTCCCATGAAGTGATGGGACCGGATGCCATGATCTTAGTGTTCTGAATGTTGAGCTTTAAGCCAACTTTTTCACTCTCCTCTTTCACTTTCATCAAGAGGCTTTTTAGTTCTTCTTCACTTTCTGCCATAAGGGTGGTGTCATCTGCATATCTGAGGTTCTTGATATTTCTCCCGGCAATCTTGATTCCAGCTTGTGCTTCTTCCAGCCCAGCGTTTCTGATGATGTACTCTGCATAGAAGTTAAATAAGCAGGGTGACAATATATAGCCTTGATGTACTCCTTTTCCTATTTGGAACCAGTCTGTTGTTCCATGTTTAGGTAGGTTTATTCCTTGGTATTTTATTCTTTTTGTTGCTATAGTGAGTGGGATTTTTTTTCCCTTAATTTCTCTCTCTGTTTTTTCATTGTTAGTGTATAAGAATGCAAGAAATTTATGTATATTAATTTTATATCCTGTGACTTTACTACATTTATTGAATAGCTCTACTAATTTTCTAGTGACATCTTTAGAATTTTCTGTGTATAGTATCGTATCATCTGCAAACAGTGAGGATTTTACTTCTTCTTTTCCAATCTGGATTCCTTTTATTTGTTTTTCTTCTCTGATTGCTGTAGCTAAAACTTCCAAAACTATGTTGAATAATAGTGTTAAGGGTGGGCACCCTTGTCTTGTTCCTGATCTTAGAGGAAGCACTTTGAGTTTTTCACAATGTTTTATGTAGGTTTTTTGTATATGGCCTTTATTATGGTGAGGTAGGTTCCTTCTATGTTGATTTTTCTGGAGAGTTTTCTTCATAAATGGGTGTTGAATTTTGTCAAAAGCTTTCTCTGCATCTATTGAGATAGCTATTATCTTTCGGTTTGTTAATATGGTATATCATATTGACTGATATGTATATATTGAAGAATCTTTGCATTCTTGGGATAAATGGTGTATGATCCTTTTAATGTGTGGTTGGATTCTCTTTGCTAGAATTTGTTGAGGATTTTTGGGTCTATGTTCATCATTGATATTGGCCTGTCATTTTCTTTGTTTTTCATTTTAGGAATGAACTTGTAATGAATAGAGTGTGGCAGAAATGATTGGTGTGATGTCTGCAATTAGAACATAAAAAATAATGTGACTTTCTCCTTGTTATTTCTCACATCACTCACTCTGGGAGAAGCCAGCTGCCATGTTGTAAGGATACTCAAGCAGCCCTGGGGATAGATCCACTTAGTGAAGAATTGTAGCTTTCTGTACCAGCCAACACAAATCAGCCAGCAAGTAGATCCAGCAGCTCTAGTCAAGCCATCAGATGACCGCAACCCTGGCCAACATCTAGATCACAATGTTATACGAGACTCTGAGCCAGCACCACCCACTAAGTCACTTCCAAATTGTTGACCCACAAAAATTGTATGATATAATAAATGTCAATTGCTTTAAGCCGTTAGGTTTTGGAGTATGTTAATATAGCAATCAAAGAATATAAGAAACACAGAGAACAGTAACTGAGTCTGAGCTATCAGCAAAAGTGACTACTGAAGACGAGAGTGATGAGTAGGGATTTAATAGGTGGAGCAAGAATTTATCGGGAAGCATCCTGTGCAAAGAGAAAATGTGTGTAAAAAAGCTTAAACACTGCAAGGCACATTTTAGAAACTGCAAGTGAAGAACAAAACAAAACTCACAACTCACAAATCATAGCATTTGGAGTATAAGAATCTTGCTAAGAAGTTATTATAGTGTATGATAATGCAGTAACTAATGTTCCTGAAAGTGACTTGAGTCTACAAGAAAGTATCAAATGTAATATTGAAAAAGATAGGAAAGTAAAACATTGAAGTATTTACTTCAAAAATTAAAAAATACTGTATAAATCCTAAGTGAAGGGGATAGTTTAGGCTATCCAAAATAGCCACCTCCCTATGTTGTAGCTTCACTAGTGTCTGGGTCTGTGTTTTGAAAACTTTAGGCTTAAATGTAGGGCCAAGAAATAGCTAATGAAGAACACCTGGATTTTCCCCAGGATTTCACCCTACCAGTTCTGCTACAACAATCAGGTAGAAATTAACATTTTATAACCAAATACGTGTTTTGCTTGGCATCATGCTAACGAACTGAAATTTTATAAAAGGGAATAGCTCAAATTGACTTGTTATTCTATGCTTATCTTATCAAATGACTATTTATTGAGTGCTATTCATGTGTTACCCACTCTGACAGGCTCATAAAGCAAAGCTTTATGTTTGTGTTGCAGAAATCTCTTTGAATCCCAGGTCCAGCTCCACTGTTTTCTAGAGTTAATAGCAGCTCCTGGTAGAAAGACTCCGTTTATTGTTTAAGTTGGACTTTAATATAAAATTAATACCTACTTATTTGAAAAATAGAGAAAAATTAGAAGAATTTCACTCAGAAGCACATTAACTCAGAAAATTGCTCTCAACATCTTGCTGCTTTTTCTTCCCTGTATTTTCTTCTCTGAACAATTTTATAGTTATATTTTATAAATGTTGTCAGATTAAATTTTTGTTTGACATCAGGCAAAATATCCCTTGAAATAGAAATGTTAGAATCCCAGTTATTCAAACAAATGGTGCTTTATAATTAACCTGTTATTAGATGTTTTGGTTATACATGAATCTTTCAGTGAAAACGATGTTATAGCTAAATAAGGATTCAGCCAGGGAATATTGAAGTTGTCTTTTGAACTGTTCATGGGCTTTGCTAAAATGGAGTGCTTTTAAATAATAACCAATGGGAAGCTTAGCAAAGGGTTAACAGGATTTCTCTCTCTGCCAAAAGAACTGCCTTTGGAAAGTTCTAAGATGACAATAAGGCTGTGTGCCGAAAGTGCCATCATAGTTATACCATTAGTTAAGTTAAACACGGATGATTGGAGGAAGAATGTTATTATTCTGTGCATATTCTTGACTCTTAATTTAAGGTTAAAGTAACTTAATTTAATGTCATGTGAATTTTTAGCAGCAATTATGGCCAGTTAATGCATGTTCTTCCTTAGTCATGCTTCATCCCTTAGCAAAATTACAATATTTCATTCCAGAGTTATTCTGACCAGATTTGTAAGTAGCACTTTCTCCCATTTCCCTCAGTGTTTATATCAGAAGGCTTTTGAGTTTATACTATAAACCACCATTTGTGTATTTTCATAATAAGCCTCCAAGAATTGGGATTGGATTTGAGGGCCCAAGACGCGATGCAACACAGGGTACTGGGCCCAGGCTTTCTTTCTTTTATCCTTCAGGGGATATTGGGTAGACAATAGTGATGCCGTCTTAACATATTTTTTCTGGTCTTTCTCATCTCCGTCTGTCTGGTGTACCACCACTCAACCAATATGCCATTATGCTTATTCCTTAAGTATCCCTCTGTGTACCATCAATTTTAAAAAGTCAATGAGCCCCTACTTCCTATAAGATAATAGCTAACACTTCTTAAACCTTTCACGTAAAGCTTAGTATCTACAAGCTATTATACTGGTCATGCCTCTTCTCTCAGGTGATCTGTGTTCTGGAAGTCCAGAAGATTCTCTGTTCCATGTGTTCTGTGTCACTTCCAAGTCTCTTTGCCTTCCCCATACCAACCTCCTTTTCTGTATCCACCTGCTGAAATCGTACCACTCATTCTAGCTCAATATTTAATTGAGTGAATGAATAACATTAATTTATTTAATAAATATTTACAGAACACCAGTTGCATGCCAAACACTGTTCGAGGACCAGTGCAAGTGCCAAAATGCCTTTCTAATTAGGATGCGCTGTGTGCTGTGCTCAGTCACTTCAGTCATGTCTGACTCTTTGCAACCCCATGGACTGTAGCCCGACAGGCTTCTCTGTCCATGGAATTCTTCAGGCAAGAGTACTGGAATGGGTTGCCATGCCCTCCTCCAGGGAATCTTCCCAGCCCAGAAATCGAATCCATGTCTCTGGAGTCTCCTGCATTGCAGGCAGTTTCTTTACCCACTGAGCCACCTGGGAAGCCCTTCTAATTAGGAGCAGTTCAGTTCAGTCACTCAGTTGTGTCCGACTCTTTGCAACCCCATAGACTGCAGCATGCCAGGCCTCCCTGTCCAACAGCAACTCCCAGAGTTTACTCAAACTAATGTCCATTGAGTTGGTGATGCCATCCAACCATCTCATCCTCTGTCAACCCCTTCTGCTCCCGCCTTTAATCTTTCCCAGCACCAGGGTCTTTTCAAATGAGTTAGTTCTTCACATCAGGTGGCCAAAGTACAGGAATTTCAGCTTCAGCATCAGTCCTTCCAATATTCAGGACTGATTTCCTTTAGGATGAACTGGTTGGATCTCCTTGCAGTCCAATGGACTCTCAAGAGTCTTCTCCAACATCACAGTTCAAAAGCATCAATTCTTTGGTGCTCAGCTTTCTTTATAGTCCTTTACAGTCCTTTCACATCCATACATGACTACTGGAAAAACAATCCTTGACTAGATGGACCTTTGTCGGCAAAAGAATATCTCTGCCTTTTAATATGCTGTCTGCTGCTGCTCCTGCTGCTAAGTCACTTCAGTCGTGTCCGACTCTGTGTGACCACATAGACAGCAGCCCACCAAGCTCCTCTGTCCCTGGGATTCTCTAGGCAAGAATACTGGAGTGGGCTGCCAATTCTTTCTCCAAATAGGCTGTCTAGGTTGGTCATAACTTTTCTTCTAAGTAGCAAGCATCTTTTAATTTCACGATTGTAGTCACCATCTGCAGTGATTTTGGAGGCCCCCCCCCAAAAATCTGTCACTGTTTCCATTGTTTCCCCATCTATTTGCCATGAAGTAATGGAACCAGATGCCATGATCTTCGTTTTCTGAATGTTGAGTTTTAAGCCAACTTTTTCATTTCCTCTTTCACTTGCATCAAGAGGCTCTTTAGTTTTTCTTTGCTTTTTGCCATAAGTGTGGTGTCATTTGCATATCTGAGGTTATTAATATTTCTCCCGGCAATCTTGATTCTGACTTGTGCTTCATCCAGCCCAGCATTTCTCATGATGTACTCTGCAGAGAAGTTAAATAAGCTGGGTGACAATATACAGCCTTGATATACTCCGTTCCCTATTTGGAACCAGTCTGTTGTTCCATGTCCAGTTCTAACTGTTGCTTCCTAACCTGCATACAGATTTCTCAGGAGGCAGGTCAGATGGTCTGGTATTCCCATCTCTTGAAGAATTTTCCACAGTTTGTGATGATCCACGCAGTCAAAGACTTTGGCATAGTCAATAAAGCAGAAGTAGATATTTTTCTAGAACTCTTGCTTTTTCAATGATCTAGCAGATGTTGGCAATTTGATCTCTGGTTCCTCTGCCTTTTCTAAATCCAGCTTAAACATCTGGAAGTTCACGGTTCACATACTGTTGAAGCCTGGCTTGGAGAATTTTGAGCATTACTTTGCTAGCTAATTAGGATAGTTACTCTCAGAAAAGCCCAAAGAAGCCTTTCCAGTTATGATAGTTATTCTCAGCCATACACAGTGTTTCTGTCTTCTGCACTTTTATTGGTTTTTTTATACTTCTCTTTTGTCACAAATCTGAATCTCATTGCTATGTATATAGTAGACTCTCAAAAATTCTTTTTGAAATAAAGAAATGAATGGGTAGATGAATTAATGAACAAAGAAAAGTTTTGACTTCTTTAGTAAGAGAAACTAACGACTAAAATAAAATGGTTAAACTAGGATAGAAATTTAAGATTGTTAGGGGTTTCAAGTCTATGAAACACTCCTATGTGGTTTCCACATGAATCATTTCAACAGAGAAAGGAATGCCTGAAATCCTTATCTTCTGGTTTCTAGATCAATCCTTTCTTTCAAGCATGTTAACACATTCTACACTATATTCTAGAAGTCAAAAGGAGCCTTATAGTTTGTCATTGGTTTTCATTATAAGACATAGTGTTTTAGGAACATCACTAAATAGGAAAGGGGCTTTCCCTGATAGCCTGGTTGATTAAGAATCCACCTGCAATGCAGGAGACCCCAGTTGGATTCCTGGGTCAGGAAGATCCACTGGAGAAGGGATAGGCTACCCACTCCAGTATTCTTGGGCTTCCTCATGACTCAACTGGTAAAGAATCTGCCTGCAATGCCAGAGACCTGGCTTCGATCCCTGGATTGGGAAGATCCCCTGGAGAAGGGCGAGGTTACCCACTCCAGTATTCTGGCCTGGAGAACTCCATGGACTGTATAGTCATAGGGGTTGTAAAGAGTCAGACATGACTGAGCCACTTTCACTTTCACTAAATAGGAAAATTCTACTTTCAGTGGGCCAATAACCTATTTTAGCTTTAAAAAAGGCAAGATGTTAACCTTAGTCATAAGAAAAACATAGAAGATTAAATAATTTGGAAAAACCATTTATTTTGAGCAATGAGTAAGAACTAGGTGGCTTGGTTAGTTCCTAATAGAAGTGAGACATCAAAAGAATCATCATAACGATCAGCTCGTGTTTACCATGCGTCAGGTTCCTCATTACCTGTCCAGTTTTTCGTTTCTCCCCTAAAGAAGTCTATTGAATCAGGTACTTTTCTCCTCTGATCTTTGTTCCAGTCTTTTTCCTCTCCATTTGTCCATTATACCACCACTCAACCAATTTTCCTCAAGTATGCTTTTAGGCTTTAAAGAGATTCGGCAACTTGTCCATGCCCACTAGATTAATAACCATGATGGGGAAGCAGATTAAACCTTAGCTCTATGCATGATGGATGAGACTATGGGATTGATTTTTTTTTTTTTTTTTTTTGCAGGAAGCTATTGGAATCATAGCAAGGCAAAATCTCGAACAGTTCTACTGTTTCTAGTAGTTGATGGTTTCATTTTAGTCTGTACACCATACCAAAGCAGAGTAGATGAGACTCTCCTTAAGATGATCATTCTGTCATAATCTACAGTTACTCTGAATTTTGTTTTCTTATATTTCAGTTAAAGAAACAAAAAAATAAGTAGTGGGCTTCTAATTAAGGAACTAGAACTTGAGAAAGGTGTGTCTGCCCAGGATCCCTCCCTTTGGGAATGTTCCCTCTTCCAAAATTTGTGCTTCCAGTAGACCACCAGCTTCTACTGCAATGCAAAGAATTGCAAACCTGAGGAGAGACACAGAGGGAACGAGGAGGCTGGGACTGAATCATCCATGACTTGCCCTACACAGTTCAGGATCTCTGGGCCTGGGGTTTTCCTTCTGCAAAATGGGGTTCATATGCCTCACTGAGTTGTTGAATATTCAGTGAGATACTGTCCATGAAAGCTTTGGCACAGAGTTGTTATTCAATGAATGCTGTTTACCACACTTTGAGATTAGTAGTCTTAGGAACAATTCTTTTTCCCTCAAAGGAAGAAAAGCAAAAGTAGATGCTTTCTCCTAAGGAGACAGCATACACAAAATTATTAATGGTGCTTGAGAAGAACATCCAACCATTCACATGATGAGTTAGCAAATGATGCTGAGGGTGATTGTGAACTGTGGGATGTCACACTGCTGCTTTGTTAGAGTACTGCTGGTAAAACTCACAGTGCTCGGCTCTCACAAAATCAGTGGTCTCTTGGGAGGTGGAGGTTTGATGGGGGACATGGAGGGAGTAAGAAGGATGATAGTCTGTAAAGAAGTAGCCATCTAGGCATCCAGTTGCCAAGCCTCACCATTTTAATGAATGAGGAGGCTCCAGCATATTAATCAACATTCAGCTATGGGTGGTAAGAACTTCAAAAGCGAAACAGTGCAGATTGGATTTGATAATAAGAATATAGAGAATTATAAATGAGATGTCCAGGAGGCATCTGTGTTAAGGAAACCTAGGATCAAGACTTGGTTATTTTAGCCGATGAAAGGTTCTGGGCAATTTTAGGGTCCTGCTGGCTGGTGGAACACTGATGTGAAATGTTGGGGGAGTTTTGATCAAATGTGTACCTTTGATCTTTAGTATAGGGGCCTGGAGAGAGTATTAGAAGCCATAGGTGCAGCTACATAGCTATTTAAAGTGACCTTTTGTTATATTATTTAAGTTTGAACAGTTGCCAATTTACCAGCCATTGTACAAAAAGTAGGGCACTTGGAATTTTTAGCATATTTCCAATAGATATGAGGCTGAAAATGATTGTTTAATTCATATTCTAGCATTTAGATGGAACAGAACAAGGTTCTAGGGTAACAGAAAGTGTGAGCGAACAGGATGATGGAAAAGGAGAATTTCCTCTCTCGTCTAGAAACTTTGGGCCAATTCTTGGCCAAAATAAAGAACAAAAAAAAAAAAAAAAGAGAGAGAGAGAGAGATGTCGTCTTTTATAGACCCTCTTTTTTGTCCTCTTCTTCCAGTTCCTGTTAACTTTTCTCCCACATAGTGCCCCCTTGTTGCAAGACAACCCAATGAAATAGGCATTATTCCAATGATGTAACTAAGAAATATGAGACTCAGAAGAGTTTATGTAACTTGCTGATGTCCATATAATAATGGGAAAAGTCAGCTTCATAATCAAGTCTATCTGGCTCTGAAACTCACTAACTCTAACATTTTTGGCTTGGAATGTTTGAGCTAATAGACCACCATTAACAAAATAAAGGATTATAGAAGAAATATGAGATGGAGCATGGTACGGACAAAGGAAAGGTGAACTTGGCTTTAGATATGTAGATTTTGAGCTGCCCTAGGATAGCTATGTCCTGCTGTCTGGTCCCAAGAGAAGTCTTGGTTTGTTTCCCAGTGGTGGCGATGGGCATACTTGGAGTGATTCATTTGCTGCGGAAGAGCAAAAGATAAATAGGTGGATATATTGACAGAGAGAGCTAGGTAGATACGTAGGTATATGAACAGATGTTTATTGGTGAGGTGAGTGGAAATTGGGAAGTGTTTGCAGTCACTAGTCAGTATTCCTACTGCTTAGCAACTTTATTTCCTCATGGAGCTATGACAAATAGAACTTTCATATTTATTTTTTGTGCCTAAGGGCTGATAGTGCTGCCTATGAATGATGCATGAGTGACAGTTTTGTATTATGAACATTGCTCTGACTCTTGGAATCAGAGAGTCTCAAGGCTGGAAAGAAACTTGATATTGTCTCTTGGGTTTGCTCCATATGCAGACTTTGTTTTACATCTGCATGAGATCCTTACTGACACATCCCAGTTCTTTAGATGGCTCTCCCTACACCTCCCTGTTGAGATGAAACCTTCCTACCCATGAGCAGATATTTACCAGTTGTTTCTAGTTCTATCCACAGAAGACAGATCCCAGTATCTCTTCCACATGAGAGCTCATCACATATCTGGAAGCAGCCTCCCTGCCTCTCCTGACTTTCTCTTTGCTAGGCTGAGTTTCTCCTCCAGCTCTTCAGTGGTTCTTTGGGGGACATGTTCCTTTAGGGAAGATGTTGGCCCAGGATCTGGGCATGCACTCCACAGGTGGCCTCCAGTATCGCCCTATTCAGGGATTGTTTCACGGGCAGAGAGCCTTTCATCCAGGGTCACTCCCTGTCCTGAAGTGGTCCACATCCAATGACTGATTCATACGAAGGTATGAAAGCCCAGTTATTTTGGTCCAATGGGTGACAATTCTGGCAAGCCAGTTTAGTCCCAGAGCTTCCAGTGGGGCCAGGTGAGGCCATGGTTGGGCTGTATTGCACCTTGACTTCTCCACCCGTTCCTTCCTGTATCCTTCCTCTCGTCCTCAGGTCTGCATCCCAGGGATGTAAACAGTCTGCAGGCCAGAGTGTGGTGCAGTCTGCCTTCTGCGACACCTTATCTCTGACGGGTGGTTTCATGAACCGTGGTTCTCATGGTTCTCACTTTGTTCACAGACCTAGATACCTTGGTAGGGCTTCCAGGATGGATGGGTACCTAGGACAATCTCCTATCTGACCATTAAGCTTTTGACTCTGAAGAATATTTTAAGTTTAGTTTCATTGCCATGAATCCAATGTGTAGAGCTGATATAGTAGAAAAAAAATTTTTCAGCCAAGGTACCCCGCTCAAATGTACGACTAGAGACAGGGCTGACTTGTGAGTAGTTCATTCTGAGAAATTATCTCAAGGAATAGAAGTGGAAGACTGGAAACAGCAAAGGAGGGAAAGCCCGTCCAGTGGTTCATCAGTGAGCTACTCACCACCATGGGTACCTGGGGTACACCCTCTCTGTGACCCTCTGAGAAGCAGGGCAGAGTTTTCTGCCAGAAAATGAAAGGAGAGCATTTCTCCACCAGCTCCTGATCCCCACTGGTCAAGACTTTCCCTGTAAGGTACCCACTCCCTTGCTGGTCCAGGCTTGCCCACACCCTGAGACTACTGGGAGAGGGCCTGTGACTTTCCCAGGAGGCACACGCTGAAGGCTCTGGGCAGAAAGTGAGAGACGCCTGGTGCAGCTGAGGCAAAATTCTGTCCAGTTACATCTGCACGGAACTGGCCACTGCAGCAATCATGGGTCTGAAAAGTTGGGCCGAGATGTGAGACAAGGCTCAAGAGGGGACCGGTCTATGGTGGTAGTCCCAAACATGGTGTGGTCCCAGGATTTTCTTTGTGTGTGGGTTTTAAGAAGGACTGAGTGCACTGGACTGGATTTACTCCTAACAAGTTTGTAGAACAGTTGTCAAGCTTTTTTTGCTCTGATCATAAGAGGCAGAGAGAATTTCTAATGAATTGGAAGTAGTGAAGTGGTTGCTGACTCATGAGTAGAATTCTGAACTTGGCTAGATGTGTCAAGAGCAAACTATCACAGAGAGACGTTACAGAAGCCCCCATTTAAAGGCCCATATATTTGGCGTGCTTGTTTACCAACAACAGACATGTGTTGCTAAGTATTTTGACAGTGGTTTTCTAAGAGTTCCTTTGATGTCTTTGATTTAACTGCCCGGTGTCCACTACATTTTGAATGTTGCAGAGTTTTGACTCCGATGTTAAGCCAGGTAGTGCTTTATAATTAAATCAGGGTGAGGAGTGAGGGGTTGGGGAGGTAGCTTGGGATCCAAATGAAGCTCATCTTCTTTCTCTGTGTGAACTGAAGCCCTGTTTCAGCATACTTCCTGTGGAGGTGCTGCTGTCCCTTGTGAGTGACTCAGCTCTGAACGGGTTAGTCACAGTGATGGCCGTCATTTCGTCCCTGCAGTTCTTCATCAGCAGCTTCCTAATGAGCTCATCTTTGGGGTGTCAAGTGGCAGAGCTATGGGCTTTTTTCAGGAGATTTGAGAGATGTAGTCAGACAGCCAATTAGCATTTTTATTTACTTTGGGAGAGCTGTGAGTCCCAAGACCTGCATAAGATTGTCCTGGTAATACTTGCACTGTCTGTAAAAGCATGTCAAAAATTTCATACTTGTCATCTCAGGAACCTGGCAGTAACAGGACTGAGCAGGCCAGGACTGAGAGCCTGGTGACAAAGGAGAGGCTGATGAGCACTACACATCCACAACTTGAGATATCCAAGAGCGGGGAAGATCAACAGAGGTGAAGAGAGACAGCCTGGGTTAAGTTCACGAAGCTCATCTCAGAACCGAGAAGCTAGTCAGGACTCTGAGTGGAAAGAGAGATATGGGGTCCCAAGCCAGAGCGCCTAGGAAATCAGATGTCAGGCTATGGAACAGATGTCTAGCGATGTTAAATACTTTTTCTGTGTCCCTTATTACATTCATGTCAGGTGCTGTTCTATTCATTTTGTGCATGTATGTAATTTCACTCCCAAAATAAGTCTATGAGGTAGGTGTGTGTATTATGGTATGAGGAAAGGATGATCATTCAAACCTATTTAGCAGATGAGACAACTGAGGCACAAAGTGGTCCAAAAGCTTCTCCAGTGTCACATAGCTCTTAAGTAGCTGAGCCTGGCTTCAAACCCAGGTTTTCCCCCAAATTTATGCTCTTCTGAGTATTGCTCGTGCTTACATAGCTGCTTCTGAGGCAGAGCTTCTTGTATATCACAACTTTCCTTGATGAAAAGCCAAGAGTGAGTATGTGGGAGGAGAGGAGATGGCCATACCAGACACACGTTCTCTATGCCTCTTCAGATCCATCTGGCCCAACCACATCATGCAGTCACAGCCCAGGGAATCATCCAGCCATCCACCCTGGGAGAACTGGGTTCTTGCCCTTGCTTGTCTCTGTGCTGCTGGCCAGCTAGTCTTAAGAGTTTCTGGCTCTTTCTTGCTGCCACTTCAGAACCTGGATGAGATACCAAACCACGGGCCCTGGTATGCAGCTCTAAGAGCATCAGAAGAACCTAGGGGTTACGATCCAGACATTCAGGAGGGTTAGCTCCCTGTCGGGTGAGACTTGACCAGAGGAATGCAAGCATCAGGGGCATGCGGCCTGGTATATGCCGTCACCTGCTGTGCCATCAATGAGGTATAGGATTTTCCTGCTAGAACATCCAGAGAAGTCCCTTGTGTCAAGTGGATTCACCTGCCTGAGGACTTGGGTCTCTCTGTGGCTTATCTTAAAGCAACAGTCTGACTTTACTTGGCATTGCTTGGCATCCTTCCTGGTCCCCCTTTCCTTCCTTATAACTCTTGCTCTTCTGGGTTTACTGCCTTCCCAGCCCCCCGCCCGCCCACTCCAGCCCCCTCTTCCCCACGCCACCCCCCACCCCTACCGCCACCATAGTTATTAAAGCCAATCTAAGAAGGTAGGCCTGGGCTAAAAAGTGGAAACAGAGAAGTGGGCAATGTCTCAGCAATACTTCATTGTTCAGTGGCAAAGAGGACATTGATTCTTTGAAAAACACGTTTAGAATAAAGTGCAAGTTGATATTACAACTAGGAAGTGTCAGTACTTAGCAAGTTAATTTCACCAAATGTGAACAAGTACAAAGGAGGAGGGGCGCTTAGGAGTGAAGAACATCTCAGGTATGCTGTCTCTGATTAGGTTAATTGGAGATCACACTTGTTTCACCGCCTCTTATACCTGTCTCCTTCTCCTCTTCATGTTGCCAACAGTAGAAATAGCCAGCATTTTCTAAACTCCTGTGTGTATATGTGCTGTGTCATGTCTGACTCTCTGTGGCTGCATGCACTGTAGCCTGCCAGGCTCCTCTGTCCATGGAATTTTCCAGGCAAGAATAACGGAGTGGATTGCCATTTCCTTCTCCAGGGGATCTTTCTGACCCAGGAACTGAACCTGAGTCTCTTGTGTCTCCTGCATTATCAGGTGGATTTTTTTACCATTCTAAACTCCTGACACCATGCAAAATGGTGAAGAATGTTTCATTTATTCCTTTGAGGTAGAAAAGTGAGACTCAGAGAAGTGCCTATGGAGCAGCTAATGAATGCTGAAGCCTCTAGGGCTGCCAGACTCTGAAGGCTGTGCTCAAAACTGATACCTTCCACTGCCTTCTGCAAAGTTCCTCATCAAAGCAAGTTCTTTGGAGCAGGGAAGAGCCACATGGAGAGAAAATATGGCATGAGAGCATCTTATTCCCTTTGTTCTAATTTGCTCCAGAAGCAACTTCTGATGGAGCCAGCTGCTTGTGTTTGGAGTGTCCTTGCCTCCCAGGAAGAAGTGCCTGTTCCTGGGTAGCAGACTGTTGATACATCTCAAGCCAAGAAGAGATACTATTGTAAAATAGTAAATGGGCCCTCTGGCTTCTGGACCATGCGCATAAGATTTGGATTGGCATGAACCTGTCCTCTAAGTCTGCCTGGCAAAGCCAAACCCTGAATGCAGTGACCTTTTGAAGGTCACCCAGCCCAGAGCAGCCAGCAGATTCCTCCTTAATAAATTTCTTGATAGGTGTCCTTAGGGGAGCCAAGTTTTATTTAAACATTCCTTTGACTTGAAAGTTCTTACCTCCCAGCTTTCCCTCCTTGCTACATCCCCAGTTTTGTGTTTTTGCACAAATAGGACCACGTTTGCCGTGGAAACAAGTCATGATACAGGTGATCCATCCAAACAGAAACACAAATTGCGTTTCATATTTGACTTTGAGATGTCTCGCCACTTTTTACCCTTTTAGTAATGTTTTCTGTTGTTGTTACTTAGTTTTCCTTTGTTTGTGTCATTTATTGTTGTTTAAATAATGGAGACAAAGGCCTGTGTTGAAAGTCTTGAGATCTGGGACCTGATTGCAGTTCTGCCTTACCAGCTGGGGGTGACTCTCATCTAGTCCTTAAGGGACTCAGTTCATTCACCTGCAGAATGGGAGAGTTGGGTAAGAGTATTTATTCCCAAACCATGCTGATCATAGAATCACCACTGATCCTTTTTAAAAAGGACCCCATCTTAGGCCTATTCACAATTCCGGTAGAGGGAAGAGAAAGCAGAGTGACGAAGGAGCAGAGGCCCAGAATCCATAATTGCAACAAGCTCCCGAGGCCATTCGGATGCACAGTTCAGGAGCCGCTTTATGCAGCATTGCCAGTAGCACAGCTCCAGGGCTGCCATCTGCCTGTGCGGGCTCTGTGGGCCCTGTTCCCGGGGAGTAGAATGTGACTGCTGCCCTTGGAGCTGTGTGATACAGCAACGCTATGGGAGCGGATGACTGCAGACGGTCATCTCCAAGCATGGATGCTCTCTGACTTTGTGTTATCGGAGTGGAGTGAGGTGTTGAATAGACAGCAACTCGGAAGCATATAGTTCCCCACAGAGGCACAGTAGCTATGATGCTAGGATAGGACAGTGGATGGAAGCTTAAAAACAGCTAATGAACATTGCCTCACAGGAAGCCGGTCATCAGATTATCGCCTACGTCATGCCTAGCACCCATCTGAGATGAGGGACAGAAAGCAGGGCATCGAAGGCAGCCTGGCTCAGGGTTCATCAGACAGAGTTGAGCTGAGCAAGAGAAGTAAGACATTCTCCCAGCTAAGACAAGCTTGCGTTGCCAATTTCTCCTCTTTATGGGCTTTGTTTTCCCTTTTAGTTCAGTCACTCAGTCGTGCGCAACTCACTGCACGCCAGGCTTCCCTATCCATCACCCACTCCTGGAGCTTGCCCAAATTCATGTCCATCAAGTCGGTGATGCCATCCATCCATCTCATCCTCTGTCATCCCCTTCTCCTCCTGCCTTCAATCTTTCCCAGCATCAAGGTCTTTTCCAATAAGTCAGCTCTTTGCATTAAGGTGGCCAAAATATTGGAGTTTTAGCTTCAGCATCAGTCCTTCCAGTGAATATTCAGACTGATTTCCTTTAGGATGGACTGATTGGAGCTCCTTACAGTCTAAGGGACTCTCAAGAATCTTCTCCAGCATCACAGTTGAAAAGCATCAATTCTTTGGCTCTTGGCCTTCTTTATGATCCAACTCTCATATCCATACATGACTACTGGAAAAACCATAGCTTTGACTAGATGGACCTTTGTCAGCAAAGTAATGTCTCTGCTTTTTAATATGCTGTCTATGTTGGTCATAGCTTTTCTTCCAAAGAGCAAGCTTTTGGAAGCTAATTTCATGGTTGTAGTCACCATCTGCAGTGATTTTGCAGTCCAAGAAAATAAAGTCTGTCACTGTTTCCATTGTTTCCCCATCTATTTGCCATGAAGTGATGGGACCGGATGCCATGATCTTAGTGTTTTGAATGTTCAGTTTTAAGCCGGCTTTTTCACTGTCCTCTTTCATCTTCTTCAAGTGGCTCCTTAGCTCCTCCTCACTTTCTGCCATTAGGGTGGTGTCATCTGCAAATCTGAGGTTATTGATATTTCTCTGTTTAATCCTGATTCCAGCTTGTGCTTAATCCAGCCCAACATTTGCGTTATGGACTCTGCATGTGAGTTAAATAAGCAGGGTGATAATATACAGTCTTGATGTACTCCTTTCCCAATTTGGAACCAGACTGAGGTTCCATGTCTGGTTCTAACTGTTGCTTCTTGACATGCATACAGATTTCTTAGGAGGCAGGTAAAGTGGTCTGATATTCCCATCTCTTGAAGAATTCTCCAGTTTGTTATGATCCACACAGTCAAACGCTTTGGCCTAGTCAATAAAGCAGAAGTAGATGTTTTTCTGGAACTCTCTTGCTTTTTCAATGTTCCAGAGGATGTTGGCAATTTGATCTCTGATTCCTCTGACTTTTCTAAATCCAGCTTGAACATCTGGAAGTTCATGGTTCATAACCGTTGAAGCCTGGCTTGGAGAATTTTGAGCATTACTTTGCTAGTGTGTGAGATGAGTGCAGTCGTGCGGTAGTTTGAGCATTCTTTGGCATTGCCTTTCTTTGGGATTGGAATGAAAACTGACCTTTTCCAGTCCTGTGGCCACTGCTGAGTTTTCCAAATTTGCTGGCATATTGAGTGCAGCACTTTCACAGCATCATCTTTTAGGATTTGAAATAGCTCAGTTGGAATTCCATCACTTCCACTAGCTTTGTTTGTAGTGAGACTTCCTAGGCCCACTTGACTTTGCATTCCAGGATGCCTGGCTCTAGGTGAGTGATCACACCATCATGCTTATCTGGGTTGTGTAGATCTTTTTGTAAGTTCTTCTGTGTGTTCTTGCCACCTCTTCTTAATATCTTCTGCTTCTGTTAGGTCCATACTATTTCTGCTCTTTACTGTGCCCATCTTCGCATGAAATGTTCCCTTGGTATCTCTGACTTTCTTGAAGAGATCTCTAGTCTTTCCCACTCTATTGTTTCCTCAATTTCTTTGCGTTGCTGTCCCTTTACATATTTTAAAGTCCCTTTTGAAAAAATGATCCAGCCATTTCTTAACCGAGTTAAAAAAAAAAAGAGATTTGTTCACATTTAAGCCTGTACAAAGATATCACAGTAGCTGGCAGAAGTCAGGTTATGTTGGGAAATAATTGAGTACTCTAGTTTAAAGTTAAAATTCTGGGGGGGGAAATGTTGAGATTCAGTTTTGATTAGATTAGATGTTATAAACGAATTTTTTTCCCCCTCACAAACCAGTAAAATGCTTCTGAGATGGCTTGAGTTGTGTCCATTGTCTAGAAGAGTCTTTTGCTTAATTTGCATGAGGCACTTCTCGGCAGTGCTGATTTCTGCCAAATCTCCGGCCAATTCTGATTCAGTGGATCCGAGGAGATACCCGGACTGAGCCTTATCATGAACCTCCAGGGCCTGTATTTTGAGATTGCTCTCCTGACAATGAGAGGAAGGATGATGACCTCTGTCTCAGAATAGAGCCTCCTTGCATTTCTAGGGAATTATACTAACTCCTTGGAGCCTCAGTTTCTTTCGTGGAATATAAATAGAGATTTTCTCCTAATAAAATCACAGGTCTTAGAAAAATATTTCAAAATAAACTATGAGATAAAAGAGATGATGGTGCTAATTACTTAGAAAAGAAATCTACGTGAGTAAAAGTCTACTTCATGGGCTTCTGTAAACTCACCTGCTGTATCCACCACTGGGCACAGGAATATGTGTACAGAGGTACCCAGGAAGCCTGGTGTTTCACATGGATGTCCAGATTTCACAGGCTCTTATTGGTAAAGGGACATTATTCTGCCAAGGAAGGAAGCATGTGCACAGCAGAGTAGATGACTGAAGAGTCTCCAATATGATTTGCACCAGAAAGCATTTTATTTCCCCTGTGCTTGGAATCCTCTTCTCCCTGATATTATCACCTCTGATGGCTTAAGAGTGTAGGCAGGTGTAATGATCCAGCTTTTCACCAGAATCTGTACACAGAGGTATACAGGTGCTCGCCTCATTTGTTTTGGTTTGTTTTACTTTCAGTTCTGCGTGAATTCGCTTTTTCTCAGATGTTAAAACTTCAAATGTCCTTTTATGATTTTGTTTATATTGCAGTAATATTCATTTTTTAGTGATGAGAACTGTATGTCATGTTAGCAAACGCAGCTCCAACTTACGTAAAATAGACATACTGCAGTTTCTTTTGACCCATGTGCAAGGAATGTACACGCTGGTGAGACTCATGCACTTTTTCCTCTATGTAAAATAATTTTTGACGAGGCTCTGAAATTGTACATATAGATTCGAATTTGGCTTTGGGAGAAGAGATGCTGTCATTCAACCCCTTGGTGCTAAAAATGAGAAATCCTCAACTATCTATGCTAAGGGGTGGAAACAAATGGATGTTATATTTGCTATTTTGAGAATTAAAAGGCTATGTTGGCCTGGCAACATAATATAATGAAGAAAATTGAGTCCTGGATGGTAAGAAATGGACTTTATTTTCCAAAATGAACACAGCTCAAGTATTTACAAAGTGGGCAGTAAAGGATAAGGACCCGGTGTGTTTATTCTGATCATGGTACATTTATCACTGAATTAAGCCATCAGCCATCAGGGAAAAACAAAACAAAACAAAGAACCCCTCTGACTTTTCTTTTTCTGTATATGCTCATGTCCTCAAATTCCAACATTTCTTACTGAAAGGGGGCATGTATGCAAACCTCATCTTTTTCTTTCATTAATGATGATTTCAGATTAAACCCTTTGGTGCTAGGAGCTGACATTTTCCAAGACGCCTGTGAAGTCCAGGGGGCAGGGGGCCCTTGTTGAGGCAAGCTGGAGTCCTCCCGACTCCATGGAGTCATTGTGGAGATGTACTTTAGTTAAACTATCTGACAGCCCCCAAATGGAAGACTACAGCATGACGTAGCATTATGATTGCATTGTGTGAAGAAGTAAGTGACTTTCTAAGTCATGAATAGGATGAATCATATTCATATGCAGATGTATTAGCCTCTTGACGCTGGAAGTGTGGGTTTATAGACAGGAAACCACTGCTGGCAGTGGGTGGACCACTGTGGCTGAGAGGAGGTTAAAGGTCATTTAACTAAGGCAGCTAAGACATATTCAGACATAGATTTTATCCTAATTTTTCATATCTCTATCTGAGTGAAGTTCATCCTTAGTACTGAGTAGGAAGTTACAGTCAATGGTAGTTCATTCTTACTTACACATATAGCCCAACTATTTTTTTTTTTGGTAATTATGTTGAATGTTTCCCTTTGACAAGGAAGTAGACTATTAGGTATGTCCTATAAGTTGTCTTGCATCCATTGTATAAAAAAGAAACAGGAATGAGGAAGAGAGGAGAGCTGAGACTGGCTGGCATTCAGAGCATTTGTTTCTTCAGAGGGAATGTGTAATACCATACACTAAGCACATAGGTAATTTGGGGGTTTTGGGTTTTGGTTGTTTGTTTTGTCCCCACCCCACCTCCAAATCTTAAGGTAATTTCTATGACCTTGGCCAAGGACCCTTCCTCCGGATTAATGACAGCATTGACTGTGCCCCAGGCTGGCCACTCTGCACAGCCGGCTCTCCATCCCCAGCTGCTGCCTAGGGCTTAGTCTCATCAGTTCAGTTCAGTTGCTCAGTCGTGTCCGACTCTTTGCAACCCCATGAATCGCAGCACGCCAGGCCTCCCTGTCCATCACCAACTCCCGGAGTTCACTCAGACTCACATCCATTGAGTCAGTGATGCCATCCAGCCATCTCATCCTCGGTCGTACCCTTCTCCTCCTGCCCCCAATCCCTCCCAGCATCAGAGTCTTTTCTCGTGAGTCAACTCTTCGCATGAGGTGGCCAAAGTACTGGAGTTTCAGCTTTAGCATCATTCCTTCCAAAGAACACCCAGGACTGATCTCCTTCAGAATGGACTGGTTGGATCTCCTTGCAGTCCAAGGGACTCTCAAGAGTCTTCTCCAACAGCGCATTTCAAAAGCATCCATTCTTCGGCACTCAGCCTTCTTCACAGTCCAACTCTCACATCCATACATGACCACAGGAAAAACCATAGGCTTGACTCTGCTCTGAAATTCCGTTAGTGTCACACAAGGTGTTTCCTTGGCTTTGATTTTGAGAATCCCTTACTTTCATTCCCTGATCTCAGTCAGCTGTCATGGAAAAACAAGAGACAGAAACTGCATATAGAAGGAGATCCTAAAACTTCCCTCGTGTCTGCTCATAGCTGAAGTTCTGGATTCTGGTGGATGGAAAGGCTTGAACCTTGAGTCACTCTGTTCAGGAGTGACTGAAGTTCATGCTTCATAGCAAGAGTTCAGGCTCTGCAGACTCCTTCCTGTACCGACTTTCACAAAGTCTGCCTCTTGGCCGTAATGCAGCCATCCTGGAGGAAACTGGCCGTTTCTGCGGGGATTTCTGGCAGGGCTGCTCAGAGCTTTGCTTTCCACACTAACTCCATTGCATTATTCCAGTGTTTCCCATTTCCCATACCTGGTCTCCAGCTTCTCAAAGCTGGCTGTACTTGCAGGGGCCACTTGCTTCTCTTAGAGTCCATAGTAAGGGCCTTGCTTGTTAACTGCAGGGTCTTTCTATTACACATCAGTGTACACACTTTGCTGCTATCGTTTGTACGTGTCTACAGTAGAATTTCCGTATCTTGCTCCTGGTAGTGCATTACAGGCAAGCATGAAATGTAAAGTGTTCATTTAAATAAAAAGAAAAATCTCAAATTGGTCATTGATTTACCTTCCTGTAGTTTTATAGTTGGTGACATTTCTCGACCTTGCTAGTTATTTCATTAGATCCACACAAGATCTAGTCATCTGGTTAAGGATTTTAAGCAGACACAACTACATGCCCAAGAAACTGTATTTACTCTTCCTGTTGGTCATACTAAAACTGTCTTTCCTTAAGTATATGGCCCACAAGCATGTGAAATAACTACAAGAAACTGTTTTTGCACACTCTACATCCCGTAATATTCTTACAAATATATGATAGGGATGTGCATTATTTTTCTTCATACAGGAAGGTTAAATAAAGCACTATGTCAATCTGCTTTTAAAAAAAGAAAGACAGAAAGAAAGAAATCTACATGAGTAAAAGTCTATTTCAGGGCTTCTGTAAACTCACCCACTACATCCACCACTGGGCACAGGAATATGTGTACGGAAGGTACCCTAATCTGACCTAGTTTGCTTCGAAGCCTTTGAAAGATTTCTAGAATATCAAATTGGCAAGATTGCTGTTAGTTACGCATATGCGCTCAGTCAACTCTTTACAGCCCCATGGACAGTAGCCTGCCAGGCTTCTCTGTCCCAGCGAACTCCCCAGGCAAGAATACTAAAGCGGGTTGCCATTTCCTACTCCAAGGGATCTTCCTGTCCCAGGGATCGAACCCATGTCTCTTGCATCTCCTGCGCTGGCAGGCAGATTCTTTACCACGGCACCACCTGACTATTAGTTTTATCTCTATGCTATTAGAAATTAGGATCTGCCAAACTAATGTAGAAGAATTTGCCAAGGCAGATTGATAGAAGGAGCTCAATAGATGAAAAGAAATATGGACCAAAGAATTATATATATATATATATATATATATAAAACATAAAATATATACTAATATATATATTTCTATATTTTATATAGAACTATATGTAGTTCTATATATAGAACTATATATATGGTATATGGCCACTGTACACACATATATATAGTATATGGCCAATATGCACACTATATTTTATACTTTTGATATATTTTGATCCTATTCAGGTAATGTATTAGTCAAAGTCTAGCTGCTGTAACAAACTCCACAATATAGTGACTCAAATATCAAAAAGATTTATTTATGGCTCATGCAGCAGGCCTGTTCTGAGTGGTCCATGTCTCCTGAGTCCCTCTGCTTCCTGTTGTCGTTCAGGCCACAGTTTCCTTCCATTTTGTGGCTCTTTCATAACCCACGGCAGTTGTTATCATCCTTATTGCAGCAGATGACTTGTCAGCTGGAAAAAAGATAAGAAAATGTGGAATATCTTAAGGTTCAGACCTAAAAGTGGCCCATGTCACTTCCATTCACAAGCCATTGACAAGCTTCAAAGCAGCGCCATGCTTAAGTGCAAGGGAGGCTGGGAAGTGCAGGTTCGCTGAGTAGCAACACACCCAGCTACGCCTCTATTATTAATGCTCTAGAAGTAGGGGGGAGAAGGCAATGGCACCCCACTCCAGTACTCTTGCCTGGAAAATCCCCTGGGCAGAGGAGCCTGAAAGGCTGCAGTCCATGGGGTCGCTGAGGGTCGGACACAACTGAGCGACTTCACTTTTGCTTTTCACTTTCATACATTGGAGAAGGAAATGGCAACCCAATCCAGCATTCTTGCCTTGAGAATCCCAGGGACGGGGGAGCTTGGTGGGCTCTATGGGGTCGCACAGAGTTGGACACGACTGAAGTGACTTAGTAGTAGAAGTAGGGGAGAATAGAGTTGGTGACTCTCTAGCAGTATCTGCCAGAGAAAAGGTATATGGTACTTTGAAAGTGGGGCCAGTCACTGCACTTCCTGGCTTCACTAATTGGCTGCTGTGCTGAGTATTCCCTTTCCTTGGATGTGCTGTTCCCAGCCTATCTAAAACGTCACTCCTAGCATCCGGCCACGCCTGTTTGTTCTTCTGGGCCCTGTGGATGCTGGCATTCCTTTTTCTCAGCCTTAGGGTTTTTCTCCTATATCCTGTGCACCTCAGGGGAAAAGACTTGTTGAGTCATGTCGAACAGCCACTAAATGTGCTGTTAGTTGGAAAATGTTGGTAGAAGCCCTGGTCTGGATTGTCTTCCATTTGCTTCTCTGACAGTTGTGACACAATGAATCTCAAGCGTGACTCTGGTCACGTAATCAGAGGCTTGGAAACATTACAGACATTTTCTTCAGGATCATCCAAGCAGAAGAGGAGTTCACGAATTTTCAACATTTTTACCAATGGTTCCCAAGACTCCACCTGCCCCTGCGCTCCTTGGTTCTATACGAGCTGCTTATTGAATTTCTCTCTCTCTCTCACTCCCTCTCTGTTGAGGGTGGGGACAAAATTCGGGGAGAGAATGTTCTAACCTGACAGTGTATTTCAGAATTCTTAGAGTTGGTTCCTCATTATTTTGTGATGTATAGCACTATTCATAGTGGGAAGGTCTTATAATTAGAGGCCTTGGGATGTTCTAAAGATGAAACTACTCTGCTGCCCTGCACCTTGCGTGATTAGTGACTTAGACCGGAGGCTGGCAAGTGACAGACATTGCTAAGGATGACAGAAGCAGACCGATGTGAGCACGAGCTGCTGCCAGGGTGGGTACCTTGGTTCGGCAAGTGACATGCCCTCACCATGGGAACTGGATCCCTGTGAGAGTGTGGTGTGACTCCAATGAGATGAGATTAGTTCAAAGAGGAATCTGAAGGCAGGTTGAGCTGAGAAACTGTTCAGGAAGCTCAGATTACTAAAGGCAAAAGCACTCATGTGTATCAGTGGAGAATGGGAGACAGATTACTTTCCCAACAGCTAGCTGATATGGTCACTAAAGATTGTCTTACTGGAAAAAATTATACAGCCATTCTCTTTTCAGTTTTTACACACACACAAACACACACATATACACACTGCATAAATACATATATTTCGTGAGAGGGGCAGTTTGTTTTATTTTTGTAGCAGAATTTAATAGCCTCTTATGTGCTCCAGGAGACCCAGGCTGCCGGCCATGTTCCCACAGCATTCTGGAATTTTTCCTCTATCAGCCTGCCCTGATCCCCACGTGCCTTTAGTGGTTCTCTGGTGCCTCTCCAACTGCATTTCCATAACTTGGTGCATGTTCCATCTTGGGCTTTGTGTTTTGCCACTTGTGTTGGCCGTGTATAGTATGTGACGTGACCCATTTTGTGTCCAGCAGCGAATGTGGCTAGGAGGCTGCCTGTGATGTGCACTGTGCCTTCAGTGAGGGGACAGCTGTGATCGGAATGGATTTGTGATGGAGAAAGAGGCCTTCATTTCTCAGCCTCTTTTCCCATGGATATAAAACTTTGTTATGGTAAACTGAACCTCTGATATCATATACAACTGCTGGCATTCTAGATTGTTTTAATGGCCACTCCCTAGTGCTTAATACTAAGCATTACCATCTGTTTCTTTCTTAATTATAAATGCAGCAGGAATTCACAATTACATCAGTGACAGTGGAAATAAGATGGAGTTAGAGGCCTTGTACTTAACACAAGGCAGCCTTCCTCTTAATGCTTTTCTTCTGTGGCAGGCATTGGTCAGAGAGGAGAATTCCTCCGTGGTTTCTCTCTGTTTCCTTCTCAACGTGGGTACCATGAGCATATTATGCTTTAAATTCTGCTATTTTCTTTTAGTGAGAGAAAGAGATGTTTATTTTGTCCATGGGGCTGGGGATGTGTGGGCAGATCTTTCTCACAGTATTGGAAGCCAGGGGTTTGCTTGTCTTGCTGTTGTTGGCCTGTGTTTTTGTGAGAAGAGAGATGAGTTGTATTAGCCCAATGCCATGAGTCACAGCCATCCCCCAGAGAAGCGATGGGAGTGGACATCTGAGGAGCTTTGATCAGCCCACTAGTAGCCAGTTTGCCTGACCCTGAAAAAACAAGGGAACATTTGTGGAGGGAGCTCATGTAGAAACTGCAGAAAGATTCAGCTCTGCATGGCTCAGCCTTTTATTTTTAATTAAATGGAAAAATCACCAAGTTTTAGACTCATGATATTTTAGAAATAAAAGAAATCCTTAGAAGCCACCTCAGTCCAAGTCCTGGCCACTCTGCCTTTGCCGTGTGGTTCCCGACCAGGATGAGCTTGCGCCTTGGAGTCGGAAGAGCAGGGTTTGAACCCAGAGCCACCAGGCTGTGCTCTGCGTTCTTTTCACTAAGTTCTCGGGGTCTCTGGGCTCTTCACCTGTACCAGTGGCTACATGATGCTTCTTGTGAAGCCTACCATTTGGGTTATATGAGAGAGGATGTGTACATCCTAGCCCATTTCTTCCCTTCTTTCCATTCATATTTATGACAGATGCAGACTGGTACAAAGAAGCTGAGCGCCTTGTCCAGGGTTGTACATTGAGGTAATGGCAGACCTAGAACTGGGAGGAATGTTTCTCAGGCTTTTTCTCGCTAGGTCACATCTAGACCTCTGGCTGCCTTTCCCTTCCTTGTCGTCCACTGTACTTTTAAACAATGATGACCTTAATCACGATCACTTGTGTGGTGCTTTTTAAATCTGTAAAGTCCTTTTTAAAATGAATGTGTGTGCATGTGTACTAAGTCACTTCAGTTGTGTCTGACTCTTTGTGACCTCATGGATGATAGCCCACCAGGCTCCTCTGTCCATGGATTCTCCAGGCAAGAATTCTAGAGAGGGCTGCCATGCCCTCCTCCAGGGGATCTTCCCAACCCAGGGATCAAACCCAGGTCTCTAATGTTTCCTGCTTTGGCAGGTGTGTTCTTTAACCACTAGCGCCACCTGGGAAGCCCTTTAAAATTAACATTCCTATTTAAAGACCCTGATGCTGGGAAAGATTGAAGGCGGAAAGAGAAGGGGACGACAGGGGATGAGATGGTTGGATGGCATCACCGACTCAATGGACATGAGTTTGAGTAAACTCCAGGAGTTGGTGATGGACAGGGAGGCCTGGCATGCTGCAGTCCGTGGGGTCACAAAGAGTCGCACATGACTGAGCGACTGAACTGAACTGAACTGATTTAATTTGCAGTTGGTGAAGTATTGTTCCAATCATGTCACCGCTTCTTACTTTACAGTTGGGGAAAGTGATACTCGCAAAGACCAAGCACTTTGTTGGGGTCTCACTGAGGACCGACTGAGGGCTTGAGCCCAGGTCTGAGCAGCTTCATTGTGTGGGCCTCGCTCTGTGCTCAGTGGATGCTTGCGCCGTGCCAGCAGCTGGAGGAGAGGACTGAGAGATGGGACAAACAGGAATCCGCGGCATTAGCTATAACTGAGTGGCCGCAGTCAGGAGTTTTTAGGATGAGGATGCTGCAAGGAGACCAAAGTGATTTTCTGGAGTTATATTAATATTTTAGTGATCCATGTGCTTTCGAGCCATCAGACCCCATCGGTACATAGAGAGATCAAGCTTAAGACAGCAGGCTTCCACTGGGAGTAATTATAAAACCAAACCGAATGTACGAGACAACAGCCAGGAAGGGCCCTTGCTCCAACATGTGAATGAGTCGACTGCTCCTCCAAAAATGCAGCTTGTAAATGAGGAGACGGTCTGAGCCATTTGTTCTTGCCAAGTGCAGGTTCAGGCCAGCAAGGACAAGGCTGGTGCATGTTCTCCAGAGGGCACACGGCAGCTGAGCAGGAGTGGCGTCTGTGGGCCGTGGCTTGCCCCCTTGTCGTGGTGCCGGATCCACGTGAGGAGCCCCTCTGCACTCCCCCAGCCCCCCACTATGCGTGTTCTGTCTGTCCCCCACACTGCAGTCAGGGTTAGGGGTCCTTGGTGAAAGGGACCCGCGGTGAGTTGCACTTCCATCCGGCCTCTTGCATTTAAGGCTCATGCCCCACCACCCCTAACCTGCTGCCACTGAGCCATCCAGGCCCACCATATAATAATCAGGCTTACTGAGAAGCAGTTCTTTCCGGCAATACAATGAAATCTTTAAATCTCAGAAACCCTTCTAATGGCCATATGTAGAAAACCATGCACATTTGAAAAATGTAAATATTGACATTCTGAGGTTTTCCTGTGAAACCTAATGCAGTCTGATTTTCTCATTATTTCTGCTCTTTCTGTGGGCATTTTCCCGAATGGAGGTTAATAGAGCAGCACAGGGGCAGCATTATTCAAAAGGGCACAGCAGGGACTGGCCAGAGTCAGCCAGGCCCGGGCTGAGGCTTGGCTCTGCTGCCTAACTGCGATGACCTAGGAGTTTTCTGAGCCTCACTTTCCCCACCTGTAAGGTGACAGTGATGCTCCCTCCTGCCCACTGTTGCTGCCAGGATCAAAGGAGCTGCCCCATGCAAAGTGCTATAATTCAAGAACAGCATTTTGCTTGATCTTGCTCCCCAGAACCAGGTGAGTGACTCATTTGTGATGTTTTTTCCTCATTAGGAATCTTTAGCTAGACAAAGGTCATTCAGAGATTCTTGTTAACATTTGAAATGCATTCATTGTATGGGGAAGATTAAAAGATATTCTTTTTAAAGCTTGGTACCTCACTCTAGAAGTCAAGTCTTCTAACATCAGTAAGTTTTCACTCCAGGTTACTTTCATTCCTTATCCTTTCACTGCGAGGAAGGCAGCTAGAAAGGCATTCTCTCTGTTAGCTTGCAAATTAATGTGAAAATACCCTGTATGTGCCAGGGTCATCTCTGGGAGCATATTGGTTTTTTTAATATAGCCTTTTAATGTCAGAAAAATCTCAAATTTCCAATATAATAATAATAACTAAAAATGCTTATTGAAAAGTATATTAAATGATAAGGATATTTTTGAGGACTTGGGGACATGTAAAGAGGTTACTATTTTTTCATAAATGTATGACATCAGGCATGTGCCAAATTCATGACTTTATGTAGGATTTTCTTTAGGGTTTTATAGAAATAATGCTAAAATAAAGGAATTCAGTGAATTTGTCGGCCAGCTCTTTGAGGGAAACAGCAGAATCTGACCTACCTCGAAGGAGCACTAAGAGAAACAATCAGTTATATTGCTGCAAACTTAGAATCTTTAGTCTCAGAAATCAAATCTGCCTCAGCTACACAGAATGATTCCATATGCTCTCCTCTGATACCTCCTCTCTGTCTGTAAAACGGGCTGTTCTTAAGGCCCAAGTGCTGGTAAAGAATCCGCCTGCAATGCAGGAGACCCCGGTTCGACTCCTGGGTCGAGAAGATCCCCTGGAGGAGGGCATGGCAACCCACTCCAGTATTCTTGCCTGGAGGATCCCCATGGACAGAGGAGCCTGGCAGGCTATAGTCCATGGGGTCGCAAAGAGTCAGGCACGCCTGAGCGACCAAGCACAGCATGAGGCCCACGTGAGTAAGACATGGTGAGACAGGAGTGCTCTGATGAGGAGTGCCTGCAAGCCATGCCCCGTACAGATGGTTCATCTGATCCTGACATTCTGACCGTGTGAGGCCAGGACCCACTGACTCCTCCTCCGCTTTCCTCTTGCTCCTCCCCTCCAGCCACACACACACAAGCTACCATTACTTTCCCGTATGAAGAGGACTCTGTTTTAAACCCTCCTATTCTACTAAGCATGCAGAAGCACTGAGCAAGGCAATCAGGCAACCGCATGTAGCTCCAGATGTACCTTGCATATGGGGCCATTGTCCATGGTGCTTGTAGGGCTGGCAGCATTTTAAAGAATGGTTACAACACATATGGTCCCTTGCTTTTCACTCTGGCTTTCAAAGTCTTGCTGAGCCAACCACGTCATCCTTCTGGTGTGTCCAGAAGAGCAAATATCTATCTGCTCTCAAGTTGTGAACGCCTGTGCTCCTCTAGCACAAAGTGATGGATAAGTTGATTCCAGATCAGAGGGAGGGGCAGCGGGCTTTGCCCTACCCATGCAAGGGAAGGCGGCCCTGCCCATATGCCGGTGGGGTGTCAGAAGAGGAAATTAATTGGATAAGACTGTCTTCTCTTAACTCAGGACTCTAGACTCGCATCTATTCCATGCTTTCAGGCTTTATGGGACAATACTTTGCCATTCCTTTTCTAGTCAAGACTCTAGTTGTGATTTCAGGTTGGAGAGTAAACCGTCTATATTCTGTAAATGTACTGTTTTCCACCTAAGGAAAAAAAAAAAAATTCCTCACCAACTAAAATTCCAAAGAGGCAATTCAAGGGATGTTTTTTTGGGTAATCTAACTATTTATAAATTATTATTAGTCAGTCTAAAGTCTTGCTGATTGCTGAAAACTTTACCGAAACAACCACAACCACAGTATTATGATCATTGAGATCTAAGTCATTAAGTCATTACTTTGCTGTTTACACTACCCGCATGCCCTTGAACACCACTGAAAAGAACTTGTGAAATAATGCTTCCTAAATACCTGTTGGATTTACAAAGTGATTATGAATGGCTTTTCAGGAAAATTATTTTTATTCCTTTCATTGTATTCAAGCTTATCTACATAATTGTGCCATGCGTGTGTTGGGGGATTATGGTGGTAAGTTTGGGTGCATAGCCAAAACAAATTTAGTTGTTTTTCAATAAACAAATTATATTAGTGCTGCTTTCATTTGGACTTCCCAGGTGGCATTAGTGGTAAAGAACCTGCCTGCCAGTGCAGGAAATCGGTTCAGTCCCTCGTTCAGGAAGATCCCCTAGAGGAGGGCATGGCAACCCACTCCAGTATTCTTGCCTGGAGAATCCCATGCACAGAGGAGCCTGGTGGGCCACAGTCCATAGGGTTGCAAAGAGTCGGACACGACTGAGTGACTTCACTTTCACTTTCACTTTTGATTTTGATTAGCTTTGTGAAAGAAGGTACCATCCCAAGGACTGCATAGCTTTGAAAAGTCAGCCATAGTTACTCGCTACAACCTAGACAAGAGGGAAAAAATAGTTTTGGTTTATTCCTTGAATGCCCACATCACAGAGCAGTCTATAGCAATGGTTGTGAGATGGAGAAGCGACTAGAGTAGGGCCCAAAACAGAACTCTGGAATCATCTTGTGGTACTCTCAGCAGGTATTGCTGGTAGGAAATTAATAGATATACACACTGTGAGGTTAGCTGGCATTTTATCTATACTCTGAACAGCTTTAGGAAATATAATTGACTTGTGCTCAGAAATCTGAAATACAATTTCTGCAATAGTAATTTTCCCTGCAGCTTTGGCATTTTATTTTCCATTAAACTCCTTCGTTTTCAGTGAGGGGAACAAAGCCCCAGTTCTGCTTTGTCATTTTGGTATGATTTATTTTTAAATTATAGTAAGGGATTTTGGGGTTAGAATTCCACCAGGCTACTTTCAAGCTGAGTTTGCTGACTCCAGTCAGCCATAAACCAGCCCCACGACCAGCGTACAAAACAGGAAGTGGCATGATGGGTGCCAGGAGTAAGGCGATTGCTCAGATGGAATAACACTTGGCAAATTGGAGGAATTTGTTGATGTAAGCCTGACTCGTGGGTTAGAGACTGACTTGTGGGATGCGTTTCTGCCAATTGTGGTCCATTGTGCAGTCAGAAATGGGAAAAAATTACTTACTGCAGCTGGCTCTTTGGCATTGAAATCACAGATGGAATAATCTGAGGGATATCTTCTAAATTATCAGAAAAGATGGATTGTGACACAGGAGGCTGGTGTCCTGGGTTATCTGCTCTACCTGCCTTACATAACGCACAAGAGAACTAAAGAGCCAGAAACAACTGAGTGGGCCTTAGCACTGATTTGCCCAATGAGAAGTGAAACTAGCAAAGATCTTTCCTTCTTGCCATTGCAGGAGCCTCTGTTTTCTAAGAGTCAAGGTTTAAGAAGGTTCTTTTCCGGTATCCCTCCTGTGTGCAAGGCTCTTTGGACATCGGGGAGGTGGAGACAAGCCCACCGAAGTGTTGATAGCATCCTGTTCTAGGAGCATGCTACTTGTGTACCTAGAAGTCCACTGCTGACAGCCTGAACACTAAAATAGCTAAAGTTGGTCTTTGGAAGCGTCCCTGTGACTGAACATACGCTTTCTTTTTCATTCATGGATTTGTGAATATTCTAAAAAAAAAAAAAATTATATTGATTTGCAAAAGAAGAAATAAGAGAAAACACACCACCCACCCATGTAGACAAAATGGGTTACTCTCAACATTGATGAATTGTAAATCACTCACTTGAGTTTTCTGTACTTGTTTCTCACTGAATGCTCCCTTCCCAGAAAACATCAGTTTGACTCTGATGTCTTCCATCTCTGTGCTGCCAGTGTTGAGGGGGGATCGTGAAGATTTCTCTCTCGAGGGTCCCACCGCTCAGCTCTGTAACTTGCCATGTCTGTTCTGTATCTCATGATGCTTGGGTCCAAATGTCCTATTGGCCTTAACCTTCCCTTTGGATTTTAAGGAACAACTGTGGTTGGACGGCTGGTATTTTGGCCCACTGAGCATCTGCTTCCTCTTCTTCTGGAAATGCCTTAGTTACTTGGGGGACCTTTCTGTCCCACTTTGCATGCAGGCTAAGTAACAAATAAGCTTCTCCACTCTACTCTGCCTATAGGTGGTCACATGATTCAAATGAGAGGAGATCAGCAGATCCTGCTGCCTGTCTGGGAGCTGCCTGCTTCCTGTCCTTTGGGAAGCCCAGCTGGGTAGCTAGCTATACCTAAGATTCTGTGAACTGCCCCGTATCTTTCCAATAAATCCCTTTATTTTGTCCCAGTTGGCCAAAGTCAGCTACTGTTTGCTGACAAAATATACATATTGACCTTCAGTGCCAATTGATGTCACAGTAGTGTACAGCATGTTGAAAATATATTGTAGATTGTTGCCTACAGTTCAGAACATTTTAGAATTCAATGGGATCTTGCATATGAATTTAAATAATGTTCCCTCTTATGCTGTTTTATTTCTCCCAAGAGTTTTAGAAACTTGTGGGTTTAACATGGAGAATTAGAGCAGAAATTATGGAAATTTGTGACCATTATCTTCTTTTTCAGCAAAGTTTTTATTTCAGGACAGTTTTAAATTTACAGGATGATTGTGAAAATAGTGTAGAATTCCCATATAGCCCACGCCCCCAGTTTCCCGTTTTTAACATCTTATGTTAGTATGGTACATTTGCCATAACTTGTGAACCAATATTGATGTTGACCCACGCTTTATTCATGTTTCTTCTTACCCCCTGATGTCCTTCTTCTGTTCTATGATCTTATCCAGAAATCCATGCTACATTCAGACGGCTCACCTCTTACACTCCTCCTGGTTTGACTGTTTTTGATGTCCCTTACAGTTTAAGAGTGCTGATCAGATATTTTTATAGAATGTCCCTCAATTGGGATTTGTCTAATATTTGCTAATGATTAGATCAGAGTGATATATTTTGGGGAGGAAGACCACAGAGGTATAAAGTGCCATTCTCATCACACGATATCAAGGGTACACATCAACAATATGAGATTACCTTTGAAGTTGACTTCATTTGACAGTTTTCTTCACCTTAAAGTTTTCCCTTTACATATTGTATTCTTTGGAAGGAAATAATATGTGCATCCCACACTTAAAGAGTTGAAGAGTCAGGCTGTACCTCTTAAAGGGTGGAACACCTATATAAATTATTTGTAATTTTTCTGCACAGATTTGACTTTTTATTTGTCTACTTACTTGTTTATTCCATTGTTTATGTTACAATGGTTACATAGATACTTATTCTACCCTTCAGGTTATAATTCAGTGAAAAGTGAAAGTGTTAGTCACTTAGTTGTGTTACTCTTTGTGACCCCATGGACTGTAACCTGCCAGACTCCTCTGTCCATGGGGATTCTCCAGATAAGAATACCGGAGTGGGTTACCATGCCCTTCTCCAGGGGATCTTCCCAACCCAGGGACTGAACCCAGGTCTCCCACATTGTAGGCAGATTCTTTACGTTTGAGCCACAAATTCAATACTAGTTTATTTTCTTGCTCATATTGTTGCATCTGTGGCCACTGGGAGCTTTTTCGTTTGGCTCCTGTATCCCTTTGACATACTCCCATTATTGTTGCATGGGTTGTTGTTTTCTTGTTTTTATGCACTTCCTTGCTTTCTGACACTACAAGATGCTCTAGGCTAATCTTGCATGTTTCTGCCCCAGTTTGAAAATCAGCCATTTCTCCAAGGGACCTTAGTTCTTTTTCTAGGAGACTGTCATGAAAAACAAAGATCTGGCCCTGGGTATGCCTGCTACTCTATAGTAATAAGTAAATGTCATTGGTTCTAGGTCCTCTCAGCTGACAGAGCAAGGAGATATGTTTATAATACCAACCCATCTGTATATGCATATCTGTAAATATTTCTGTATATAACCATCTGTATGTATTGCTATGGACTTACTTGGTGACTCAGTGGTAAAGAATTTGCCTGCCTGTGCAGGAGGTACAGGTTCAATACTTGGGTTGGGAAGATCCCCTGGAGGTGAAAATGGCGACCCACGGCAGTACTCATGGCTGGGAAACACCATGGACAGAGGAGCCTGGTGGGCTGCAACATGGGGTCACAAAAGAGTTGGACATGACTTAGCAACTCAACAACATCCATGGATATATTAAACTAAACTTGAATTCATCCTGACGTCTCTAGCTCTAACCCTTTACTGCATTATAGCCTTATCCTCTGGCTTTTCTATAACCTCTCACCCAACAATGAGAAAGCTGGCTCCCATCACCCCCCTTCCCTTGAATTCCAGTGTGTGCATTTTATTGCTTCAGCACTGTTAACTCATACTCCTGCAGGAAACAATTTTATCAGCTAACTAGTGTACGATGCTTATAGTTTCATTTTTTGTCATGTAGCTGCTCTGTTTTCCCAGCATCATTTCTTAAAGAAGCCATCTTTTCCCCATTATGTACTTTTGTCACCTTTGTTGTGATTAATTTTTCCAATCCCTAACCATGCTATATCTTTCCATTGCGTGTGTTGTCTTCAGTTTCTGTCATCAGTTCTTATAGTTTCCAGAATACAGGTCTTGCACCTCCTTTATTCCTGGGTATTTTATGCTCTTTGATGCAATTGTGAAGGGAGTTATTTTCTTAATTTCTCTTTTTGATAGTTTGTTGTTAAAATATAGAAACACAACAAATTTCTGTTTATTAGTTTTGCATCCTGCAACTTTACTGAATTCATTATTAGTTCTAATAGATTCTATTGAAGTTTTTAGGCTGTTTTATATATAGTATTATGTCATTGGCAAACAGTGACAGTTTTATTATTTCTTTCTTTTCAATTTGTATTCCTTTTATTTCTTTTATTGTCTGATTGCTGTGGTTCGGACATCCAATACCATTTTTGAATAAAAGTGGCAAGAGTGGACATCCTTATCTTACTTCTTCTCTTAGGGGAACTGGCTTTAGCGTCATACCATTGACTACGATATTGGCTATACATTTGTCACAGATTGCTTTTCTTATGTTGAGCTATGTTCCCTCTCTACCCACTTTGTTAAGAATTTTTATTATAAATGGAAGCTGAATTTTGTCAAAAGCTTTTTATGCATCTATTGAGATGAACAGATGGTTTTTACCCTTTATTTTGTTAACGTAGTGTGTAACATTGATCAGGATATTCAGTTATCCTTAAACCTCACTTGATCATGGCGTATGATCCTTTTACTGTATTGTTAAATTCAGTTTGCTGATATTTTGTTGAGGATTTTTGCACCCATGTTTATCTATGATATTGATCTGCAAGTTTGTTTTTTTTTTCCTTTGAGTGTGTCTGGTTTTGCAATGAAGATAATGCTGGCCTAGTCAAATAAGTTCAGAGAATTCCTTCCTCATCAGTTTTTTGGAGTAGTTTGAGAAGCACAAGTATTAATCCTTAAATGCTTGGTAGAATTCTCCTGTGAGTGGTTTTGATTACTGATTCAATTTAATTACTGTAGTTGATCTATTCAGATTTTCTGTTTCTTTGTGATTCAGTATTGGAAAATTGTATGTTTTTAGGAATTTATCCATTTCTTTTAGGTTGTCCTTTGTTACTGTATAACTATCTTAATAATAGGATCCTCTGTATTTCTGTGGTGTCAGTTTGAACCTCTCTTCTTTCTATTCTGGTTTTATATATTTGGGTCTTTTCATCTTCCATTGATCTTTAAAGTTGTTTATTTGACTCTATCTCATTTATTTTTGCTTTGATCTTTAATACTTCTTTCCTTTTACTAACTTTGAGCTTTGTTCTTCTTTCTCTGGTTCCTTTAGAAAAAGATTGGATTGCTTATTTTACCTGTTTCTTGAGGTAGGTCTCAGTTCAGTTCAGTTCAGTCACTCAGTCATGTCTGACTCTTTGCAACCCCATGAATCACAGCACACCAGGCCTCCCTGTCCATCACCAACTCCCGGAGTTCACTCAGATTCACGTCCATCGAGTCAGTGATGCCATCCAGCCATTTCATCCTCTGTCGTCCCCTTCTCCTCCTGCCCTCAATCCCTCCAAGCATCAAAGTCTTTTCCAATGAGTCAACTCTTCACATGAGGTGGCCAAAGTACTGGAGTTTCAGCTTTAGCATCATTCCCTCCAAAGAAATCCCAGGGCTGATCTCCTTCAGAATGGACTGGTTGGATCTCCTTGCAGTCCCAGGGACTCTCAAGAGTCTTCTCCAACACCACAGTTCAAAAGCATCAATTCTTCAGTGCTCGCCTTTCTTCACAGTCTGACTCTCACATCCATACATGACCACTGGAAAAACCATAGCCTTGACTAGACGGACCTTTGTTGGCAAAGTAATGTCTCTGCTTTTGAATATGCTATCTAGGTTGGTCATAACTTTTCTTCCAAGGAGTAAGCGTCTTTTAATTTCATGGCTGCAATCACCATCTGCAGTGATTTTGGAGCCCCCAAAAATAAAGTCTGACACTGCTTCTACTGTTTCCCTATCTATTTCCCATGAAGTGATGGGACAAGGTGCCATGATCTTCGTTTTCTGAATGTTGAGCTTTAAGCCAACTGTTTCACTCTCCTCTTTCACTTTCATCAAGAGGCTTTTTAGTTCCTCTTCACTCTCTGCCATAATGGTGGTGTCATCTGCATATCTGAGGTTATTGATATTTCTCCTGGCAATCTTGACTCCAGCTTATGCTTCCTCCAGCCCAGCATTTCTCATGATGTACTCTGCAGGTCTAGATCACTATAAACTTCCCTTTTAGAATTGCTTTTCCTATGCCCAGTAGATTTTGGTACATTATGTTTCCATTTTCATTTGTCTCCAGTTATTTTTTTTATTTCTTTGATTTCCTCTGTAATTTCTTTAATAGCCAATTATTTTTCTTTGTAGCATATTACTTACCTTCCACTTGGCTACTTATTTTTAAGTTTTCCTTGTAGTTAATTTCTAGTCTCATATTGTTCTCATTAGAAAGGATGCTTGGCATGATTTCAGTCTTGTTATGTTTACTGAGACTTGTTTTGTGGCTTAGCATGTAATGTAGCCTGGAGAATGTTCCAAATGCACCTGAAAAAAAAATGTTTATTTTACAGTTTTTTGCATGGATTGTTATATATATATAATAAATCCCTATGCTGTAATGTATAGGTTAAGGTCAGCATTTCCTTACCATTTTACTCCTGAATAATCTGATCATTGATGTAAGTAGGGTGTTAAAGTCTTCTACTATTTATCCCTTTATGTTTGTTAATATTTGTTTTATGTATTTTGGTGAACCATGTATGTTGGGTACTTATATATTTTCAAGTGTTATATCTTGTTGGACTGGTCCTTTTATCAGTATGTTCTTGCCTGGAGAATCCCAGGGATGGGGGAGCCTGGTGGGCTGCCGTCTCTGGGGTCACACAGAGTCGGACACGACTGAAGTGACTTAGCAGCAGCAATGCCCTTCTTTATCTCTTTTACAGTCTTTGTTTTAAAGTTTATTTTTTCTGATAAGCTCCAGCTTTCTTTTCATTTGCATGAAATACCATTTTCCATCTCCTAACTTTTAGTCTGTGTATGTCTTTAAATGTGAAGTCAGTCTCTTGGAAGCAGCATATATGTAAGTCTTATTTTGTCTCCACTCACTTACTCTTTGTCTTTTGATTGGAACACTTAGTTCATTTACATTTCCAGTAATTTGTTATCGGTATGTGATTATTGCCACTTTGTTCATTGTTTTCTGATTGTTTTTGTAGTTCCCTGCTATATTGTTTCTTCTCTTGCTCTCTTCCCTTGTTATTTGATAACTAGATTTAGTGTGACATTTGGATTTCTTTCTCTTTACTTTTGTGTATCTATTATACATTTTTGGTTTACACTAAACATGAAAGGTCCGTCTAGTCAAGGCTATGGTTTTTCCAGTGGTCATGTATGGATGTGAGAGTTGGATTGTGAAGAAAGTTGAGCCGAAGAATTGATGCTTTTAAACTGTAGTGTCAGAGAAGACTCTTGAGCGTCCCTTGGACTGCAAGGAGATCCCACCAGTCTATCCTAAAGGAGCTCAGTCCTGGGTGTTCATTGGAAGGACTGATGTTGAAGCTGAAACTCCAATACTGTGGCCACCTGATGCAAAGAGCTGACTCATTTGAAAAGACCCTGATGCTGGGAAAGATTGAGGGCAGGAGGAGAAGGGGACGACAGAGGATGAGATGGCTGGATGGCATCACCGACTCAACGGACATGGGTTTGGGTGGACTCCAGGAGTTGGTGATGGACAGGAAAGCCTGGCGTGCTGTGGTTCATGGAGTCTCAAAGAGTCGGACACGACTGAGCGACTGAACTGAAACATGAGAAATGTGTGTATTTTTTAAGTTTATGATCTCTTAGGCTTGAATATATTTTAAGAGACCTACACTTTCATTGCCCCCTATGTTTCATGTTTTTTGACATCATATTTTATATCTTTTAATTTTATGTTAACTATTAGTTGTTCTGCATTTTCCTTTATAGTTGGCCCTACATATCCACAGATTAAGTCAACCATGAAACTGGTAAAACTGTACATTTTCTATTGAAAAAAACCTACATATAAGTGGACCTGTATAGTTCAAACCCATGTTGTTCAAGGGTGAACTGTAGATAATTTCACTGTTTTAATTTTTTTTAACCTATCTACTAACTGTATGATTGGGTGATCCACTGCCCTTACTATATGTTTGCCTTTACCAGTGAGATATTTACTTTTATGATTTTCTTATTTCTAAATGTGGCCTATTCCTTTCCACTTAGAAAAGTCACTTTTACATGTTTTTAAGGCTGGTTTAGTGGTGATAAATTCTTTTAACTTTTGCTAGTTTGTAAAACATTATCTCTTTCAATTCTGAATGATAACCTTGCTGGGTAGAATATTCTTGGTTCTAGGTTTGCCTTTCATAATTTTAAATATATTGTGCATCTCCCTTCTGGCCTGCAAGGTTTCTATTGAAACCTAGAAAACTAGTCACTTTTCTCTTGATGCTTTTAAGATTCTCTCTTTCTCATTAATTTTTAACATTTAAATTACTGGGTGTGTTGGTGTGTGCCTCTTTGAGATTTTCTTGTTTGGGACTGTCTGTGCTTTCTGAACCTGGAAGTTTTCATCTCTCATTACTTCAGATAATTTGTCTGTACCTTTCTCTCTTTCCTTTTCTTCTCAGACCGCTATAATGTGAATGGTAGTCTCAGAGGACCCTTAAATCATCCTCATACAAAATATATATGCATATAGTTTTCTTTTTTCTCTTCCACTTGAGTGATTTCCACTACCTTGTCTTCCGGATTGCTGATCTACTCTCCTGTATCATCTAGTCTACTGTTGATTCCTCCTAGTATATTTTTCATTTCGGCTATCGTATTCTTCAGCTCTGACTGACAGTTATTATATTCTTCAGGTTCTTTTCTGTAGTTCCTAATCTGTTGTAGTTCTCCCCATACTCATCCATTTTTCTCCCAAGATCAGTGAGCATATTTATAATCATTGCCTTCAACTCTTTCTTGGGTAGTTTGTCTATCTTTGTTGCATTTGGTTCTTTTTTTCTGAGGTTTTTCTCTTGTTCCTTTGTTTGGAACATATTTCTCTGTTTTGCCTAATTGTGTATGTTTATTTCTATGTTCTAGGTAAGTCTGTTATGTTTTCTGATCTTGGAGAAATGATCTTGTTTTGCCTAATTCTGTGTGTTTATGTCTTTGTATTAGGTAAATCTGTTAGCTAACTAACTAACTAACCCTGATCCTGGAAAAATAATCTTATGTAGGAGACATCCTCTGGGACCCAGCATCATACTTCCTTCTGGTCATCAGAACAGATCCTCCTGGGATGTTTCTTATGTGGCTGCATGGGTCCTTCTCTTGTGGTGGGGCCAGATACCATAGGCATGCTGGTAGTGAGGCTATGAGGCTCTGACTTACGTAGCTGCTGCGTGTCTGCTGGGCGAGGCCAGCTCCTAGCATGACTGGCTGTGTGGCCCAGCCATGTGTGGTTGCTGGTGAGTGGAAAGGCCCCCTCAATATTAGACTGGAAGGAGCATTTCAAAATTATACTTGCCAGTGCCAGTATCAGCACAGTAGAATGAGATCCAAAAAAAAAGTCTTCTGCCTGTGTCTCGGTCCCCATAGGGAGTCTCAGTTGCCTCTCACCTCTCCAGAAGAGACTCCAAGACCAACCCAGGTGCCTTTCAGGTTACTTCCTCTGCCCTGGGACTTGGAGTGTATGAGCTTTTTCACATGTCCTTTAAGAGGAGAGTTTCTGTTTCTTATACAACCCCAGCTCTCCTGAAGATAAGCCCTGCTGGTTTTCAAAGCTGGATCTTCTGGGACTTCATTTCTCTTGGTACAAAACCCTGGGTTGGGGAGTCCAAAGCAAGGCTCAGACTTTTGCTCCTTAGGGAATGCTGCTTCTCCTACCCACCTCCTTGTGTTTCCTTCCTTATATCTTTAGTCTTAGGAAGTGTTTCCTGCTAGCCTTATGGTTGTTCTCATGAAAAGCTGCTCTCTGAGGAGCTGTCATTTTGGTGTGCCCAAGGAAGGTGATTCAGGGTATTCCCACTCTGCCATCTTGATTCCTTCCCAGTCACACAATTTTAAAACATAATCTTTTTAAAATTGTGTTTTACATTTATCCAAGGAATAAACATATAGTTAAAAATGTCAAATAGTACTGAAAAGATTGTAATACAAAAGGCTTTATAATATTAAAAAAAAATAGCAGTCCTTCATCTGACTCCATCTTGACCTGTTTCTCAAGAGCAGCACAGTCACCACTCAGCTGTTTGTATCCATAATTCTGAATAATGTGCTTATAACTTCTACTGAGGTATCAGCTTTAAACATTATCCATTGATTTCCTAATATTTTAGATGAGGATTTAACTTTTATTTCACCTCCTTCCTGTTACCAGTTTCTTTATAACAGTAACTTCACAACTTTTTAAAATTAAATCAATATTTAGTTTTGGATTATTTAATTTCTTATTGATTAAAAAATCCTGGAATTGATCATTAATTTTTGTACCTATCACAGTCTTCTGGTCTAAATTTTTTTCCCACATGATCAAACTTATTAATTTTCAGTCTTTCTTACCACTCATCCTCACCTCCCAGGATCCTCTCTTTTCTGAAATACTTCCTTGAGAATAAGTATGTAAGTGCCAGGAACAAGGACGTTGGTACTTGGGAACTGGATATAAAAGGAAAGTGAGGGTTCTGTTGTTTTATATGAGGCTCTCAATTAATCTCCCCATTCTCAGATTGGTGCCTTATCCTGCATTGGTCACTGAGTTTCAAGCCTTTGCCTCTGTGAGACTTACACTTCTGTTTGCTGGCGTTCGGAGAATACACATAAAAATCTGTCACAGTTTTATGCCCCCAAACTATGCTGCCTCTAAGAAGTATTCTTGGGTGACCTGGAAGAATTGTGGGAAACTGAGAATGCAAGAACTGTGGAAATTTCCAAAAGAGCTGCTGCTGCTGCTGCTGCTAAGTTGCTTCAGTCGTGTCCGACTCTGTGCGACCCCATAGATGGCAGCTAGAGTTTTCTAATTAGATGGAGGCATCACTCGTATTTTAATATAATTTCCTGCAGATTTGCTGTGATGTACATGTGTGTGTGCTCAGTTGCTTCAGTCGTGTCTGCCTCTGTGATGCTATGACTGTAGCCTGCCAGGCTCCTCTGTCCATGGGATTCTCCAAGGCAAGAACACTGGAGTGGATTACCATCCATGCCCTCCTCCAGGGAGGTCTTCCTGACCCAGGGATCCGGTGACGTCTCCTGTGTCTTCTGCATCGCAGGTGGATTCTTTGCTGCTGGTCCACCTGGGTAGCCCTTGGTATGATGTAGTTGCAGCCTAATCTTTAGAAAGAGTCATTTCATCAATGACTGACAAGTCCAGTTAGGATTAAGACAAGAGAGCCACATGAGATAATTGAGAATATGGGCTCTGGAGTTAGACACAACCAAGTTTGAATCTTAGCTCCTTCACTGACCAAACGGGTAAGTCATTAGCTTCTCTGAGCCTCAGTATCTCCACATTAAAGCTGAGATAAAAAAGATACTCATGGTTGTTGTATGAGGGTTGGGTAAGGATAAAACAAGATAATGCGTATAAAACACTTAGCATAATACTTGACATGTGGTAAGCTTTCAATAAGTATTACCTATACTTGTTGTTAGCTGTCATGCCAACTAATAGAATGTCAATCAAGTATTCGATAGTGTCTAAAATTACTTGGTAATGTTTAGGAAAAAAATTGGGGGTGGGGGAGTAAAAAATTTACCAGTCTAAATAAGCAGCGTACTTTCTTCACTGAGCCCCGTTAAATTGAAAGATTGTGTTCCAGCAGCCAAGGAAAAGAGCAGCTACACGAATCATTTCTTATGATCTAAAGTCCATTAGCTACTCCATTTAGCTGTTAATGTTGTGAGGCCATTGGTGTAAACAAATGTGTTATTTGGTAATGGACTTGTTTTCTTAACAATTATAATATATTGTTTTCTCCAAATGCTATCATTTAACTCTGGCATTCTGCTAATTAGTCAGCAGATCAGCCTTCAGTGTTGTTACAGTATCTCATCCCCTCACCACACTTTTATATTAAAATATATTTAGTTGGTGTTATGGGCTAAATTCTGTGCTCCCCCCCGCAACCCCACCCAAAGACACTGAAGCTCTGATATCTAGTACTTTGGAAAGTGACCGTATTTAGAGATTGGGTCTTTAAAGAGGTGATTAAGCTAAAATGAGGCCTTTAGGGTGAGCCCTAATCTAATTGATGTCCTTCTAAGAAGAAATTGGGGCACAGAGAGACCAGGGGTGCGTGATCACAGAGGAACAGTCATGTGAAGAGATAAAAGGAGACCATCTTGCAAGCCAAGGAGACTGGCCTCAGGAGGAATCCAACCTGTTGGCACCTTGATTTTACACTCTCAGCCTGTGAGAAAACTTGAGAAAAAAAAAATTTCCATTAAGCCCCCTACTCTGTGGTATTATGTTATGGCAGCCCTAGCTGACTGACACAGCTGGCACTGAGGAGAAAAACTCACTCCAGAATTTCTGATTTTATTTTATTCCTTGTAGTTTATAAAGCACTTGTCACACACATCATTTGAATCTTGCCCAGCCCTTAAAGTGTTATTATTTACTCCATTTTACAGATGAAGTGCTTGGGCCTTCAGAGAATCTATGCAAACACAGGCGGCAGGCGGAAGTGAGGCTTTTCATTTTAAGCCTCCTCCTCTTTCCCGTCACCATGAGTGTACACTGTGCGTCTGTCTCTTCCCAGTGTAGTTCATATACTGGATTTGTTACTAGAGAGTTCTGACAGGTTAACTCTGGCGGGGTATCACTGGTGACTGCAGATCACTGCCTAATGCTGGGATGAAGAAAATAGCAAACTTGCCAAACCTGAAAAGAATATTTTTATTTATTACTCAGCTTTCAGAATCCAGTGCCTTTAGATTTTCTATCATTGTTCCACTGAAAGTGAAGAGTGGAATATTGACATACCCTTTTTTAAATCTATTTTTTAATTGGTGGAAAATTGCTTTACAATTTTGTGTTAGTTTTTCTTGTACACAAATAAGGCATAAATATATATATCTTCCCTCCTAAGCTTCCCTCCTGCCCCTCCATCCCACCCCCTCTAGGTTATCACAGAGCTCCAGGCTAGACCCCCTGTGTTATTTAGCAACTTCCCACCAACTGTTATATATATGCTTGTTTTTCTCTTTCTGACGTATTTTGCTCTGTATAAGAGGCTCTGCATTCATCCACCTCACTACAACTGATGCAGATGTGTTCCTTTTTTATGGCTGAGTCATACTCGAGGCATAATTGCCCCACAGGTTCTTTATTAATTCGTCTGTCAGTGGCCATCTCAGTGGCTTCCAGGTACTGGCTATTGTGAGTAGTGCTGCGGTGAACAGTGGGGCGCATGTGTCTTTTAGAGTTGTGGTTTTCTCAGGGTTTATGTTCAGTAGTGGGATTGCTGGGTCACATGGTAGACTTATTCCTAGTCTTTTAAGGAAACTCCATCCTGCTTTCCATAATGGCTGTATCAGTTTACATTCCTAGGAAGAGTGCAGAAGGGTACCCTTCTCTCCACATCCCCTCCAGCATTTATTGTCTGTAGATTTTTTTGAGGATGGCCACTCTGACTGGTGTGAGGTGATACCTCTCATTGTGGTTTTGATTTGCATTTCTCTAATAATCAGCGATGTTGAGCATCTTTTCACACGTTTGTTGACCACCTATGTGTCTTCTTTGGAGAAGTGTCTGTATCGGTCTTCTGCCCATTTTTTGATTGGCTTGTTTGTTTTTCTGATATTGAGCTGTATGAGCCACCTATATATTTTGGAGATTAACCCTTTGTCAGTTGCTTCTTTTGCAATTATTTTTTCCCATTCTTAGTTGCCTTTTCATTGTTCTGTTTCTGTTTGGATTTGAAGCTTTTCTGTGGGTAGATCAACTCTTAGTTGTTCATTCGTTCCACAGCTATGTGTTGAGCATCTGTTGGGAGGCCTGAGTTTGGATGTGAGCTTTTGAAGTAGGATGTCATGTGTGTGGATGGAGGGGTGTGGCTTGAATAGAGAACTGTGGCCCTTGAGTCAGGGAGGTTTCTCCTTTCTGTGAGATTACACGGTCACTTCTTTGCTGTGTTGAGAGTATACCTCCCCCCACCCCAAAATTAAGCTTCCAACATTCTCCTTCATTCTCAGAAAGATTTCTACAGCAATTTGAAGAAGTGTGCCTCAAAATAATATAGTAAATAATCTGATATTATTGGTCTTATACAATCTTAGTTTGCTGTCATAGTCATTCATAATTAAAGTTATTATAACTGTTTGCTCATGTGTGGAAATATCTTGGGAGAGAAGGTGAGTAGATAGGACATTTAAGTAACAACTTTGATTAGTGATTTCTTCTCTATTATTTTTATACAACAATTTAAAAGGAGCTTGTGCATATTATTTATTTATTTTTTAACTAAAAATCTTACTTCAAGAAATGGAGACTGCTTCTCTTTACTCCCTAACAGTAGCAGCTATTTTTTTCAAGCATATTTTTAAAATTAAACTAAATTTTTAAATTTCAGAGACCTTTGTTTTTCTTGTGAGACAACACAAAGTATGTAACTTTAATTCTCTGGCCATCTAATTAGAAAGATGTTTCCTAACTGTCATCAGTATTGGAATTGGTCCAGAGCCCATATTTATAAAACAGTAACTATGACAACCCATTTTCCTAAGAAGGATCAACCCTTAATACTTTCCCAACTGTCTGTTTTACAAGATGACATAAGTAGTGAGTTTGGTGGGAAAAACACAACAACTTTGAATGATAATCAAAATGCTTTTGCAAACAGAGGCTTTAAACCTGTTTGTTCAGCAGCATGTGATTCGGACAGTGGGAGTTCATCAGACAGCAAGGATTAACCCCCTAATTTGTTTCTCTTTTTCCTTTTGGAAAGGGCTAGACTGCTATGAATTCCATGTACTCAACCTGAGCTGCCAAACAGGATTGGAGACTGACTAGCGGCTGTAACAGGAGGCAGGGATAATTTTATTGTTTTCCTGTTCTTCATGAGTCTTTGCAACAGGGTTTTGTTTTAAAAGAATTAAAAATTTATTACAACTTTTGATTCAATGTCTCTCTGAACCTGAAAGGCTTTTAGATATTGCATGCTTAAATAGGACAGTAGAACATGCTTAAATCTGATTAAATAGGACAATATGGAACCTCCCTGGTGGTCCAGTGGTTAAGACTCTGTGCTTCTAATGCCGGGACCCCGGGTTAAGTCCCTGGTAAGAGTACTAGATCCATGTGCTGCAACTAAAGATCCTGCATGCTGCAATGAAGACCAAAGATCCTGCATGCCGCAAGTATGACCTGGCACAGCCAAACAAATAAATAGATAAAATTTAAAAAATAAGACAGTGTTACTTACCTATCATAATTTCCACCAAATTCCTTATAGTTACCTCCGGTGCAGAGACTCCTTTTAAAAAATGAATACTTAGTGTTGTGTTAGTCACTCAGTCGTGTCTGACTCTGAGACTCCATGAATTGTAGCCTGCCAGGATCCTCTGTCCATGGAATTCTCCAGACAAGAATACTAGAGTGGGTTGCCATTCCCTTCTCCAGGGGATCTTCCCAACCCAGGAATTGAAGCCGGGTCTCCTGCATTTCACATGGATTCTTTACCATCTGAGCCACCAGGAAAGCCTGTGAATGCTTACCATAATGTCCTTGAAAAGCCAATGTCTTTGAATGAATACATTCATGGGTGGTGTTGATTAGATTACCTCAAGGTATGCAGAGGGCTCAGAGTGCCCTAGGCAGGGTCAGAACAATCCTTTGGTGCTTGATTAGATGATTCATCCCGTAGGATTAGCTGACTTCCAAAATCAAGGTAGTGGCAGGGCTGTGCAGTTGAAACCACTCCTTAACATCGACCCTCCCCTCAGTCCATTCCCATATGTCTCAATGAGAATAAACTCCCTGTAGGGATAGGACCTGCCTCTACCAGAGCGGCTCCATGTTTCCTTGGGCCAGAACTAGGTAGAAGGTAGCAGGCTGCAAACTGTTCGTCGATATCTCCATGAGCCATTGCCACTGAATGCTGAAGTTATCTTAGCCAAGACTCAGCTACAAAGATAAGAACCTCTCAGTCAAGATCATAGCAGCCCTCTTAGTGGCACAAGGCACACTTAACCAGATTGATGTTCTTTTAGTCTTTATTCTCTTGGCCTCTATGTTATCCTCACTTGATTTTTTTAAAATATCATCTCTCTGGAATCAAAATTCTAATATGGAGGTTAAAAGAAATGCATTAAATATTAAATTGACACTGGACTGGAAGAAACACAAGCTAGAATCAAGATTGCCGGGAGAAATATCAATAACCTCAGATATGCAGATGACACCACCCTATGGCAGAAAGTGAAGAGGAACTAAAAAGCCTCTTGATGAAAGTGAAAATGGAGCATGAAAAAGTTGGCTTAAAGCTCAACATTCAGAAAATGAAGATCATGGCATCCGGTCCTATCACTTCATGGCAAATAGATAGGGAAACAGTGGAAACAGTGTCAGACTTTATTTTGGGGGGCTCCAAAATCACTGCAGATGGTGACTGCGGCCATGAAATTAAAAGATGGTTACTCCTTGGAAGAAAAGTTATGACCAACCTAGATAGCATATTCAAAAGCAGAAACCTTACTTTGCGACTAAGGTCCGTCTAGTCAAGGCTATGGTTTTTCCGGTAGTCATGTATGGATGTGAGAGTTGGACTGTGAAGAAGGCTGAGTGCTGAAGAATTGATGCTTTTGAACTGTGGTGTTGGAGAAGACTCTTGAGAGTCCCTTGGACTGCAAGGAGATGTAACCAATCCATCCTAAAAGGAGATCAGTCCTGGGTGTTCTTTGGAAGGAATGATGCTAAAGCTGAAACTCCAATACTTTGGCCACCTCATGCAAAGAGTTGACTCCTTGGAAAAGACTCTGATGCTGGGAGGGATTGGTGGCAGGAGAAGAAGGGGACGACAGAGGATGAGATGGCTAGATGGCATCACTGACTCAATGGATGTGAGTCTGAGTGAACTCTGGGAGTTGGTGATGGACAGGGAGGCCTGGCGTGCTGTGATTCATGGGGTCACAAAGAGTTGGACACGACTGAGCGACTGAACTGAACTGAAGATTATGAAGCAATGAAGTGTAAGAAAATGGTATAAAATATGAACTTGAATCATCAGTGGCTGTATAGTTAAGCACATGGTGGTCTAGGCATCCAGAGAGAGTGCCTTTTTGATGTCCCCGAGTTAACTGTCAACCAAAGAGGACAAGAGTCAATGGATAAACCTCTCAGCTGTGCTCATGAAGTGCTTCCTTCTCCTCTTACACTGGCACTGCTCTTCCATCAGAATCATGCAACTGGATCCTTGAACCCAGCCAACAGGAATAATTGAGTCTCCTTCTTCAACTTCTGTTTCTCTTTCCTTCAAATGTTATTTCCCATGGTTCCAGTATTAACTTAATTTTTTTTTTCTGTTTTCCCCAGTAACATACTTTTATTGGTCCATCCATCCATCTGTGCATCTATCCATCCATCTTTGCATCTGTTCCTCCATCTAATCATCCACCCCTCCATCATTTGTCAAGTATACAAGGCATATTCTCAAAGCTTTATTTCTCTGGGCAGCTTAGGAAGCCAATGAAAGATTAGATGCTCTATTTGTAGTTTGATTCTTCAAAAGCAGAACCTATAATAAAGAATTGGAGAGTGCTTGAGAGTTCCAGGAAAACATCTATTTCTGCTTTATTGACTACACCAAAGCCTTTGACTGTGTGGATCACAATAAACTGTGGAAAATTCTGAAAGAGATGGGAATACCAGACCACCTAACCTGCCTCTTGAGAAATCTGTATGCAGGTCAGGAAGCAACCGTTAGAACTGGACATGGAACAACAGACTGGTTCCAAATAGGAAAAGGAGTACGTCAAGGCTGTATACTGTCACCCTGCTTATTTAACTTCTATGCAGAGTACATCATGAGAAACGCTGGGCTGGAAGAAACACAAGCTGGAATCAAGATTGCCGGGAGAAATATCAATCACCTCAGATATGCAGATGACACCACCCTTATGGCAGAAAGTGAAGAGGAGCTTAAGAGCCTCTTGATGCAAGTGAAAGAGGAGAGTGAAAAAGTTGGCTTAAAGCTCAACATTCAGAAAATGAAGATCATGGCATCTGGTCCCATCACTTCATGGGAAATAGATGGGGAAACAGTGGAAACAGTGTCAGACTTTATTTTGGGGGGCTCCAAAATCACTGCAGATGGTGACTGCGGCCATGAAATTAAAAGACACCTACTCTTTGGAAGAAAAGTTATGACCAACCTAGATAGTATATTCAAAAGCAGAGACATTACTTTGCTAACTAAGGTCCGTCTAGTCAAGGCTATGGTTTTTCCTGTGGTCATGTATGGATGTGAGAGTTGGACTGTGAAGAAGGCTGAGTGCTGAAGAATTGATGCTTTTGAACTGTGGTGTTGGAGAAGACTCTTGAGGTTCCCTTGGACTGCAAGGAGATCCAACCAGTCCATTCTGAAGGAGATCAACCCTGGGATTTCTTTGGAAGGAATGATGCTAAAGCTGAAACTCCAGTACTTTGGCCACCTCATGCGAAGAGTTGACTCATTGGAAAAGACTCTGATGCTGGGAGGGATTGGTGGCAGGAGGAGAAGAGGATGACCCAGGATGAGATGGCTGGATGGCATCATGGATTCAATGGACGTGAGTCTGAGTGAACTCCAGGAGATGGTGATGGACAGGGAGGCCTGGCGTGCTGCGATTCATGGGGTCGCAAAGAGTCGGACACGACTGAGTGACTGAACTGAACTGAACTGGTAGCTTATTTGATAGGTGACTCAAGGAAGCCAAAGTGAAGTAAAGGAGAAAGAAAGAGGAAAAAATAGTAAAGGATGCATTAGACATGGGTAACTGAGATGCAGGTAATTGCCATGGACAAGTGGGCTCAGTCCTGCTGAGAATTTTTAAAGAAACTTTGTAGAGCACACTTCAGAATTGTCCCACTGAAAGATGGGAAAGCTGAGAGATTTATCCATTGACTCTTGCCCTCATTGGTTGAGAATCACCTTGGGGGCATTAAATCCCAGACATGTTTCAGGACTCCCTCCTAGTAGACTTTTAATGCCAGACAAAGTCCTTGGGTATAAAAGCAGAGAAGAGAGGTATGAAGAGGTTCTGTTCACCAAGGCTGCGGTGAGCCCAGAGGTGGGCCCAGAGGCCGTGGGGTGAGGTCGCCATAGTATCTGCATCCATCCTGAAATAGAAATGCATGAGACTTTTCCATTTTCCAGTTAAAGTTTACCAGAGTGGGTATTTACTCTATTTCATGTACAGAAACACAGCCCTATGCTTAGAACTGGACTTACTCATTTCCTGAATATATATAGCTTCCCTTTTCTTTACAATCTCTTTTCAGCAGATTTATGCAGACAAGAAAGATATTGCAACTGAAAGCACCACTGCAAATTTCCCTGTGCTGATATTAATCATGCCCATTTGATTTATTATCTATCATTTGAAAAGAATATTTCACAACTATCATGCAATGATTTTTTTTTTACAAAGAATGATTATATCTATGTAGCATAACTCTTTTAATGGCTAATGCAGTTTGTTTTATTACCCATTCACTCTCCAATTATTGTGTGTTAGTAAGCAGACACTAACATGGAAAGCTGGGAGAGAAATATCTGATTCCGCCCACCTTTCAGAGAAGAAGAGATGGATATAAAACCAGACTAGACACAATGACTGATTGCTATACCCTCAGTTTGGTGGGCTTAATTTACCAGGTACCACTGAATTAATTAAATTTAAAGAAATGTCCATGGTTATTAATACTTTCAAGTATCAGAGAAAAGATTTTTACTAATCTTTTATAATTGAATTGTCCATGTCATTTTTTTATAATGCAGCTTCCCCTTTTGTTTAATTTTTTCTACACTACACATTACTGGGCTGAGGACAAACATAATTGTAACTAATATAGGGGAAATATTATTGAAATGCTTGAAAGAAATTCATTTGGAATTAATATCTCAGAACAAGTGCCCATAAACTCTGACAAAAATTAGTAATTAACCTTCTTTTTGTATTTGTTTATGGTTGCTGTGTAGAGCATGAACACGTTTTATATAACATGTTATTTATAACATGCTTATCAAACACATACCAAGTTATATCAGAAATTTCTCTGTCTCTCCGCTTATTCAAATCTTGTCCAGAGTTTACGGCCCAGACATAATTTCTCTTTCTATCATGACTTTTCTTCAATCTCTTCTAATTCAGTGCTTCTTATATTGGGATGCAGTTGGGGAGCTGTTAAAATTTCCCCCCACCCTGGGCTACTCTCAAGATTATTTAAATCAGAGCTGCTAGGGGTGGGATTCAGGCTTCTTGATATTTAAAAGCTCAGGTGGTTACAATGTACAGCCAAGATGGAGAACCACCATCCTACCTGCATGGCTTTGCTGCCTTCTCTGAAGACCCAGAAAACCTTGATTATAACTCTTAGAGTCAGTTATAATTGTCCCTCGTTGTCTGGATCAGAGTACTTTGAGGATGGACTAACCCAGCCACTCTTTCAGTTCCCAGATGCCACTGACAGCATTCTGGTTGTCCAGCTTGAATACCCGCAGTGGCAGGGAACTTATTCCCCACTGCAGGCTAATCCATCTTTAGACAGTTTCAGTTCGGTCACCCAGTCTTGTTTGACTCTTTGCAACCCCATGGACTGCAGCATGCCAGGCCTCCCTGTCCATCACCAACTCCCCAAGCTTGCTCAAAGTCATGTCCATCAAGTCGGTGATGCCATCGACCCATCTCATCCTCTGTCGTCCCCTCCACCTCCTGCATCTTGGGACAGCTCTAAACAGTTGAGATCCAAGTCCATCTCTTTGTAGCTTCACACTGTTTTTCCTCTTTCTACCACTTTCGGGGAAAAAAAAAAAATCTTCCCCCAGTTTTTTTTTTTTTTTAATGTTTAAATAATGCATTCAAAAAAATTTAAGGAATGCCTACTACGTATGGGACACTGGTTACCTCTTTGGAAGTAAAAGTACAGATTCTTAGGAAGATTTGAAAGTCAGTTTTCATTTCTATAAATGAATTGTTTTGTTTTAATATGGCACATTTCTTATATAAAAAACTGTCTAGGCTAGGACACTAGAAGACCACGTGGGCTTAAGCTACAACATGAGAAATTTCTGTTATGACTATAAAACTTTGGGAACAGTTTACCATGTGAGGCTGTGGAATCTTTTCTTGAAACTTTAAATAGGACATACTTTCATGTGACTCTGTTTATATACTGCCTTGAGGGCTGAGGGCAGTGTCTTGGGTCCCTTCTCAGAGTTCCTTCTGGGTCATTCTATGTCTCTAAATGAAACCAGGCTAAATGATTAAGATAGCTGACTTTTGATACTTTGGGGAGAGGGAAAGATGGTCCAGATTGCCTCCCCTTTGGTTATTCCCCATGATGCCAGCAGCCAGCTGGGGTCTCCCAGGAGAACCTTGCTCCAAAAGTGCTTGATCATGCCAGTTCCCTAACACTGAAGGTTTTTCTAGAAACAAAGCACATTAAAGGCTGGTCTGGGTTACACTAGCCTTAAATGGGTTCCCAAGGCTTTTTCAAGCAGAGGAAGGCAGGCTGGTGAGACCTGGAATTCTGCAGGCTCCATTCCTGTTGTGTGGATCCCAAGGAATGGTGTTGGAAGATGTTAGGAGAATGGTACCCACGGAGGTGTTGTGAGGTGGTGTTGGCGCCAGGGCACAGTGGAGATGAGCAGCCATGAAGGAACCAGTGCCGGAGAAGTGTTGAAACTCTATGCCGCCCCATCAGAGGGAAAGTCAGGGGTCCCGGGGACATTTTCGTGGGTACCAGATCAAGGTGCCACTTCCCCCAAGTTAGAAACACGTCAGAGAGGCCTTTTATACTCCAGACACCAACCTAGCTAAGATGTTTCCACCATCATCCTCTCTTTGACCTTGGGTTCTTATTTCCTTCAAGATGATCTGAATTCCTTCTGACTGAGTTTCTCAGTGCCATGAAATTTGCACTCTGGTGATGAATTCTGGCTTATTCCTCCACCCTGCTCTGCCCTATCCCATGATAACATCATGCCAGGACATAGCTGCGCCCTCTGCAACCGTATCGACCTTAGAACAGACACAGGCACTGAAAATATGCAGGGCCGGTCCAGCAAGCACTGTATAGCTCGAGTTCATCATGATGTTTTACAACCAACTCATTTTGTGGGTTGACCGTACCCATCTCTTATTCTCAAGGAATAAGAGGAAGCGTTTTCTAACATCCTAAGACAGGGAGTGAGGGGAGAGTGCACTTTGAGTTCCAGACCCTGGGCTTTTATGCACTAATAACCTTCCCTCCTTTGTGCTTTTGAAAAGAACATAAACCAAAGCAATTAAATTAAATGGAGTTAACATTGCCATGGTAGCATAAATCAGCTGTCAGGAAATTCAATATTCAGGGGTTAACGTTCCTTTCGTACGCGCTGTCTAGTGCCTGCCTACTTTGAATTAGGAATTAGCCAAAAATTAGGTCTTGGTTTAAGATAGGATTGCACGAGAGAGAAAGAGAGGTGCTGGCCTGTGTGGAGCGGCAGAGACACAGCCTGGTGATTTGTGGGTGAAGCGTGTTTATCAGATGTTGACCTTATGGCCGGATACAGGCCTCTTAATCAGGTTCTTCTGACGTCGTTATTCTGAACAGGCAGGCACGGTTAAGCAGTTTCCCTCTGTGCTCGATGGTTCCCGAGCAGAAAGCACACAGCCCCATGTTTAGACTGCAGCCACCCGGGCTGTGCTCTGAAGAGCCGCCAGGCCCTCCATGTCAGCAACTCTCCCGCTGAAAAGCAGAAGTCTCTTCACTTGGTTTGTGGACTGAAAACTGCTTGCAAGATGGGCTCCTGAAGTTCAGACCTGGATGAAGGCAGATGATACTCCATATCTGAAGGCAGCAAGTAAGAAGAAACAATTTGCTTAGACTGGTGTCTGATTTTTAATTTGAGGAGTCCAGGGCCCGAAGGCTTTCTGCTCAGTCTGAAAACAAACAAAACCCAAACTCTTCAGTCCAGGTCACTTTCAAGGAACTGTGAATGACTTAAAAACCTGTATTTTTCCTATACTCAGAAATGGCAACCCACTCCAGTACTCTTGCCTGGAGAATCCCAGGGACGGGGGAGCCTGGTGGGCTGCTGTCTATGGGGTTGCACAGAGTTGGACACAACTGAAGTGACATAGCAGTATTCCCAGTGAGAGAACGCTCTCCCCTTCCACCCTCATTCTGGGGCATGACTTTTTCTTTCTTTCTTTTTTTTTAAGATCCAACTGTATTTTTTTTAATTTATTTATTTTAATTGGAGGCCAATTACTCCACAGTACTGTAGTGGTTTCTGGCACACACCGACGCGAATCAGCCATGAGTGTACATGTGTCCCCCATCCTGAACCCCCCTCCCACCTGCCTCCCCATCCCAACCCCCAGAGCCATCCCAGTGCACTGGCCTTGAGTGCCCTGCTTCATGCATGGAACTTGGACTGGTGATCTGTTTCACATATGGTAGTATACATGTTTCAATGCTATTCTCTCAAATCATCCCACCCTCACCTTCTCCCACAGATGGGGCATGACTTTCTAAGCAACTGTTAGCAAACATTTATCTTAGAGCCTGAGCAGACTTTTGAATGGTGGAAGATCGTTCTGACAAGTGAGTGATAGCTTAAAATCCCAGGTGCTTGCTTTCTTTGTTAATTGGAGAAGGATAGGGGAGTAAGACGTCCTAAGGAGAACCTTTCCAAGGCAAAGAAATAAAATGTGTAACACTCATTTTGTTCCCACGAGGAAGGCCTTACTGAAGCAACCTGTTGTGTTGGGTGGAAGGAATGCGGCAAGTAGGATTTTTTTTTCCCGCAGAAGTTGTTTAATTATAATATATCCTTATTAAGGAATGCTCTGCAGGGATTGAGAACAGTGGAACTATATGTACTGACATAGAAAGCTCACCAAATACATGGGTCTGGGAAAACAATTCTGTTTTGAATCCTACTCCTAGTTAACTTGTGTTTTGCATAGTATTTTTAAAATTTATTTTAATTGGAGGAGAATTACTTTACAACATTGTGATGGTTTTTGCCATACATCAGTATGAATCAGCCATAGGTATACATGTGCCCCCTCCATCCTGAAGCCCCCCTCCTACCACCCCCACCACCCTACCCCCCCAGGTTGTCACTGAGGACCGGCTTTGGGTTCCCTGCTTCATATACCAAACTTGAACTGGTTGTAGGATGTTTTGCTTTCTTTGAACATGGCATGTCATGCTGTAAAGAGGTTGTGCCCCGGGCTATTTTGACCTGCTTAACAAGAGGAAACAAAAATGTTCTTCTTTCTAGGCTTTCTTGTATGCTCCTTGAATGTCAGTTTCTCAGTTCAGATCCTAGAGAATTGGAATGCAGTCCCTTCTCAGGTTATCCTGCTGTGGCTTATTTCAGAAATCCAAGTGGATATTCCTGCCGTTTTCTTCAGCCTGGTTCAAAGCTTGGCTTCTCTCCAGTTCTGACTCCCTGAAACATGCTTAATTTTTTCTTACATCTGCCTTTACACCCTAGGGCTTGGGTTGAAAATGTGCTTTCAGTCTATTCTTTTATTTTCAGGAGTGTGTATATAAACACTCAAGTGGATTGTGCTCAAATATTATCACTTGTGCTTGCTCCCAGCTGAAAGCATCCACTGAAAAACGTAGGTAGAGAATTCACTTTAGGTCTGTGTTTCAGAGACAAAAGTTTCTTCACAAGTTGCTTTGAAAACAGCCTTTTCTGTGTGCTGAGAACTCAAGGGGTGCTGTGTTCAGGTCAGGAGGTAAGTCAAGAAACATCCCCAGCTAGAGTGCTCAAAAACCAAGAGGAGGGCACTGATCCTTCCCAAACTTCACTGCTACGAGATCAAGACGGAGACACAGGTTTCCTGAAACATATTCAAAAACTGTAGAGGTTTCTATGACAACAGAAATGAACAGGGGAAATACAGTGTTATCTTCTCTCCTTAAGATCTCTCAGCTTCACATGAGCCCAAGATCAAGAAATTGAATTCATCAAGTCACAGAGCAAAGAGGGACATGTACTTCTTTTAGCCCAGCAGATGTCTAGCAATTGGAACTCCTTAGATCTTCACTGGATGAGGACTTAAGAGAACTGTTACATTTTTAAAATACACAGTGATTTTCTTTTTGGACATAATGAAATGTTAATCCTGTTCACTTGTGCAGAGTTTATTCGGAATAGAAAATCTCTCTCGCCTCCTGGTCCCCCATTGAAGTCCACAGAATTGCTGTTTCAGAGATTGGATTCTTTGCTTAGCTGTTTCTAAAGTGTAAGTCGAACCCTCACAAACACGATTACCAAAAAGTTCTATCTCTGGCAGTAAACGATGGTATTCTTTGGGGACTTTCAGTTTCACTGGAGGCATAACTTGCATGCAGCCATTTCCCAGTGGTTAGAGGCAAAGCCGTCACTGCCCTCCTGGTTCCCAATGATGACTTTTCAAGTGTGCAGAGTGCAGGGGACCATGCCGGCTCCCTTCACAGGACCACAGTGGATGTGTTGTCTGACCGCCTGGCCAAAGGGTAGGAATGGAGATCGGCATCGCTGGCTGCTGGACAGTTAGAATGTCAGACAGATTTATTTCTCCTTGGACTTGTGTCCGTCAGCCCCGAGGGAGGAGGGAGATGCTTGTCCCCTAGAAAGACGTTCACATGGCAGGACTGACATCACGGTGCTGAGTCTCATAGCCTGCTTTGCGTCAGCTCCCTGAGGGTGGTCCCCAAGCAGTAATGAGTGTCCAGGGCAGAGGGACAAGAGGAAAACCAGGAGTGCACTTTCCCCCTTTTTTGTCAGTGGCTGTGTCCTCACCAAAGGTCACAGACACACTCTCTCCCCCTCTTCCCTCAAAGGACTCATCAAAGCAGTGATCACAATGTTGGCTAGGAGGTGACCGACTTTCACTTATAGAGTATTCCAGGGATCAAGGCTATTCACCGACATTCAGCAATTGCTGGTCTGACCTTTTTGCCTTATCGCCATGCTGGCTTCAAACACGAAATAAGTAAAAATGACTTCATTGTCAGCTTCTTTTCTTTTTACTTCTCTTTAGCTTCTCTTTTGTGCCACAAAGAACACACGCATCCCCTGCTTATCTGAAGATGTTTTGGCAAAAGTGAAGTTTTGGTCCTAGAATTTTATGGTAACCCCAGAGAAATTGCCATGCAGTTTCCAAAACTGTTGTGGTTTTTGTTGTTGTTGTTGTTCATTTTTATTATAGTCCCACTTTTTCCTTTGCTTCTGTTTTATCTCCCAACTTGTGATCGCCTTCCCTGGCAGCTCAGGTGGTAAAGAAAGTGCCTGCCGTGCGGGAGACCCAGGTTCGATCCCTGGGTCAGGAAGATCTCCTGGAGAAGGAAATGGCAACCCACTCCAGTATTTTTGCCTGGAGATTCCCATAGACAGAGGAGCCTGGAGGGCTACAGTCTATGGGATTGCAAAGAGTCGGACATGCCTGAGGAAGTAACACTTTACTTCTGTGATCGCCTAGACTGGTTGACACTCAGCCTTCAAAGAAGGAGTAAGCATGTCAGGAAAAGTGCAGAGGAGGCTGCCGTGGGCTTAGCCTGCTTCGGTTGGTCCTCCCTTTCTTTGTCTGGGGCCCCTGTCTCAAGCTCAGACACCTGTTCCAGAACTTGGCGTCACTGAGCCCTGGGATTAACCTTAGAACTACTGCTCTTCCCTCTCCTTGACCCCACACACCCTGTTCTCCAAGTTCCAAAAAGAGTCCTGTGAGCAGAACTGCTCCAAACAGAAGTGCCTCGTTTGCTAGAGCTGAGAGGAGAAGAGGGACCAGGCTACATCTTAGTATGATGAAAGATCTTAGACCTTGATTTCGTACATCAAGGTCTTCCTGGTGTGAGTTTAGTCCCCTTGCCTTGAAATGATATTTATGGATCTCTGTGGACTCTTTCCCTCCAGCCAATTAGTAACTTCCCTGGAGAGGAAACTTAAGATTTTTTTATTATTATTATTCTGTATTTTTTTAAAGTCCCACTCCCTAATTGGTCTCAATGTTTCTTTTTTTAAAGCTAATTTTGAATTCTAGAAAAATTCAAACATTTTAGAAAACCACACACACACACACACACCCACACACAAACAGAAAAGGCAAGCCCCCTGTGGATACAGAGGGGTGACTGTCCTGTCTTGGTCAAGCTCCCCCTTGGTCCTGCTTTTCCAAAGAACCATTCACCTACTTGATTAAGTAATTGCCTGTGCCTTGACTCCAGCGAGTACAAACGGCCTGAGGAGCAGCCTCTCCCAGGTAAGGGTTCACCTGTGATGCCAGGTTTCATCTGTTCACCATCATTTGTGCAGCGTCTAGGAGGGAGCTTATTTCTAAATAGGTCTGCAGTGAGTGCTGGTTCAGTGTTTGTGGCGAAAGGAGGTGTCTGTAGAATAAGGGTTTAATGCTGTGACTCTGAATGCCTGGGAGAGGGTGTTATGGCCTTTTCTGAAAATCTTCTCACCCCTCTCCAGCAACCTCTGAATTCTCGCTGATTGCTGATTGATTTATTCTTTACAAATTGCCACAAGAGATAAAAGAGATGATTTATGCCCACTCGTTCAGGCCGTAGAGTCCTTCCACGTGGCTTCGTGAGGCCCACTGAATGTTTGCAGAGAGCCACCAAAACACTCTTTCCACAGGGAATCGGCGATTTGAAAGGTGTGGTGGATGTCACGCTCTTCTGCCGTCTGTCTCTGGGAAGTAGCTTGGATCTGGCTTTGCCTAGACCCCAGCAAAGTCACGAATACCAGACTGGGTGAGAAAACGCCAAGTGTCACTGGGAGGTGACGTCCCCCCGATGCTGCTGTGCCGGGCAGCCAGGGCCACCTGTTCTTGCTCTGCCTGCAAGTGAACGTGCCCTCCTGGAAGGAGTGAGGGGCCAGGGCGAAACGGAAAATGTTCTGTGCCATCAGCAGAGGCTTCTTGTGAATGTCTGTCAACCTTATTTATTCAAGAGTCATTTACTGAATAAGCAGCCTTTCCTGGGTGGGGTCAGCGGTAAAAAAGACACCTAACAATGCAGGACACACAAGAAACAGGTTCAATCCCTGGGTCAGGAAGACCCCCTGTAGAAGGGAATGGAAACCCGCTCCAGTCTTCTTGCTTGGAGAATCCCATGAACAGAGGAGCCTGGCGGGCTACAGTCCATGGGTTCGCACAGAGTCAGACCCGACTCAGCGACGAACACTTTCAAGCCGCTGACAAGACGTCCTCCAAGTTGCTTTTATTCAGTGGAGGAGACAGAAAGCTGGTTTTCTCAAGGCAGTAGCTACATGCTAAAAGTAGAGGAAGCGTGGTGGCAGGGGTGGAGGGAAGACTAGGAGGACACTAAACTCAGCTTGGGATGGTGGTCAGCGATGGCTATGGGGGGCAGTAACCTCATCTGGTTAAGATGAATAGCTACATGGCAAGGCGGGGAGGATTTAAAGTAGTGTCTTTAAATCATTGCTCTTTGCTAAGTACCAGTGATGATAATGTGGTGTTGGTGGTGTTGATGACGATAGAGGGGCGGGGAAACGGCCTGACAACTAGAGAGTCCTGATTTCAAATCCTAGCCCTTCTGTTCTTAGCTCTGTGATCTCAGACAAGTCACCCAGCCTTACTGCGCCTCATCTGTGAAATGAGACTGCTGATGTGTACTTCCAGGAGGGCTGGAATGATTACAGGAATGTTTTCAAGCAGCCTAACACAGTGCCTCGTACACAGGAGGTTCAGGAAGAAGTTTCAGGGGCAAGGAGGTTGAAATGAGCATTCAGTAAAAAGGCAGCAAGCGTAGGGGAAGCTAGCAGTGGGTGTGGTTGGTGGATGTGGAGGGAAGAGCCCTGAATCTGGGGAACCTAAGTTCCCACCCAGCATCTGTCAGTGGTGCCCGAGGTGCCCTTGGGAGTGTCTTTGGCACCCTCGGGGGTCTCCCATCCTTGCTGAGAGGCCCATCCACAATCAGAAATTTTTAAGTGAGGGGAACATAAACCAAGGGACCCAGGATGAAGGACCACAGAGAGATCACTGGGTGATGTGATGATGCCGGAGGCTTCGTGGAGGAGAAGAGCCTTGAGCTGGGTGCTGCAGGTCGGGTGGGCTTTAGACAGGAAGGGCTCATTGAGGAGGGCACTCAAGGCAGGGGCTCGCTGGAGCAGAAAGGGCGCAGTCACACATCAGTGTGGCGGCTGCACCCTTCACCTCCTCACCTCTAGCCTTGCTCCTGGAAGAATGGTTCATACAGATCTTGACTTTGACTCAGGAGTGTCTTTCTTTGATAGTCAGGGCTGGTTCTGGCAAAATTATTAAGTTATTGAAGTTCATCTTCAATGAAGATCATTCATTTTCCTGTCAGCAATGGAAAATGGACCCAACCTGTGGGTCCCTGTCAGCTCGGCTCAACAATCGTCCTTTGCAAACCTGCAAAGTATGCCTTTATTTAGTTATTTTCTCCACTCTCAGAAGTATGTCTGTAATCACGGCATGTCAAAGCTTAAAGGGAGCTTAGAGTCCATTCGGAGAAGGCCATGGCACCCCACTCCAGTACTCTTGCCTGGGAAATCCTATGGACGGAGGAGCCTGGTAGGCTGCAGTCCATGGGGTCGCTAAGAGTCGGACACGACTGAGCGACTTCACTTTCACCTTTCACTTTCATGCATTGGAGAAGGAAATGGCAACCCACTCCAGCGTTCTTGCCTGGAGAATCCCAGGGACGGGGGAGCCTGGTGGGCTGCCGTCTTTGGGGTCGCACAGAGTTGAACACAACTGAAGTGACTTAGCAGCAGCAGCAGAGTTCATTATCATCTACCCCCCTTTGTTTTTATGAAGGGATGTGGCCCAATGTTAAGTATTTAGGGACAGAGCCAGATCTTTGTGATCTCCAGTTCTGTTCTTTTCCTTCCTGTAGCCTGTGTTTTTCTCCACCATGCATTCTGATCAGGGCCTCAGCACCCATGTATGAATCAGAACTTTTGGAGTTCAAGTTTCAGAAACTTGGAGAGACTGGTTTAATGAGGGGACAATGTCTTGGCTCTTGTAACTAAAGCACTTTTGTGGGGCTAAATACAGGTTTCTGGCATGTGTCCAGTGTTACCCTCTCCTTCACAAGGCTCTACTTTTTCAGTATACTTCATTCCTCGGCAAACTGAAAAATGGTGTCCTGAAGGCCTTAATAGCATCCAGGCTTGTGTTCTATCATTTTAGAGAATTGTGGTGCTGGAGAAGATTCTTGAGTCCCTCAGACTGCAAGGAGATCAAACCAGTCAATCCTAAAGGAAATCAACCCTGACTGTTCATTGGAAGGATTGATGCAGAAGCTGAAGCTCTAATACTTTGACCACCTAATACAAAGAGCCAACTCATTGAAAAAGACCATTATGCTGGGAAAGATTGAAGACAAGAGGAGTAAGGAGCATCAGTGGATGAAATGGTTAGATAGCATCACTCAATGAACATGAATTTGAGCAAACTCCAGGAGACAGTAAAGGACAGGGAAGCCTGGTGTGCTGCAGCACATGGGGTCGCAATGAGTCGGACATGGCTTAGCAATTGAACAACAGCAAAGAGAAATGGAGAAAACTTTTTTTCTGGCAAAAGTCCTGGAGAAAGCTTGCATCCGTTTGACTGGAGTCATTTGCCTCCTTTCATTGTGTTGAAGGGCTGCAGACCTGTTGTTGTCAGCACTAGCTAGGGTGCTCACAACTAGAACCAGGGTTTGTGGTCTCTTTCACCCAAACTATGGACTGAGTGTGGAGAAGAGCTGGTTCCCAGGACAAATCCAGGTTTCTGTTTTCAAAAGAAAGGGAAATGGATGTTGAGCCAGCGTGTGTGAACTGACTCTCACACCACCCACACAGCCTACCACTGGGCGATAAAGCTTCAAGCTTCGTATCCTTGGTAGAGTTTGCCTTCTGGTGAAGGACTGTCAGTGGCTTAGTGTGTGTAACATGGGAATTTTGTGTCCCGTGGAAAGGCCCAGGGAAAGGGGTTGGAGAGGATGAAGAGGTTGGATTTCAGGATCTCCTGAAATCATAGCACAAAGAAACTGTCTACTCTGTCCGCTTCAAAATCTCCTCTTGATGGCAGCCCAGGCAATCAGAGATTTCCTGAGATTAAAAGGTCTGCACTCGTGAACCACCTGTGGGTAACTGACAGCTGGCTGTCCATCACCATGCACTGCTTACCTTTCTAATGAGCACGGCCGGTGTCTGATGAGCCCAAGTCGAGCGGTGAAAACCAGAGAGAGAGTGGTCATCTTACGTGCTGGTTTACGCTTTCTCGCCTTTTCGTGGTCTTTTAGTGTACTTCTCGCGTGCTTGGAGAGAACCCTGAGCCTTGTTAAGCAGGAAGGACCTGCATTCTCTCATCCTAATGCCTTGTGCCAGTGGGTACATGTCAGAGGAAGGTAGGGATGATGAGCAGTCGGAAGGTAGCGTTGTTCAGTGTGGTGGGACGGACGAGTGCAGTATTTCTGGGCAGAATTGAATAGAATTTTGCCTAAGATCTTTTAGAAATTGTTTTCAAGTTTGTTTTAATTCCTAATGTTCTCTTATATGATTTCTGACTCATTTGCCTAATGGTATCATTTGTGTTTAAAAAAAGAACACTAAGCCTTCATTATTTACTTTGCCTGATGCTTTTCAAATACCACAGAATTCTGTAAAGCCATCAGAAAGACAGAGGGGGTCAAAATGAAACATTCATCTTCATGGCTTTGGCAAAGAATTCTTGAGATAATTCAGCACAGAGGAGCCAGTGCAGGTCTCTGATAGCTGTACCTAATGCTAATTAACTCACGTAATCTCTTGCCTGACAACAATTAGTAGAAATACGCTATATATCTAAATACTCCAAAGATCTCGAGAGATCTTCGGAAAATATTTCAGAACAGTTAGAAACAGCAGAAGTTCGAAAAGCAAAATACCCCTAAATATGTGCAAGAAGAGACTATGGTTTGTATTCTTTCTCATAATTATATCAGTGGCCCCTAGCAAAGAGATTTGTGAAAGGGAAATTCCCAGTGATAAATCAACAGCTTCATCTTTACATTGGATATTCATCTTGGATATCCATTGCTTCAAGTCATTAGTCACTCAGTCCTGTCTGACTCTTTGCAGCCCCACGGACTGTAGTCCTCCTGGTTCCTCCATCCATGGGATTCTCCAGGCAAGAATACTAGAGTGCGTTGCCATTTCCTTCTCCTGGGTATCTTCCTGACCCAGGGATTGAACCCTGGTCTCCTGCATTGCAGGCAGATTCTTTACGGTCTGAGCCACCAGGGTAAAGCAAAACAGGGTATCTATTTTGTATTGTCACATCTGTGGATGCAGCGATGTGTGATTTTTTTGGTTTCTTCCCTCTCTCCTTCCTTCCTTGGTTCCCTCATTGCCTCTCTTTTCCCTTTTCTTTCTCCCTTGCAGTATTTGATGGATCCCTTCTCTGTGTCCTTGTCCCTTCAGATACAGAGGTGACTAAGACTCAGTCCCTGTCCTCAGAGCTTGCGCTTCAGTGAGAGATGCACACGAGTAACTTCACGGAAAACGTCAGTAGAGTATAAAACTATTATGATGGAGGAAGTACACAGTGTGTGTGGACCATTAAAGAAGAGGAGCACTTAACCCAAGCTCAGGGAACCAGGAAAAGCTTCTCAGAGGAAGTGAGTTTGGAAGGACAACTTGAGTTAACCAGACCTGGTCTTCCATGGCTGAGTGGAAGCCTGAGGGGAGCCTGGCCCTGGGTTTAATCTCCCTCCTGGGCTCAGACAGGTGTTGGGGGACACCCCCAGTCTCAGCTGCCGAGATGGCATTCAGTCTAGAGATCATCATCTGAGAGCCAAAGGGCTTAGCCACGGAGTTCACAGTGCAGAGAAGCATCCAGACCTTGGGTACCAAGATAGGAGATAGTCATCCTCAGTCTCTCAGGCCTTGGAGAGACCGGTGCACGTGCATGAGAGTGGCTAGGTGCCATCCTCAGGCCCAGAGGTCATGGCTCAGCTCAGCCTGCAGAGGGCCTCAGCCGTGGGCACTGCCCAGGCCCGCCCAGTTGTTGCCTGCCCCTGTAGTCACTGGGGCCACCATCACCCACACCTCCAGGCATCCCCTGTGGAGTTACACTAGCAGGGCTTTACTCTTTCCCTTTTATTACTTAACTCTGTAGAATCTAGCTTTGCTTCTGGGAAATCCTTTACGTCTAAGGTTCACTGGATTAGAGTGTCAGCATTTCTTATCAGCACCTACCGTGTAGCTGGCACTGGGCTGGGGACCAGGGATATAGACATGAAAGGACCTGATGTGGTCCTTTAGCTCTACATTTAAACCATTATTTTTTCTGGTACTCATAAAATTCGTTTTGCTCAAATACATGCATACTTGCCTCTTAGAAATAAGTAACACAATACAAAAATATAGAGGCCAAAACCTTCGTGTTTCCTTCTTCCTCTAATTCTAGCTTCTTTCACCCATGTCAACCACTGATAACCTTTCTTGGGTGTATTCCTAGTTCTTTTTCTAGGCATGTACGCATGTGTGCTAAGTTGGCTCCAGTCGTTTTCAACTCTTTGCCACACTATGGACTATAGCCCCCCTGGGCTCCTCTGTCCCTGGGATTCTCTGGGCAAGAATACTGTCCATATATAATTGTATCAGTTGGGCTCACGGCAGGAAACAGATGGAGCCATCAAATTAGGATCCTTTGAGTTTAATAAAGGGACAATTTACAAAGCGTGAGGAGGATGAGGGGAAGCCACAGGAGACAGTATTTAGTAGTTTGAGCCTGAAAGGGCACCGAGAGGGAGTGTCAGGGATACCTGGACATGGGGGACGTGTGGCAGAGAGGACCTCTGATGGTGTCGAGACCTTTGGTGGAGAGATGAGGCTGCACGTCCAGGGAGGTACGTTTCTGGGAAGAAGCACACGGATTGCCCTCTTTTCAGTCCCTCCACTCTCCTACTAAAGTTCCCCACCGCCCCTGCCATCGACTGAACCCTATGGGAAGCCTGGGGCACGGGGCAGGAAAATGGATTGATGTCATCCATCTAGGTCAGCCTCCTTGGCCAGAGAACAGGATGGAGCATGGGTTAGAGGGCCAAACAGAAGTGATTCAATACAAATATATACTTACCATATAGTTATATGAGCTTTTAACATCTTTGCTAACTTGTTCCAGAAATGGGAGTGTCCCGTGGTGTTCTGACTTGCTGTTTTGTTAACCTAAACAATTTGTCTTGATCTTTTCCTATCAGAAGGTACAGATCTAATTAACTTATTTTAATGGCTGTGTAGTATTTCATGAGGTGCTGTATCAGAATTTTAAATATTTTATATATGTCATAGGTGAGGGGTGTAACAGAATATGTACCACCTATGTACATTAGGAAGCCTAAGAACGATTATAATGAAACGAGTATGTATAATGAAACGATCTCAATCTAAGATCTCATATAAGGAAGCCTAACAATGAAACAATCATCTGTTAAATGAAACAATCTCAGCCTCCGGTCACTAGTCCCATTGACTACCTTGGGCTTTACTCCTGGACTCTCTGTGTCCCCTCACCCTGCAAATGCTAGTCTGGACTTTCTGTGTTAATCCTTTTATGTTTTTTCTTAAATAATTTTCCCATATATGTATCTCTAAACAGTATATTCTATAATTTTGCCTTTTAAAAAGCTATACAAGACTATTTTAATTGTATGTAGTCTTCCAGAATTTGTTTAAAAATAAATAGCATACATTTTGCTGTATGCAGCCATGCTTCATTTATTTTCACATTTTATAATATTCCATTGTGTGACTGCCACAACTTACCTTCCCATTTGACTGCTGATGGACTTTTGGGTTGGTTCCAGTTTTTACTGTTTCAAACAGTGTGGCTTATGAACTTTTTTTTGCCCATGTCTCCTGGTATGTACATGCAAAAGTTGCTCTAGGGCATATACCTAGGAGTGGAATTTCTGGATCAAGGGGTTTACTCATATTCAGCTCTGCTAGGTGATGCCAAATTGTTTTCAGTGGGATTGGGCCAATTTACATTCCCACCAGAAGTACGTAAGGGTCTGGTTGTTCCTTGCCCTCCCCGTTGCTGGATGATTTCAGATGTCTTAATTTTTTCAGGGATGCCAAATGAAAGTTTAATGAGAGTCTGACTCTGTTATCATAATAAATATTTTTAACGGGCTATCCTAAAACATGAATTCTACTTTTCTCAGTAAAAATTGTTTCCCTTTCCTTCCCTATTTGATTTGCCTCATTGTTCCCTGTTACCCAGTTTGATATTGATACATTGAAAACAAATATGCCAAATCAGTTTTAAGTTCTTCTCAACTCTAAAAATTGGAGAAGGTAATGGCAACCCACTCCAGTCTTCTTGCCTGGAGAATCCCGTGGACAGAGAAGCCTGGCGGGCAATAGTTCATGGGGTTGCGAAGAGTCGGACACAACTGAGTGACGGAGCATGCAGACAGCTCTAAAATGAATGTGACCTGATAGGGCTCCACGTAAAATTATGGTTCATGAGCCGAAGGTCAGGGTTCATCCCATGAGAAGGACTTAGCTCACGAAGAGGGACGAAAGCCCACAGTTCTCCATGGTACCCTTTTACCGACCTCAGACCACCTTGATTTTCACAGCGAACTAGACGATGTGCTGTTGGAAAGGAACTGTGTCTCCCTCCGTCTCTCCCTCTCCTCTATTTTTCCTTTCTCATGGATTCATTAATGGATCAGCTAAAGTCCTAGTGGAAAAGACAAACTGAATCCCTGAGTAACTTCCAGATCGGGTGCTGTGGAGGGGCTAGATGGCTTCCGGAGTACCAGGAGGAAATTGAATGACTTCTGTATTCTTGAGCCCACCTCAGTTCCTGGGATGAGGTAGGCTGCACTGAGCATTTGCTGAATGAATGAATGAATCCTATAAAGAGTTTTCAGTTCTTCATTCATTTTCATTTAGGGCTTCCCAGAAGGCAATGGCAACCCACTCCAGTCAGTACTCTTGCCTGGAAAATCTCATGGACAGAGGAGCCTGGTAGGTTGCAGTCCATGGGGTCGCTAAGAGTAGGACACGACTGAGCAACTTCACTTTCACTTTTCACTTTCATGTGTTGGAGAAGGAAATGGCAACCCACTCCAGTGTTCTTGCCTGGAGAATCCCAGGGACGGGGGAGCCTGGTGGGCTGCCGTCTATGGGGTCACACTAAGTTGGACACGACTGAAGTGACTTAGCAGCAGCAGGTAGCTCTAGTGGTAAAGACTCCACCTGCCAGTGCAGGAGACATAAGAGATGTGGGTTCGATCCCTGGGTCGGGAAGATTCCCTGCAGGATGAAATGACAAGCTGCTCCAGTATTCTTGCCTGGAGAATTCCATGGACAGAAGAGCTTGGTGGGCTACAGTCCATGAGGTCACAAAGAGTTGGACACCACTGAGTGACTAAGCACACTGTCATTTAGGAAGAACTACATGAAGTTGAATTCCTTATCAACTAGTCCACCTTTAATTGCTGGAGTTAGTCTTTTGTAATTTAATATTCAGAACACCTCGTATTATCTCTTGTTCTTTTTGGAGATGATAACGATTCTATCAATTTATTTTACTTAAACCTTTGCATTCTTTCAAGCACTCTGTCCTCTTTCCCCAAATCTTGGGAACTGGCATTAGCTCCTTATAATGCACCAGCCTGCTTTTCCCCCTTTTCATACAAGTAAGAGCTTGTAATCACCCAGCGTTTCTCTGACCTAGAAAGGCTGAGAAATTCACATTAATGAAAACACAGGGACTTTACCAAATTGCTCTCAGCCCTCTCGCATAGAAGTCCGTCTGGTGCTTGGTAATTAGCTGGATGGAATGTGGGTAATGGATGGAGTGCGGAGCTGCCACTGCTGCAGACGGGCTCATGGAACTTTGCAATCAGGAAGCGCATTTGTGGGCCAGGGGAGAACTGCTTTTAACAAGCTGCTGGGATTGGCTGAACTCCTGCTGGCCTTGCACTCTCACTGTTATAACCTTGATACCTTTCTCGTGTGTACACTTTATTTGCATTCCAGACCCAGCTGAATTTGCCGGGGTCCCTAGTTTCTTTAACCATTTGTCTTGGCTGGCTTGCATACAAATCAGACCTGTTCAGACTTTCAGCTGCCTGTTACTCCCCCAGTTTACACTCTGTAATGATTTCGTTCTCTTTAGGCTTTTTTCCATAGCATGGCAGTGCACCTGAATGCTGGACAATATGGTTGCTATGAGTATTAGTGGTAATACTAATGAATATATTAATTACATTAATATTAATATAATGCTGATTAAGCATCAGCACGGGTTTGAGAGGATGGGGTGATCGAGATGCTTGCAACTGAGAGTTTCCTGGCCAGCCCACTGTGGGACCCTGGAGAATTTGCCAAGCCAGTCCAGGTTCCCCACGCAACTCCTGCCAGAGGTGACATTTTCCTTTCGCTGCTAGGAACATAACTGAGATCCATGGTTCTACTGGAGCAAAAATGTGCAGTACTCCTCCATGTCCTCACGGGAGTAGGGCAAGCACAATATCACACCTGGGCACGTCCTGTTCATTGAGATGTCGAATTCTCATACCTATGGATCAAATATAAGCATTTTAATATTTTAAAGTATGCAAATGTAAGAACACTGAACTGATAAAAAGAGAATAAGGCAGCTCACTTTTAAAGATGAAGATGCTTATCCATTCAAGCTTCTATCGAAATATTGTTTTTTTTTGATGGTAATGTTTATATATTAGAATACTTTATTGTGCTTATCCTTTCTCCTTTCCTTTTCTCTGGAGAAGACAGCTTGTTTTGCAATGTCTAAAAAATGTACAGCTCCATGTTGATTTATAATTTGAGAGAGGATCTGGCTATTCTTGTTAGGAGAACCTGATATGGACTTTTCAAAAACTGCCTAACTTGATTTCACAAGTAAATCAGAAAAAGCAATTATTTGGTATATTTTCTTCTCTCTCTCTCTCTTTTTAATTTGGTACATTTTCTATATTTCATTCTCTTCTTTCATCCCTTTAAGGAAGGAGCCAAGTGGTTTCTTTCTCTCTCTCTTTCTTTTTCTTTCTCCCACCTCTAGGTTTCTCCCCCTCTCTCCTTTCTTTGTTTCCTTCCTTCCTCATCAAGCCTTACTGTCTTAGGCTGAACTTCAATAGTTGTTGTTTTTTTTTTTTTAATAGAAATTGCTCCCCTCATGGCTCAAACAGTAAAGAATCTGCCTGCAATGCTGGAGACCTGGGTTTGATCCCTGGGTCAGGAAGATCCTCTTGAGAAGGGCATGGCAACCCGCTCCAGTATTCTTGCCTGGAGAATCCCATGGACTGAGGACCCTGGCGGGCTACAGTCCATAGGGTCACAAAGAGTCAGACACGACTAAGCGACTTAACACTTGCCAAAGTGTTAAGTCTTGCCAAAAGCTATGTGTAGGAAGGAATACTACCAAGTCAGCATTGTTGGAGCCAAGTTCTCAGGATGGCAAGCTCTGCCCATTTGCCTCCTTTGGTCCCAGTACGATTTGTAGAGTTAGGTTCTCTGTTTGAGGCTGGGATGAGGTGCAAGGATGAGGCAAATGAAAGGGACACTGGGGGTGTAGGAGAGAGAAGCCAGAGCTCAACCAGTTCACAGCTCCTCCAGCTGACACAGAGATTCACCACCAATAGCAGGCTCATGACTTAGTCCCCCAACGTGAGTCGAATATCTTGCACTGGTCTTCAAACTTCAGCATGCACAGGAATCATCTGGGTGACTAATAAAAACGTAGACTTCTCAAACCCATGATCAGGTTCAGTAGCTCTAGGATGGGACCCAGGAATCTGCATTTGTACCGATGTCACAGATGATTCTGATGCTAGTGGTCTGAGGACCATACTTAGAGAAACACCAACTTGGTGCCTCTTGTCTCTTCCCTTCTGCTCTTTCTCTGCTTCAGGAAATGACTTTGAATATGATTATTTTAGTGTCACCACTTGAACCACAAGAAATTCCTGTGATGTAACCTTTATCTAACCTAGTTGAACTCTATCTGAGAGGGCGTTAAGTGTATTTACTGGAGATTTACTTTCTGGAAGACTCTCACCAGACCCTGGTAGCTCAGCTGGTAAAGAATCCACCTCCAATGCAGGAGACCCCACTTCAATTCCTGGGTTGGAAAGGTCCCCTGGAAAAGGGATAGGCAACCCACTCCAGTCTTCTTGGGTTTCCCTGGTGGCTTAGTCAGTAAAGAATCTGCCTGTAATGTGAGAGACCTGGGTTCGATCCCTGGGTTGGAAAGATCCCCTGGAGAAAGGAACGGCTACCCACTCCAGTATTCTGGCCTGGAAAATTCCATAGACAGCGGAACCTGGCAGGCTACAGTTCATGGGGTTGCAAAGAGTTGGACACGATTGAGTAACTTTCACTTTCACCAGACCCATGTACTGTCTTCCGGTTCGAGTAGACTGAAAGCTGCTGTCTTCAATTGAAAGATGCTAGCCTTCCAGACCTACCCAAATTCTGTTCCTTTGGAAAACCTTCTAGTACTCCAGTGTAGAATAAGAGAAACTCGTAGGATGGAATTTTAAATACAAGAGCTGAACAATCTGAAAGTAAATTATCGAAAATGTGAGGGCTTCCCTCGTGGTCCAGTGGTTAAGTATCCACCCGCCAATGCAGGGAACACAGATTGGGTCCCTAATCCAGGAAGATTCCACACGCCACAGAGCAATTAAGCCCCTGTGCCACAACTGCTGAGCCTGCGTGCTGTAGAGCCCACGCTCCATAACAAGGGAAGTCAGCACCGGAAACCGAGAGTAGTCCCCCGCTCCCCGCTTTCCGCAGTTGAAGAAAGCCCATGCATGCAGCCATGAAAACGCAGCACAGCCAGAAATAAATAAATAAATGGCAATAGATGAGTTTTTTTTTTAATTGAAAGTTTGCCCATATCATGGTTTGACCTATTTTCATGAATCTATAAAACACTGAAATAATACAAATAATTGATAATTGACTACCGTGAGCCAGGCTTTGTCTTAAATGATTCGCATGTTCAGCTAATCCTCATGATAACCACTACTTTAAGTATTATTATCGTTATTCTTCTTTTATAGATAAAAAACCCAAAGCACAAGGAAGTTAGGGAACTTGTACAACTAGAGCATAGCAGTTCCGGTCCTCTCGGTTTGTGTAAGTTAAAATGAAACTGTTATGGAAACTCTAGGAATCTGAAGAAGCCTTCTTTATCAAAAGGAAGAAAATAAACATATAGAGGGCATTAAAGACCTACAGCGCAACCACTAGTGAGAAGTGTTGTAGCCCTTTTTTTTTATCCGGTTTTTCAGAAATGTGTCTAGGCTGCAGATACAGTAGCTGCGGCCTTTAATGCATGTTGGGGTTAATTCCAGAACTTTTATTGTCACTCAGGATTTGACAATGTAATAGCTATTTGTGTCACTAGGCCTTTTAGGCTGGAAAGTTCTGCACATTAGTAACTGGTAAAGATCTTATTACAGAAATTACTGTCATGATCTTGGAAACTCTAACTTAACCCACATTGATCACAATATGTTTCTGGCATGGTCAAAAATTTTCTTCTGATTCAAGTAGCTTTATAAAGTGTATTTAAGGGCTGGCTCCAATCTCTCTGTAGTTACACAGCCCTTCTGTTAGTTCTGCCAAAATCCCTTTTAAGTTGTTTGTGTGTGTGTGTGTGTGTGTGTGTGTGTGTGTGTGTGTTCTGGAAAGAAGAGCTAGGAAGACAATTGGCTTTGAATTCCAGAGTCCTCTGTACGATCAAAATGCCCCCCTGGCCCCACCAGTCAAGTGCTGAGGGTGGGATCGTTAACATTCATGCCCAGTTTTGCATTCTATGACCCTTGCTCTAGAAGCTCAGGTCTCCAGGCCTCCCTTCAAAGTCCCTTCTGGCAGTTCTAGGAGTTCCCCTTGGTACCTGCCTTGTTCCCAGTCCCGCTTTTTCATGACCACCTGTTTCTGTTTCCTTGTTCGTGTATCTGTAGGTGAAGAAGTTTGAATATTTAATCTGTGATAGAAAGGAACAGAGTCCTATGCTTTATCATTTCTTTCTGAAGAGAGGCTTTATACAAAGAGGACTGGTACAAAAATTCCTTCTTATAGAGGTGTAGAGTTTTTCATATGTCAACCAGCTGTAACCTTTTGAAGGTTTAATGAAATCAGCAAATATAATCCAAAGTACAAGAGTAGATATGAATCAAGTCTATTATTGTTGAACAAATGGCATTAATTTTCAGTGCACATGTGGACCTGAGTTTTAAAATATTTGTTTGAAAAATGTCAAGCTGCTCATTGTTTTAGAATATTTGAGCAGCTTGCCAGTATGCTCTTTTTAAACAGTTGTACTTCTGAAAGGTTACAGTGTTCCCATATTTATTCTTCAACTTTAAAAATTCTTCCAGTGGCAGAGGGTAGTGGGGAAATACCTTAAATTCCTATTTTTAATGGTTTAATGGACTGCATTTCCTAGAGGGTATAAAAATTCTCCTTCACTTTCAACAATAGCCTCAGGCTAGGGACTCACTTTATACCACATGCTTGTCATTCTGTCACTGTGTGGAGAAGTTCTCTTTAGTGGCCCCCAGCCCCAGAGGTTATAGAATTAGATTGCTTAAAGCTAATGTCTAGTCAAGGCTATGGTTTTTCCAGTGGTCATGTATGGATGTGAGAGTTGGACTATAAAGAAAGATGAGTGCCGAAGAATTGATGCTTTTGAACCGTGGTGCTGGAGAAAACTCTTGAGAGTCCCTTGGACTGCAAAGAGGTCCAACCAGTCCATCCTAAAGGAGATCAGTCCTGGGTGTTCATTGGAAGGACTCATGCTAAAGCTGAAACTCCAGTACTTTGGCCATCTCATGCGAAGAGTTGACTCATTGGAAAAGACCCTGATGCTGGGAGGGATTGGGGGCAGGAGAAAAAGGGGACGACAGAGGATGAGATGCTTGGATGGCATCACTGACTCGGTGGACATGGGTTTGGGTAGACTCTGGGAGTTGGTGATGGACAGGGAGGCCTGGCGTGCTGCAGCTCATGGGGTCGCAAAGAGTCGGACACGACTGAGCGACTGAACTGAACTGAAAGCTAATGGAGCAGCTAGTATCACCTGTGTCTAGTGTCAGCGCCCCCAGGAAGGAAAGGGCTCAAGGGAGATCTAATACTCACTGAGCACTCTAAGGACACTGGGGATTAGAGAATAATCAGGAGAAGGCAGTGGCACCCCACTCCAGTCCTCTTGCCTGGAAAATCCCATGGGTGGAGGAGCCTGGTAGGCTGCAGTCCATGGGGTCGCTAAGAGTTGGACATGACTGAGCGACTTCACTTTCACTTTACACTTTCATGCATTGGAGAAGGAAATGGTAACCCACTCCAGTGTTCTTGCCTAGAGAATCCCAGGGACGGGGGAGCCTGGTGGGCTGCCATCTATGCGGTCGCATGAAGTCAGACACGACTGAAGTGACTTAGCAGAAGCAGCAGCAGAGAATAAACAAGGCAGCCATGGTCCCCACCCTCCTAGAGGTCATGATGGTAATTTAGCAGAGGTCAGTGTGGGTAGAGAACACAGAAGTCTCTGAGTGGGTACAAGGAGGCCCTTGAGGATGTTGGGGGAAAATGTAAAACTTAGGTTTATCTCATTTCAAATTTCTATTGCTGTGGGTGTTTCATAATGCACGTACTGTGCCGGTGTTGTGAGCCATTTTTTTATAATACACTTAATTATTTCATATACACATACAGATCTGCTTTAGGACCGCTTCTGTCCTGTTCCTCTGATCTTAGCTGATATCTTTAAGAAAGATTGACAACTGTATTTTAAAAATCTATCTAGTCAGGAAATCGATTTAATCAGAACGCTCCATCCCACAAATGATTTGATTGAGCTTGCTTTTTCTTTTTTCCTCAAGATGAAAGAGGCCCCAGCAGCATGGTTATCTTTTGCACTTAAATCCAGTTTAGCGTCCCTTTCAAGTTAGATTTGAAATTGGAGGAACTTACATTTCTCAAAGGTAATCTGTTGTAATGGTACGATAGTCCATAAAACCCAAAACATAACCCTCCTCGCTAACTTGTTCACTTGTCCCCGTTTCATCCAGTTTGCACCGCATGAATTCTTCCTTAACTGATTTCCCCATGTTCCAAAACTGCGTCCTCTTCTTGAGGAAGTTCTCCACACCGTTAGTTCGCTTTCACATTCCCCTGAGTTTGCTCTCTGCCCATCTCTTGTGAGGCTGAACTGCAGTCAGCCCAGGTGACTCCCAGGTGACTTGCCTTGAGCAGTGGCTGCTCACCGGATGCACTGCAGCGGCCCAGGGGCGTACTGCCTGGTTGGTACCCCCAGTGCCACAGACCACAGGCCCCGAGGCTGCTTTCAGTGATGTCGCCTTTCCCACTGACCGTGAAGGGGTCTGTGTCTGCTTTGATCTTCTGTTTATCCGGCTCCTCTTCCATTTGATTCCATCTTCAGTGCCCATCCCTTCCCCAGTTTTCCCTTGTAGATAGATTTTTTTTTCCCCTAAAAAAAAAAAAAAAACAAAAAACCTTCCCTGTTGGTTCCCTTCGACAAGACTTCTATGACAAGTAGGCATTTGCATTACTTTGATTTCCAAAACAAAATTATTTGATGAATGTCTCTGATTAGAAAAATAATCCTAGAAAATCTCACTTCAGTTTGCTATATCACACCTTTCCTGTGACTTCTAGATCTAATATGTTGCATTTCCCCTACTTGAAAGAGAATTATTATCATTTCCAGATGGATCTGTTTATGAGCATTTAAGTAATTTCTAGTAATTATCAGCATGTCCATTCATAATTCCCAAATTCAAATTAAACCAGTATTTCTGGTACTTCAAATATTTCCTAAATGTGGTTCCCTGATTCACTGTTCTGCTAAATGGTGACAAGTTGTGAAGAAAGATTTAACCACTCAAATTCATTCCAACCCCTGGATCTTTGCATCAGCTGTACCCTTTGGCTGGAGTTTCCTTTCCCAGATCTTCGTGTGGCCAGCTCTTACCATTCAGTTTTCAATCAAACTCTGCTTCCTTGGAGAGGTATTTTTCTGGCCAACGAGCCCCTCACCATTCTTTACACATCATGCGATTTTATTATTTCACAGCATGTGTCATTGCCTGGGGTTATCTCTGTGCACTTGGTCATCACCTGTCCTTCAACTGGAATGTGATTTCAGAAGGCCAGAGGCCTTATCCATCAAGCTCATTGCTCTCTCCTCACCACATATGCAGTATGACGTCTAACAGTGGATTGATAAATGCTTGCAGAGTACATGGATAAAACATTTTGGAAATGGTGGGTAAAGCTAAACAGGTTTCTCTAGAGTGGTATAGCATTTTCTAACTATATTTAGATGGATGGGACAGATAACTGTGGGAACACAGAAGGGATGGGATATGCCCAGACTAACCTGGGGGGCGATGAGGACATGGGGGTAGAGGGTGTGTCGTTTGCTTTTTCGCTTTACAGAGATTTCTAGCCCCTGTACTTTTAAGATTGTGTTATAGAACAGGTTTAAGGATAAACCAAGATGAACCCCATAGGATGTCAGGGCCCCTCCCTCCCATCTCCCTCTCTCTGTGCCCCCTCATGTATCACCATCCAGTGCAACTCACCTTTTTGAATAGGTTTTTGAGCCAAGCCAGGTCAAAGGTAAACTTCTCTCATGTCTGATTTACCTATGTTACTTTGATTTAGAAGCTGATTTTGAGATAATGATTTGTAGCCCTGGACGCAGAGCTGGTTCCTCTTGACACATGGCGTGAGCTCCAACAGCTCTGTCCATAAGGAATCCTAGGGAGAAGCCTCGGGCAGGGCAGGCACTTAGTGCTTTAGGGCTCCTGTCTGGCCCAGAAGACAACTGGGCGCCCGCAGACCTATGTTTCTCTCTTGCTGTTATTTTGTTTTCTTTTTATATTGTTGAATATTTCACGGATACTGCAATAGTGTAAATATAAAACAAAAATAAACAAACTGTGGTGCTAGGGTACCATGCTGTTAGACTTTACGTATGTGGGCAGTGGAGCAGGAGTAAGTGAAGTAGCAAGCTCATTTTCTGCTCAAATTAATCTTTGGGTAACAACCTGGAACTTATCATTCCAAATGCCATTGTCTGTGTACACAGATCTGCTGACCCCTCCACGTCTCTAATCAGAAGTATCATGGATTTCATTTTTTTCATAGAGAATCACCAATTTATATTTCACATTCTGGACTGAAGCTTTTCTGTCTGTTGTTTTCTAATGTTATCAATTAAAATTGGAGGAAGTTGTGCATCATGTTTAATTGTTTAATAATGTTGCATCCTATTCAAAAATAAGGTTGGTCTATAATTTACTTTATTGTACTGTCCCTGTCTTTTTTTGGTTTCAGTGTAACACCTTGGTAAATGAGTTGGCTAGGTTTGAGGATATTCTATTTCTTTTGATTGGGTGAAACTCACCTGTAAAACCTCTTGAGTCTGGTGGCTTAGTTTGTGTGTGTGAGACGGAGGGTACTTTCTGATTCTTGATTGACTTTCTTAATGTTTATTGATATTTCCAGGTTTTCTATTTCTTCTTAGGTCAGTTTTGGTGATTTTTCTTTTTCTAGAAAATTAATCCTTTGATCACCCTAAGCATAATTTTAAAAAAATTGTTATACAGTCTTTCCACAGATTAATCTGGAGTGGAGGTTTTATTTTCAGTTGCTGATTTGTGGACACTTTTAGCACTCTGTTCCTTCGTGTGCTTTGAAACTTGGGTTTGCTGGCTCTTTCTGATGCTTTAAAATTCAGTTTGTGGTGTTGTTTGCACTGTGTTCTCTCCCTCTGGGTTCAGTTCTCTCTCCCAAGGTTGTGTGGTTGCTTTCACTTGGCTGAGGACATTGCCAGTCGAGAACCAGGCTTCATTATGTTGTATCAGCCACTCTTGCCAATGGTGTTAACAAGGATCACATATCCTGTTACAAGGCCAGTGAATGGCTTGATTCAGTGCCTGGTTCTCAATCATATCTTAGTTCATTTCTCCTTCGTAGGCGCAACTATTTCATAAAGCTTCACCTCTTGGCAGGTTTCTTTTGTTTTCAGCCTCCTCTCTTGAACTCAGCCCTCTTGCTTGCTTTCACACAGTTAGCCTGGCTTAGGTTTCCCTTTCTCCAGTGAAGGGATTTTAGATTTTTGTCTGCCTACAGGAACAGAAAGCCCAGCAGTCATGGCTGGCTTCTACATCTGGAGCCTTGCAGGTCCCCTGGCTTCAAACTCACTCACTGCCTTGTGATTCTAATCCATTTCTGTCCACAGAGATGTTTATCTGGTTTTTGGAAGCAAATTATAACCTTTTGATTTTCTCTTTTTATAATTTCATTTCTAATTGCCACATGTTTGGGACAAAGGTTCATGAAGGTGTGAATTTGCTGACCAGAAGTCTTATAGTTAACTTTTTAAGCATGACTTTAATTCTGGTCCTGATTTCTTGTTCATAGCTCTATATGGTTCTGACCTTCAAAGAATGCGTTGAAGGTTAATTTTTTTTTAATGTTTATACTCAGTGTTTATGCTCATCATTGAGAGGAAGACAGTTATATTATCCATTATGCATAGTAGAGAGTAAACTTCTTTAATAGGTTTATGTGATTAAATTGTATAAGTCAAAGTAATCAATTGGAGATTTGTTTTCATTGTATATTGATCACAACAACTAATATCTTTCTCTGTAAGGGACTGAACTATTTTGATTCTGAGTCACATTCTATTACTAAATAGAAGAAAATCAACCATTGATGTGTTGATTCTCTACCATATTTCAGGTCTTTTGAGAAACATACACAAAGGACCTAACTGCCACTAGGAGAGCACAGTGTTTCTCAGCTGAGGGATGGGGCTGTGGGTGCACCCTCCCCTCTCTCCGGGAGAGGTGCACCAGATCAGGGGTAGGAGCCTTTTTATTTTTGAAGTCTGCACACTCTTCCCCCTTCCCAGGCCCCTACCACCAGGGGAGGGTAGTTTATTCTTTGCCCCCCAGTTGCTTGAGAATACCATCAAGAGATCCATTTGTACTAAAGACAGACACCATTTCATCAGGACATCCTGCTAACAACTAAACATGTAATGAAACACTAGGATGAATGCCTAGGAAACTAGGTGGATGGAGCCTGCACTGGCTGCCTGGCATGAGTCCCTTTCCCCGTGCTTGTGAGTACATCAATGCTGGGGATATTTGTTAATGTTCACTTTTAGATCCATGGAAATGGGAGCCCAGAGAGCCCAAGCAGCTTACTGAAAGCTCCTTGTAAATGACAGAGTGTGACATGTGTGCATGCTAAGTCACTTCAGTCATGTCCGACTCTTTGCAACTCTATGGACTGTAGCCCACCAGGCTCCCCCATCCATGAGATTCTCCAGGCAAGAATACTGGAGTGGGTTGCCATGCCCTTCTCCAGGGATCGTCCTGACCCAGGGTTCAAGCCCATGTCTCCTACACATCCTGCACTGACGGGTGGCTTCTTTACTGCTAGCACCACCTGGGAAGCCTGGTGGGCGCCAGAGGTGCGCTTTAAATCCTACCCTTCTACCTCTAGAGCCCATGGTCTTAACTACTCTGTTGAAAGAAGAGGGGCAAAGACAATGTTGAAACCTGCTGTACCTCATCGCAGTTTACTGGAGGAACATATGGACATTGAAATTCATAAATTGTTAAAGTATAGAGTTGAATGAGATAAAACAATGCTCCTTTGATAAGCCATTTAGTTATTTCTTTGATCTTCAGACAATGCTACCCTTAAATTTGTCTACAATAGCATAAACTGTTGATATCTGCCCTTTGTCATCCCCTCCCCATTCTTGGTGATTTTTTTTACCTTCCCTACAGAGAGTATGCTCAAATGTGATGTCAGGGTATGTTTTTTGTTCCCAGCATAAGCTTCTCAGTTCTACACGAAATATGCCAGGCTTCTGATGCTTCCTCCAAGACTCTATTCTAGACTCTCCTGAGAAGAGAGCTATTGTGTAGCCAGTCTTACTAGCTCTGTAAATGCAATTGACAGTGGAATCATTCATTCAATTAGCCATTGCCAGGGCAAAACTCATCTCTGGTACATGGGCAGCGTCAGTTCAAACACCTGAATTTATTTTCACCCAGTGCTACCTGGTTACCTAGTAACTGCAGAGTTATTTAGAGAAGCCTGTGTGTTTGTGATTGATTGAGCTCTAACTTTCCCCCTCAACCCCCCACTGCCTTTGCAACCTACTGTTGAAATGAAAATGTAACTTAGCTACTTCATGGCATATGGATGTTTTCAGATGGAAGAAGTTCATGCTGTTTTAAATTAAGCTCACCAAACAACATTTTTAGAATATTTGTCATATTTCTAAATAACATGTGCTTGTGATTGATACTCTCTCTAATTCAAACTGGCAGCACATAGTACCCAGAACCTGTGCCTGTGGCAGTGGGCTGTGTGAAACCCACTTATGTGCTCCAGCTCCCCAAGTGAGGCTTTCCTCGAGAGAATTGTTTGCAGCATTTGAGGTCGTCTTAAAATAATTATGGTGTAATCAATAATGGCAACCATTTAGGTGTTCTTACTCTGTGCCAGGGACCATGACAGTGATGAACATGTTATTTCATCTCATTTAATTCTCACAATACACTTTCAAGGTGTGTATTATTCCTACTTTACAGCTAGGGAAGCAAGGTTTAGAGAGGTTAAAGAACTCAGCCATGTCACATGAATCGGGATAAATTGTTTAAAAAATTCTTTAGATTATGTGTTAAAGCTAAACATAGCAGATTAATTTGAGCATAGTCAAGTAAAAGGTAATGTGTTAAAAGCAATCAAAAGTAGGCTATGTACCATTTATATGAAGCAGGCAGAGGGATGTGATGGAAATAACCCTTGGCTGTGGGTCAGAAGTTCCGGGTTCTATTTGCAAGCCCTGCCACTTGGGCAAATTACTTCCCTGTGTAAAAGCAGGGTGTTGGCCATGATCTCCTAAGGTTATTTTTACTCTAGTAGAGTGTGGATGTAGGAGCCTGACAAGGAGTCCAGAGACAGATAGGTTTCTTAATCTGTGTAATTCTAAGCAGTTAAAGAGTCCAAGTAAATTCTGTGAGCTATCAGGAAGGTTCCTGCAGTTTCTTTATAATACACACAAAAAGTTATGTCATCTATACATTACAAGTTTGATTGCCACATCTCCAAAATCCAGTGGAATTGGAGAAGGTTCAGAATGAACCATCAAAATGATATAATGAGACCCTTATAATGAGTGCAGCAATCTTTATACCTTGCAAAGAAAAAATAATAATTCATTTAGAAATGTCTGCCAAGTCATAATTTTTATGTATTATGTACTTGAGAAGATAATCTTAGGGCAGATAAAGGGAAATACAACTTGGGGTTGATAGACTCATGGGATTTTTTACCCATGGATGCAAAACATGAAAATGACTTTGATAACATTTAATTGAATGAAGAGGTGATGGTCCGTCATGAATTAGTAAAGGAAACTGTAAAAGGTGGAGCTTCCCCGAAAGGATGGCGTTGAGAGGGATCATATTACTCTGCCCTCCCACAGGACGCCCCTAGGTTCCAGTGGAAGTTGATGCAGCAAGAAGGCAAACTTGAAATCATAAAAAGTTTTCTTTTTTCAGTACAGCACATTTCCTTAATAATAAATGTCACTAGCAATATAATTTCAATTTTTATTTTCAGCCCAGTCAAAAAAAAAGCATAATAGAAATTTATTGTAGAAAAATAAGTAGTATCATGGGAATTGCTGAATAATGGCCAGGATAAGTCCATTTTTCCTTTGAGAATCATTGAATCTTGGGGTCGACGCTGCCTTTAGAGATTATCCAGCTCAGTGCCCACCTGCCACTCCCACCTCAGGTCAGGAATCCATCTTTACCTGACAGGTGTTCCTTCTGCTTCTGCCTGGTTCTTCCTCTTTTTGTGGATGAAGCATTTAGCCCTCTGAAGCCTTCTCTTCCTCAGTGTAACATATTCAGTTGCTCTTCAACCAATGTGATGTCCACATCCTGTCTAATCCCAACAGCTCTTCTCTGGCCACAGTCCTTTCCCCTAGAAGATCTGCTTAGGTATTTAGGTGGGGAAAAAAAGGGAGGAAAAATTGTTTGATTGATTAGAATAAAGTGAGAGTCAGAATACCATATTTTTAATCAACAAACCCTAAATTTTACTAACATTTTTTCATAGTTGAGACACCCTCTTGGCTCAATATGCTGATGCCCACATGAATGCTCTGGTTGTCCCCAAATGAACTGTGATCAACCCACCACCAAAATGTGCAAGGCGCACCTTCATATTCATCCTGCTGAATTATCTTGTTGGCTATAAGCTATTATTTCTGTCTCAGGATATTTTTGGATCTTGATTTGACCCAACATATTGATTCATCTTATACTTCTATCTTCCTAAAATTCATAAGCATATCTTTAAGATATCGATGAAAACATTGAACCTGATTATACTGACATTAAGAATTTGGTGCAAATTATGTGACTTTTATTGATGCTTATATTTCTCTTTATCTTGCTGTAGTTCTGTATTCTATTAAAATATACTGATTGTGCTACCAAATACAAGTTAAATTAATAAATACTTGTCTTATTAGCATTTTGATTTTTCAGAAAAAAGGACAACTCAGGAGAAAGAGTCCATCTTCCTCCCTCCCCCTCTTCCTTTCTTTCCCCAAAGTATATAATTAACTATTCAAACCACATGGCTATAATCAACATTTAACTGATGAGAATATAACCTCATGACAAGTCAAAATACTTAGGGGATCATGGATGGCCTCATCAGATTTGACATTAAGAAATCTAGGACTACAATGGGATAATAATGTCCCAATATCCATTTATGGAGAAAGTGAACATTCTTTTATCACGATGTTACTTTAGTCTAATTAATTGCATTTTGGAGAGACAAAAGCTAAACTATTCATTATCTTTTTGTGGCCTCTGATAAGTTTTGAAAATTACCTTGTATTCTCATTAGTTTCTTTTCTTGATAGGCACTCCTCATGGACTCTTGGTCCCTCGGGCCCATTTTTATTCCTTTCTGTCTAGCAGGTCTGCCTTTACCAAACATTATGACATTCAAACTGCTCCTACTTCTTATCCTTGAAGTGAAGTGGAATCGCTCAGTCGTGTCCGACTCTTTGCGACCCCATGGACTATAGCCTATCAGGCTCCTCCGTCCATGGGATTTTCCAGGCAAGAGTACTGGAGTGGGTTGCCATTTCCTTCTCCAGGGGATCTTCCCTACCCAGGGATCAAACCCAGGTCTCCTGCATTGTGGGCAGATGCTTTATCCTCTAAGCCACCAGGGCAGCTCTTTTATCCTTGAAGGTCACTTTAAAAAGGACAGAGGACAAGTTTTGGGGTTGTGCAAAGCACAGCCATGCTTCAGGTTAACTTTGGACTTAGAAGAATTCACTTCCTGGCAATTCCTTTTGAGCTGTGATGCACAAACATACAGTTAACCCACTTTTTAGCTATAGTGACTTTTGATTCTTGTGAGACTAAAATTGTCACTTCTCTTCTTCATGTAGATGTGTAATTTGCTTGTGAATATTGAAGTTGAGCTTCAGTTTATTGTATTTTGAATGGAAAGAGAGAGTTTTTCAGTTTGGGTAAATATATGTAGTGTATACTTTTCCCTGGATCTCATAGCATATATATTAGGTACAATGCTAGATAAGAGGTCTATTCTGGGTTTTTTCCCTAGGACATGAAACTGAAATCAAAAATAAGACAGAATCAGGATTAATGGGCAAAGTAATATTCTTTTGCACAAGGATGCAAGAATATAAAATGTTTAATATTTTCAACATCTTTCTCCTAAAACAAAATCTACCAATGGAAATCTGGCTTCTTTCTGGAGTCTTAATATAGAGATTATTGACTCCTATGACCTGGCTGATAGAATGTGAGGTCAAGTATGATGAGAGGACTAAAAGACCAGGAAGGGCTACCCTTGAGCAGCAAGCCTGTGGCTTGGCTCCTTGACATTCTGTCCTGAAGTTAAAAACTAGTTCATCAAAATGTTCTGAAAAGTCCTCTATTGGGAATTCCCTGGCAGTCCATTGGTTAGGACTCTTTGCCTCCACTGCAGGGGTCACAGGTTTGATCCCTGGTCAGGGAACTAAGATCCCACAGGCTGCATGATACAGCTATAAAGAAAAAAAAATGATGTCCTCTATCTGGGTAGCTATAACATGATTTGGTGGTCTTTTGTTTAAGCTATACTTTATGCATCAAAATTAAGCTTGTCTTAAGTGCTGGTGTCATAGGAAGCCATGGAGCTACCCCTGAGTTCACTACCAAGTTTTAGGACTTGGTATGGTTGACTTCTGATTCTTTCTTACCACTGTGGTCCAAAGATACAGCAGGCAGGAGCCAACAGAATTACTTAGATGTTTGAGGCAGGAATATTTTAGGTAACTTTTCTTTAAATTACACAGGCTATCATGGCTGGGTATTTCCAGTGCCTCCTTCCCACTTCTGAGCTTACCTAGTCTTAGCACCATCCACGAGGACCTCTAGCTTGTGCACATCAGAACATGGAGAAACATCTTCTCTTAACTTTTGCCAGGTGAACCTCAGCAACCTGCCACAAGCTTGAGTCCACGTCTTGATCTGGGTTTACATCTCTTTTCTTCCTCTGCCTTTCTCCAGGTTTCTTTGCCAACCTCTTCCCTTCTGATTGGGCTTCTCTGGTGGCTCAGCTGGTAAAGAATCTACCTGCAGTGTGGGAGACCTGGGTTTGACCCCTGGGTTGGGAAAATCCCCTGGAGAAGGGAATGGCTACCCATCCAGTATTCTGGCCTGGAAAATTCCGTGGACTGTATAATCCATGGGGTTGCAAGGAGTTGGACACGACTGAGCAACCTTCACTTTTACACTTTCCCTTCTAATCTGTTCTCTACTTCATCTTCCGTTTTGTGCTGGTCATTCCTCTCCTCCCCCTCTCTCCTTCCTTCCTTAATTCTTTCCTTCCTTTCCCAGTCATCACAATTAAAGCAAGTAAAAATCCCTCATCCTCAGACTAAATTTCTTTCTGTTAAGGAAAAAGTACACAGAAGTAAATGTGTATACTAATCCATGCTAACTTGACTTTCTCTTTATGGGAACTGGTGGTAGAGAAGGAATTATTGTATAACCTTTCAGGGACTGTGCTTTTCAAAATGACAGTACTCATTTGAATAGGTAAATCTTGGCCTGTTATTTAGTTTTGTCTCATGGCTCAGAACGGGAAGTTTTATAGACTGAGCCTTTCAGCTGATCTTGTAGACCAGCTTCTGTAGGGAATGTTCGGAATATCCGAGAAGGTTCAGTGACTGAGAAAGTTTCCACAATCAATAGACGAACAAGCATCAAAAGCAGTACTCTAAGCTGCAAAGGCTTCTGGGATTTTAGAAACCATTAGGGGGCAAGAAGAATCTTTTAGCTTATAGATCTAAATGGCAAAAAAAAAAAGTTTCTTTAGGTAGGAAGCACCTTAGCCTCCATTTTCTATAATGAAAGTGATGTACCACTATTAGCTTGTCTAAATCAAACCATGAAAGCGTCTGTAGGATTTCAAAGTACCATGGGCCTCTGTTCTTTCTATTTCTAGTCCTATATACCATGCCTAACAAAATTCTGGAACACAGTGGTCAGTGAATGGTCGTAATAAGTGAAGTTTTATCCGGGCACAGTAATAATATCATAGTTGGATTCAATCACAGGAAAGATGGTCATCGAGGTATAAGTTGCCTAAAGTCTCTGTCTCTCACGCCTCCCCTGAGAAGGTTTAAGTGCAATGTTGTAACTCAGCTTTTCTACTCCTCCCATCCTCTGAAGTGAGGCAGCTTATCCTGTAGTTGCTTAGACCAAGGGAGGAGGCATGCAGGAGCATAGTTCTTTCACTTAAAAGAATATCATCTCTAGTTGCAACCAGTCCTGACTTCTGGATAAAACTCAATCACCTCCATTTAATCGGAATAATTTCCTTCCATAGAGCCTCTGCTGTGCCCCATCCACAAATCAATGTTTAATCAATTTCAGCCATTTCTTCCAATACACTACAACCACATTTTCTAAATCTACTGGAGACTTGGTTTTTGTGAATCACAGATAAATTAGGCCCATCTTGGTTTTCCCTCCAACATCAGCTCACAGAATTCAACTAGAAATAGGCATGATCTTCATTTTCTGAGGCGAATGAGAGGGCCCTGCATGGGTAAGGGGGTCCTGTAGGATGGAAAGAGCCTCTTTCAGAAGCAGCTCTGTGATGCATGAGCATTTGGACAGATGGACCATTTTATTGTGACCCACAAGCTATCAACACCCAAAAGCTTCACTAAACAAGGTTTAATGATAAGAAACCAAGTCAAGAGGAGATAAGATGTTTGCTGGGTTATTTCTGAACACCCTATGTGTCAGGAGCCCCATTCTATTCTGCAAACCACCTGGTCTGTTCATTGGGGAGGATAATATCTGTTCAAACATTGTCCCCTTTGTCTGTTCTAGGCAATAGCATGAAACATTCAGCAACTGCCCTCTGAAAGCCAAGTCTTTGTCTCTGACAGGAATTATGAAACAGATTTCTTGAGAGGTGCCTACCCACCTGTGTTTAGATTCTAAATTTTGGGAGGATTGTGGTAGCCACAGTAGCTGGGACATGCTGAGGGAAAAGTCTGTTGAGGTTATGGAGACTTTTCAAAGCACAGTTTCCCCCTTTAAATTGGTTTGAATAAAACAAGAACTCTTGAAAACTGTCATAGACTTTGGACAAGATGGGACCTTGAAAGATTTTATTTATTCCTGTGTCCTATTTTAGAAACCCTCCAAGGAATGGAGTTTTCCATAACCTTTTCCCTGTTACCTATTTTTTTTAACTTCTACAAAATCCTTCCATCAGAAAGTTCTTGATCGTTTCTATGACCCTAAATGCTCACTGCTGCAGCCCAGACCTGTTCCTTTGCTCCATCTTCTGCTGCTCATATCTGCCACAGAGGGTCCCATCACAGCTGAAGCCCATTATTAGATCACTTCTTGGCTTCTCCTTTAAGGCTAAGTAATGAGAAGGTTTTCCTTCTCTTTTTGTAGGTCATATTTTTCAACTGTTTAATGAATTTTGTTGTTGAAAATTTGATCGGGGATTTCCTATGTCTGGAAATGCATTAGTCCTTGAACTCTGTAGCCCTAATACTCCTCCCTGCTAGCTCTTTAAATACACAAAATAAAATGAGACAAAGAGAATGAAGCAGCTGCAAACAAAACAAAACATCACAAAACTAAAAAATAAAACCACCAGATTTGTCATTCTGGCTTTTGATTGAGCAAAACATTTATAAAATGAAGCATGCTTCGGAGAGGTTAGCATCTCATTTATTGAAGATTGATCAACAAGAACTTGGTCAGGTTTAGGTAAATGCTTATACAACTCACAGTTTAAAATGCAGACTGTGAAAATCTAGGCACACCAAAATGGCAAGGGTGAGACAGTACTGGCCCCCCCTTTTTTTAAAGGTAATTACATGGTTATTATTGTAGAGGAATATAAATACATATTTTAGCTTTTATTCTAATTTTTTAATATAAATTTATTTATTTTAATTGAAGGCAAATTACTTTACAATATTGTATTGGTTTTGCCATACATCAACATGAATCCACCACAGGTGTATACGTGTTCCCTATCCTGAACCCCCCTCCCACTTCCCTCCCCATACCATCCCTCTGGGTCATCCTAGCGCACCAGCCCAAGCATCCTGTATCCTGCATCGAACCTGGACTGGTGATTCATTTCATAATTGAAATTATACATGTTTCAATGCCATTCTCCCAAATCATCCCACCCTCTCCCTCTCCCACAGAGTCCAAAAGACTGTTCTATACATCTGTGTCTCTTTTGCTGTCTCGCATACAGGGTTATCATTACCATCTTTCTAAATTCTATATATATGCGTTAGTATACTGCATTGGTGTTTTTCTTTCTGGCTGACTTCACTCTGTATAATAGTACTGGCCCTTTATTCATACAGTTGGCTCTCTGGGTCTGCAGGTTCCACATTCACAGAAATCAATCAACTGCAGATCAAAACTATTTGGGGAAAAAAATTCCAAAAAGCCAAGCTTGAATTTACTACAAGTTGGCAACTACTGGTATTTGCATAGCATTTATGTTGTACTAGGCATTATAAGTAATCTAGAGATGATTTTAATGTCTATGAGAGGTTGTGCATAAGTGATCTGCATGTACTATACCATTTTATATAAGGGACTTGAGCATCCATGGATTTTGGTATTTGCTGGGGGCCCTGAAACCAAAGGGAAAATGTTAGTAGCTCAGTCATGTGCAACTTGTTGCGATCCCATGGACTGTAGCTCCTCTGTCTGTAGAATTCTCCAGGCAAGAATAATGGAGTGGGTAGCCATTCCCTTCTCCAGGGTATCTTCCCGACCCAGGGATCAAACTCAGGTCTCCTGAATTGCAAGTAGATTCTTTACCATCTGAGCCACCAGGAAGCCCAACAAGCTGAATTTAGAAAAAGCAAAGGAACCAGAGATCAAACTGCAAACATCTGCTGGATCATGGAAAAAGCAAGGCAATTCCAGAAAAAATATCTACTTCTGCTTCATTGGCTATGCTAAAGCCTTTGACTGTGTGGATCACAACAAACTGTGGAAAGTTCTTAAAGAGATGGGAATACCAGACCATCTTACCTGCCTCCTCAGAAACCTATATGCAGGTCAAGAAGCAACAGTTAGAATCGGAGATGGAAAAACAGACTGGTTCAAAATTAGGAAAGGAGTATGTCAAGGCTGTATCTTGTCACCCTGCTTATTTAACTTCTGTGCAGAGTACATCCTGTGAAATGCTGAGCTGAATTAAGAATAAACTGGAATCAAGATTGCTGGGAGAAATATCAATAACCTCAGATATGCAGGTGACACCACCCTAATGGCAGAAAGCAAAGAGAAACTAAAGAGCCTCTTGAAGAAGGTAAAAGAGAAGAGTGAAAAAGCTGGCTTAAAACTCAGCACTCAAAAAACTAAGATCATGGTGTCCTATCCCTCCACTTCCTGGCAAATAGATGGAAAAACAATGGAAAAGTGACAGACTCTATTTTCTTGGGCTCCAAAATCACTGCAGATTGTGACAGAGCCATGAAATTAAGACACTTGCTCCTTGGAAAACAGGCTATGATAAACCTAGACAGGGTATTTAAAAACAGAGACATCACTTTGCCAACAAAGGTTATTATAGTCAAAGCTATGGTTTTTCTAGTAGTCATGTATGAATGTGAGAGTTGGACCATATTGAAGACTGAACACTGAAGAATTGATGCTTTTGAATCAATTCAAAAGCTGGAGAAGACTCTTTGAGAGTCCCTTGGACTGCAAAGAGATCAAACCAGTCAATCCTAGAGGAAATCAACCCTGAATGTTCATTGGAAGGACTGATGCTAAAGCTGAAGCTCCAATATTTTGGCCACTTGATGGGAAGAGCAACTCACTGGAAAAGACCCTCATGCTGGGAAAGATTGAGGGTCGAAGGAGAAGGGGATGACAGAGGATGAGATGGTTGGATGACATCACTGACTCAGTGAACATGAGTCTGAGTAAACTCCTGGCCATAGTGAAGGACAGGGAAGCCTGTATTGCTGCAGTCCATGGGGTTACAAAGAGTTGGACACAGCTGGGCAACTGAACAACAGCTGGAACCAAACACTCTGAATATACTGAGGGAAAGATGACTGTTATCTGGTGCTTATCTGTAACTTTGGAGATCATTGAGTCATTATATTTCAATAACTTTTAATATGCTACTAAATACAATAATCTTAGGTTTTACAATTATAGTTGATCTCTAGTGGACTTTTAGAAAGTAATGCAAACTTTTTTCATGCTTTAGTGACAAAATTATGATTGTAAGTAAATACAGACATTTTCCATATTTTTCTTTGCAACAGCTGAAATGAATGAGATAAATCTGACCTTTAGTGTTTGTTTCAACTCACTTTAAAAACTATCTTTGATAACTCTTGCTATGGTTTAACACAGCACACATACCAAAGACTCTATTTAGCATGTATATGCAATCTAAAGGAGGATGAGAGGGTTACATGTCTTCTCAGTGTCAGAGATAGAACACCACCATTGCCTGCGAAGCCCACTGTCTGCCCTCTCTGATGGTCTCTTCCTCTCTGCCTGAACCTCATCTGATATAAACACTCTCCTAAGTTTCATTTACTATGACTTTGCTTTTTCTTCACAATTTTATCATATTTTTTATGCAGTGCAAAAGATTACTTAACTCACTGAATTTTGCAGTTTGTGTTAGGGAATCATACTCTTCTATTTCTTCTTCAATTTATTTTCTTCTTTCTTTTCCTTTCATATTTCTGTTCTTGTGTTCATTTATAAATGTAGCTATAGGTAATTTTAGCTACTTTATAATATTCCGCTGTATGACTGTATCATAGCTTATTCATCTCACTGTTGTTGGACATTAGGGTTGGCTCTAGTTTGAAAGAAGGGTCCTGGATGCAGACGTATTTGCTCCCTGCTTCCCAGCAGCACCAGTCGTCATCTGTACCCCTGCGTCACGAGGTGGGCTCTCAGGGCTTCTGCCCTGCTCTCAGTTTTTCCTGTCAGCACCTAATGGAATCTTGTGGAAAAGATCTGGGAAACGGATACCTAGAGCACTTATATAGGAGGTTCCCAGGGTTTCTAAACTCTCATGTTAACTCACACTCACCCTTGAAGAATTTGTCAGCATTTCATTGTCTTTATTCCTGCTTTTATGCCTGTTACCTCTCCCTCTACTCTCTGCTAAAGGAAGACTGTATCCCACCTCTCCTTAGATGAGCTCCTTATCCTCTGGAATTCAGTTCCTCTGACTGAATGACAATCTGAGACCTCTGACGGGCTTTTAAAAAGTTACGATTTTCGAGATTATCCCGATTTCTCATTAAGGTGGGGGCAGAATTCTCCGAGGCTGTCTATGATTTAGGAGGAAGCAGACTGATTTTTCTTCCTCTTCTTGCCGCCACCATGCTCTATCCCCTTTCTCTGCCTGATTTTTCTTTGTAGTACTTGAAACTATCATTATATTTATGTATTGCCCATCTCCCTCACGAGCACATAAATTCCATTAAGGCAGAATATTTGTTTTATCTATTTCTATGTCTCTGGCTCTTAATAGACACTCAATTAAAATTGTTGGATAAGTGCAGGTAGGAAAGCCCAAAGAGCAGGACCTTTTCTCCAGTATTTTGCACCTACCTGTTTTCATAAGAATGTACTTCCTCTGAAGTTCCTCTCTCCCTTGTTCTGCCATGTTTTTCATATGTCCCATTTCAACTATATTCTTATTCATCTTTTAATCAAGCAAATCTGATTGCCTTCAGTATCTCCATATACCCTAATAACAGAGAAGTGGGGACCTGTCCCTGGACTGCTATCTGTCTACCCCTGATTTACTGTGTCTTTGCTCTCAGACTCACAGCTGGCCTGCAAGTGTTTCTGCACCACTGCCAGTCTAATTCTTCATCCTGGCAGGCTGTCATCCAGGGTATCTCTGCCCTGCTGCAGAAGGCCCTCCCCGCTCCCACCCTAAGGCCAATTCTTTGGTGGTCAGGACTAATGTGTGCCTCACAAACAGCAAACTCTGTCTTTCAGAGCATTGCGGTTCCCATCCTGCCCTCATGTTTGTTGTGTTGTGGCTGTTCTTGGCTCCTGCTGATGGTTTTAATCATTTTTACTCAGTACTGCCTTTAGAAGAGACGGTGGTGAGAAGGAAGTTGGAGGGCGGGGAATTGGTCAGTGCTCTGCTTGCCTCGGTGAGCAGCACACAAGAGGGGTCGATGGGTGGGAGCCCCACTTCTCTGTTGGTTCTAGGCCATGTTATTGCTTGAGGAGCTCCACTTCTGGCAACAGAACCAGTGCATTCTCCTATCTTTTATAAAGTGATCCTTTTTCGTAAATCTGGAGTTTACTGTGTCTCAGAGTTGTGTGTTTTTGTTTTGTTTGCTTAAATCAGATCCAAATGTGTTACAGCTGATATTCATTTCTGCCTGACCCTGGCACAAGACGTAGTGACTTTGTTATGTGTTACTGGGTTATCCTTTGTGAGACTGCACTAAGGAATGCTAAACAGACACCACATTAACTGAGACCCCCTGCACTGCTATTTCCCAGGTATAGGTTGAAGCTTTTATGATTAGGAAAATTCAAGTTTGTTAAACATGTCGCTGGATTTGAAGTAGTTTTCTGTCATCACCTAGTTTTTGAATCAGTTAATATTAAAATTACTGTCTCTTGATGATCCCCAGTATATTCTTTTCTGTAAGAAAAAAAAAAAAAAGTAAAACAAACTCTTATAATCCAAATGGTTTGTAATCATTCTTCCATATCACTGTGCCAAAGTCCTTATCCTGTGAGATAACATTTACTCCCCTATCATTCAAAAACACTTCCATCTTTGAACTATTAGTTTAAGTAATAATTCTGGATTGGAGAACAGAGATATTTCAGAAAACAGAAAGAAGTATGATTGTAAAAACAACCTCAATTATTCCAAAATCTGAAGCTTCAAACAATAGCTGCCTTGATTTACTGACTCATGTATTATATGAGAAAAAGTTGATTAAAACAGATTTTGACACTTTTTATCCACTGGAACTTGAACTTCATTGGGAAAATGGTTCTGAGGGGGTAAGCATGTTGACTAATTGGCTTGTTCATCCCACAGGGGATTATACCACTTTCTGAACCAGAATTTCCTGCTATTGCAACATGTTTTTTCTTTATTCTTTTTTTTGCCTTAGAAGCAATCCATTTGGGTTCATTACATGGCCGTTTGTTAGTCTGGGGCATTGTGCTTGTTTGTGACTACAGTGAAGTCATAGTAAGTCAGGACTGTCTGTATACACAGAGTCAATGGGAGATCCTGCAGCTGCTCAGGGAAGACGGCCGTGCTATGGGTCACTCTGACATTTGAAACCCCAAATCATGCTTTCCCAAAGTCCTGGGGCACTTTCATGTTGATCATCAAGAAGATTTGTTCAAGTTTGGTTTGCTTATTTACTGTATGCTATTCATAGGATCAGACTGTTGAACTTGGTTTTTTAAGCTTTTTATTGAAGTGTAATATTCTCAGTATTGAAGTGTAAAATTCTCAAGCTGGAATTAAGATTGCTGGGAGAAATGTCCACAGCCTCAGATATGTAGATGATACCACTCTAATGGCAAAAAGCAAAGAGCCTTTTGATGAGGGTGACAGAGGAGAATGAAAAACTGACTTAAAATTCAGCAGTCAAAAAACTAAGATCATGGCATCCAGTCCCATCACTTCATGGCAAACAGAAGGGGAAAAATGTGAAAATAGTGACAGATTTTATTTTATTAGGCTCCAAAATTACCAGAGGCAGTGCCTGCAGTCATGAAATGAAAGGTTCTTGCTCCTTGGAAGAAAAGCTATGACAAACCTAGACAGTGTATTAAAAAGCAGAGACATCCTTTTGTTGACAAAGGTCCATATGGTCAAAGCTATGTTTTTTCCAAAGCTATGGTGGTTTTTGTTTGTTTGTTTGTTTGTTTTTTGGTGGTTTTTCCACCGAAGCATCAATTCTTCAGTGCTTAGCTTTCTTTCCAGTCCAACTCTCACATCCATACATGACTACTGGAAAAACCATAGCCTTGACTAGACAGATTTGACTAGATATGGTTGACTAGATTAGTCAACCACAGACTTGACTAGTATTTATAATCACACTCGATATATGAGAGTTCCAGTTATTCCACTTCCTCACTAATATTTTCTATCTTTTTCATTTTAGCTATTTCAGTGGATATGTATTGTGGTTTAACATATATTTCCTTGTTCATAATGAACCTGAGTGACTTTCATTAGTGATTTGTGTATCTGTCTTTGAGAATTGTCTGTTCAAGCTTTTTTTCCCATTTTTCTATCATTTCACTCTCCTTTTTGTTACTGTTTCATAGGGGTTCTTTATATAATCAGAATATGGGACTTTGTTGAAAATATGTTTTATAAATATTTTCTTCTCTGTGGGTTGCCTTTTCGCTTTTGTAATGGGATCTTTTGATGAACAAATATTCCTAATATTTTTAAAGTCCAGTTTATTATTTTTTCATTTTATAGTTTGCACTTTTCTTATCCAGTTTAAGAAATCTTTGCATACTCTAAGTTGACAAAGCTATTTTCTGCTTTCCTCCAACATCTTTATTTAAATTTGTAATTCATCTGACTTGCTATTCATATATTGTATAATCCAGAGATCAGTATATAATTTCCATGTAGATATCCTGTTAGCCCAGCATCATTTTACTTGGTTTTAAACTTGTTTAAAATATATCTATGAAATTTAGTTTTACTGAGATATTTTTATATTTTTCTAGTGATAATTATTAATGATTCTCAGAAAACAATTTAAATCTATGATGGTGTAAAATTTATAATATAATCTATAAATTTATTTAGCATGTAAATTGAGATATTTCTTAAAAGTTATTCTGTTTAATTAGACTCTAGTTTGTAGTACCAGCATATTTATTCAACACTAGAGTGATTTATAATGCACAAACACAATAATTAAAAACAAATTAATTGTTCTTGCTTTTTCATTTAAATTCAATTCAACACATGTTTATTATTTGTCTGCTAGAATTTGGGACAACTGAGAATATGGTTGAAGTTTTGAGCTCTATCTGCATGTCATTTAGGTTTCAAGCCATATAATAAAGTTGTCAAACATCCATCAGTAATAAATAATTCTTCTTTAGCATTCAAAATTATATTAATAGAGGTACAAGATGAGAAGTTTTATTCCTATTAAGATGACCTTATACCCCTTATGTAATACCTCTATACCAAGTTTTCCATTAGCAATGACACAGTTCTTTTAAAAAGTAAAAATAGAAAAGAAAATATAAAACTTCTTTTCTGTATTTGGAATGCCTATGAATGCTTCTTCTTTGATGTCATTTCTGCTTGGTTTTTATTTTTTTTCTCTTTTTATTATTTGTTCTAGGTTGTACTGGTCAGTGGACATCTGGACAGCTGGGATGTTGGGCAGGGTGCCATGGATGATGGTGGTGGAGCCTTTATATCATGGGAAGCCCTCTCGCTTATTAAAGATCTTGGTAAATATTTAGAAAGTAGTTAACCAATGTGTGAGGTTGTCAGTGGTGATGTTTAACTCAACACACAAAATGCTCAGCAGATTAGTTGCTGTGGAATGTTCAAAGATTCTCCTGAGGTCTGTATGTTTTTTGTCAGTTGATTCCCAGAAAAGAACTAATTTGTCCCCATGAAGAACGAAATTTTTATTCAAGTGTCCACCAGACAGCCAAAGTATCAAATATAATCAGCCACTGGGGAAAATGAACAAGCTAATAAAACTGCAGCAAATGCAACCGCATCAGCTAGAGCCTATGTAAGGAAACCATAAACAAGTGGAAAGAAAAATCAGTAGCTCGCCCACTTCCTTTTCCTTGTTTAAAGACATCACCTAGCTGCTCGGATAGCTTTGCTGCACTCATCTTTCCATATCTGGAGTCAAGGCGAGCAAAGTAGGCCTGGAGGAATGATTCTTTTCACCACAGTGAGGAATCCAGCATGAAAAACTGGACCTTGCAGGTTAAACTAGACATGGGGGGAAAATGGATAGGCATACAGAGCAAGAACTAATTGTGAAAATAGTTTATTTTGATGACCCTATTTGCAAACAAAAAACATACATTTCCTTTTTGTGGGCTGGTCAAGAGGTGGATTTTAAGTGAGGTTAGAAATAATCAAACAATCTGTAATGACAGTTCCATATCTGAATCAGACCAGTGGTGGTTTGGAAAATGCCTCATCAGCAGAATGTTTCCATTGTGACTGTGGAGTTTCAAATGTCATAGAGATCAGAGCACTCCCTTTGGTGAAAGCATTCCATTGCTTACTTAAATACCCATGTGTTCAAATCTAAGCTTTGCCTCTGACTTTTAATGAACCCTTGAAAGTGAAAGAGGAGACTGAAAAAGTTGGCTTAAGGCTCAACATTAAGAAAACTAAGATTATGGCATCTGGTCCCATCACTTCATGGGAAATAGATGGGGAAACAGTGGAAACAGTGGCTGACTTTATTTTTCTGGGCTCCAAAATCACTGCAGATGGTGCTTGCAGCCATGAAAATAAAAGACACTTACTCCTTGGAAGAAAAGTTATGACCAACCTAAATAGTATATTGAAAAGCTGAGATATTACTTTGCCAACAAAGGTCCGTCTAGTCAAGGCTATGGTTTTTCCAGTAGTCATGTTTGGATGTGAGAGTTGGACTGTGAAGAAAGCTGAGTGTGCGGAAGATCAATGCTTTTGAACTGTGGTGTTAGAGAAGACTCTTGAGAGTCCCTTGGACTGCAAGGAGATCCAACCAGTCCATCCTAAAGGAGATCAGTCCTGAGTATTCATTGGAAGGACTGATGCTGAAGCTGAAACTCCAGTACTTTGGCCACCTCATGCGAAGAGTTGACTCATTGGAAAAGACTCTGATGCTGGGAGGGATTAGGGGCAGGAGGAGAAGGGGACGACAGAAGGTGAGATGGCTGGATGGCATCACCAACTTGATGGACATGAGTTTGAGTGAACTCTGGGAGTTGGTGATGGATAGGGAGGCCTGGCGTGCTGCGATTCATGGGGTCACAAAGAGTCGGACACAACTGAGTGACTGAACTGAACTGGACTGAACCCTAAATCAGCTCTTTAAATGATTTTTTATCTTTTTGGGGGGACTTGAGCCCTGTTTTTTTAATTAACTAATTTATTTTAATTGGAGAATAATTATAATATTGTGATGGTTTTTGCCATACATCAACATGAATTGGCCACAGATATACAATTGTTCATCTTAACAATAGACTACTGAAATTGTCTTGATGGGGGCAAATCTTTAGTGTATAATTTTGATTTATATCTTACTTGTGTTTTAAAAATGGAAAAATGGAAAGGTGATTGTGCAATTTCTTTACTTCTAATTAGACCAGTGTCTCGCAACCCTGGCATTATTGCTATTTGGGGGCAGATAATTGCTTTTTTTTTTAAATTGAAATATAGTTTATTTACAATGTTGTGCCCATCTCTGGTGTACTGCAAAGTGACTCAGTTATACATATATATGCATTCTTCTTTTGTATTCTTTTCCAATATGGTTTAATCACAGGTTTATTTCGTCGAGTACAGTTCTCTGTGCTATACATTAGGACCTTGTTTTTTATGCATTCTAAATTCAGTAGTTTGCTCTGCTGTGAGGTCTGTCCTGTGCATTTTAGGATGTTTAGCCTCATCCCTACTAGATGCCAGTAGCACAACTCCCCTTGTCCCCAAGTTGTAACAGTGAAAAATGTCTCCACCTTGCCAAATGTCCCCTGGTGGGTTGTGAATGACCTGAATACAAGGTCATTTTTTTTAAATGAACTAATTAGTAACTTTATATTGTTTATACTTTAAACATCATTACCATACTGAGCACCTACTATGTGAAATCATTCTGTGAAAGCTGAGCATACCACATACTCTCTGTTCTTAAGACCCTTAGAATATAATTGAAGACATTCATTTGCACCTACACACATAGTTATAAAGATAAAATATCAAGTCTGCTTTCAGAATTGGGTAATATTTGAAAGATAAATTGTCCAGCAAATAAAAACAGAAACACGCATTCCTTCAGAGATCTGGGAAACTCCACATGTAGATTCTTTCCTCTTCTTCCTTAAAAAAAAAAAATACCCTTGGCTATCTGCCCTTAATTTCATTCCAGAATGAAGTGGGTTCGAGAGATGAGGCAGGCGACTATCAAAAATTTTCCTCTCCATGGGGCACAGATATTTATATTGGAAGCTAATTTTAATTCAGTGTGTTCCAGCCAGCTTGACTGGAGTCACAATGGTAGTGTAAAAAGAGAACTAGGCCCATCTCCGTTAGATTTTTAGGTCACTCTGTGCCACAGACTGCTTTCTTGGCCTGGGGCAGGTCATTTGGACTCTGGATTTGTTTTCTTCATCTCTCTTCAGCTGTTAGCCTCCAGAGTGTTTTACCTGCTCTGGTTGTGCAGCCACTCAGTCATGTCGTGCTCTTTGTGACTCCACGGACTGCAGCACGCCAGTCTTTCCTTGTCCCTCACAATCTCCCAGAGTTTGCTCAGATTCATGTCCATTGAGTGAGTGATGCCATCCAACCCCACCTTATCCTCTGTCTCTCCCTTCCTCTTCTTCCCTCAATCTTTCCCAGCATCAGGATCTTTTCCAGTGAATCAACTTTTCCCATCAGGTGGCCAGAGTACTGGAGCTTCAGCATCTGTCCTCACACTGAATATTCAGGGTTGATTTCCAAAAGGATTGACTGGTTTAATCTTGCTGTCCAAGGGACTCTCAAGAATCTTCTCCAGCACTACATTTCAAAAGCATCAATTCTTCAGCGCTCAGCCTTCTTTATGGTCCAACTCTTACATCTGTACATGACTACTGGAAATACTATAGCTTTGACTATATGGTCCTTCATCAACAAAGTGATGTCTCTGCTTTTTAATATGCTGTCTAGGTTTGTCATAGCTTTTCTTCCAAGGAGCAAGCATCTTTTAATTTCATGGCCACAATCACCATCTACAGTGATTTTGGAGCCCAAGAAAATAAAGGCTGCAACTATTTCCATTTTTCCCCATCTATTTGCCATGAAGTGATGGGACCAGATGCTATGATATTAATTTTTTGCATGCTGAATTTAAGCCAGCTTTTTCGCTCTCCTCTTTCACTTTCATCAAGAGGCTCATCACTTCCTCTTCACTTTCTGCCATTAGGCTGTTATTATCTACGTATCTGAGGTTTTGGTATTTCTCCCTGCATTCTTGATTCCAGCTTGTGATTCATCCAGCCCAACATTTTGCATGATGTACTCTGCATATAAACTAAATAAGCAAGGTGACAGTATATAGCCTTGATGTACCCCTTTCCTAATTTTAAACCAGTCCTTTGTTTCATGGTGGATTCTAGCAGTTGCTTCTTGACCTGCATACAGATTCCTCAGGAGGCAGATAAGGTGGTCTGGTATTCTCTTCTGTTTAAGAATTTTGCACAATTTGTTGTGAGCCGCATAGTCAAAGGCTTTAGCATAGTCAATGAAGCAGAATTAGATGTTTTTCTGGAATTCTCTTGCTTTTTCTGTGATCCAACGGATGTTTGCAATTCTGTCTCTGGTTCCTCTGCCTTTTCTAAATCCAGCTTGTACATCTGGAAGTTCTCAGTTCACGTACTGTTGAAGCCTAGCTTGAAGGTATTTTAGCATTACCTTGCTAGCATGTGAAATTAGCACAATTTTATGGTAGTTTGGACATTCTTCGGCATTGCCCTTCTTTGGGATTGGAATGAAAACTGACCTTTTCCTATGATCGCTGCTGAGTTTTCCAAATTTCCTGGCATAATGAGTGAAGCCCTTTCAGAGCAGCTATCTTTTAGGATTTGAAATAGCCCAGCTGGAATTCCATCACCTCCACTAGCTTTGTTTGTAGTAATACTTTCTAATGCCCACTTGACCTCACATACCAGGATGTCTGACTCTAGGTGGGTGACCACACCATCATGGTTATCTGGGTCATTAAGACCTTTTTTGTATAATTCTTCTGTGTATTCTTGCCACCTCTTCTTAATCTCTTCTGCTTCTGTTAGATCCATACCATTCCTGTCCTTTATTGTGCCCATCTTTGCATGAAATGTTCCCTTGGTATGTCTAATTTTCTTGAAGAAATCTCTAGTCTTTCCCATTCTCCTGTTTTCCTTTATCTCTTTGCATTGTTCACTTAAAAAGGCTTTCTTCTCTCTCCTTGCTATTCTTTGGAACTCTGAATTCAGTTGGATATATCCTTCCCTTTCTCCTTTGCCTTTTGCTTCCCTTCTTTTCTCAGCTATTTGTAAGGCCACCTCAAACAACAATTTTGCCTTCTTGCTTTTCTCTTTCTTTGAAATGATTTTGGTCACTGCCCCTGTACAATGTTATGAGCCTCCATCCATCGTTCTTCAGGCACTCCATCAGATCTAATCCTTTGAATCTGTTACTTCCACTGTATAATTATAAGGGATTTGATTTTGGTCATACCTGAATGGCCTAGTGGTTTTCCCTACTTTCTTCAGTTTAAGTCTGAATTTTGCAATAAGGAGCTCATGCTCTGAGCCACAGTCAGCTCCAGGTTTTGTTTTTGCTGACTGTATAGAGCTTCTCCATCTTCAGCTGCAAAGAATATAACAATCTGATTTTGGTATTGACCATCTTATAATGTTCCTGCGTAGAGTCATCCCTTGTGTAGTTGGAAGAGAGTGTTTGCTACAACAGTGTGTTCTTTTGGAAAAAGTCTGTTAGCCTTTGTCCTACTTCATTTTGTACTCCAAAACCAAACTTGCTTGGTACTCCAGATATCTCATGACTTCCTACTTTTGCATTGCCATCCGCTATGATGAAAAGGACATCTTTTTTTGGTGTTAGTTGTAGAAGGTCTTGTAGGTCTTCATAGAACTGTTCAACTTCAGCTTCTTTGCAATCAGTGATGGAGGCATAGACTTGGATCACTGTGATGTTGAATAGTTTGCCTTGGAAGTGAACTGAGATCATACTATTGTTTTTGAGATTGCACCCAAGTACTGCATTTCAGACTCTTCTGTTGAGTATGAGGGCTACTCCATTTCTTCTAAGGGATTCTTGCCCACAGTAGTAGACATAATGGTCATCTGAATTAAATTTGCCCGTTCCTATCCATTTTAGTTCACTGATTACTAAAATGTCAATGTTCACTCTTGCCATCTCCTATTAGTGTCTTTTCTAGGCTTGAATCTTACTTCTTTCATCATGGGACCCTAAATCACTGTTAATTGAGTTGCATTCAGTTGCATGAATAAATGCATGTAATCGTGAATTGAATTATCTTTCTGCAGCTTTGAAACTACACTGACTTATTTGCTTTTGAAAGTAGTAGTAAGTCTCCTTCAATTCAGGATTTAACTCTTCTATAGATATCTGAAAACCTATGTAAATATATGAATACAACTCTAAAGAGTAACATTTCTTTTGAGTAGGTGTTAAGAGACAGCATGCTATACTGTTAAAACAACACTATGGAGCCAGACTGCCTGGGTTCAAATCCCATCTCAGCCACTCACTAACATGTGGCCGTCAGTAAGTTACTTTCCCTTTCTGTGCTTATTTTCTTACCTGTGAAATGGAAATAATAATAGTTCCTATCTCACAAGGTTGCTCTGAAAATTAAATAATCTATTTATATAATGTACTTAAAACAGAGCCTAACCCATCCCCAAAACTCAATAAAGTAACTTTTATTATTTAATAAGCATGATCTAACAGTACTGTATTTTTTACTTAAGGGATTTTTTTTTTTTATTTTTTTGTCTTTAACCTCTGATCTGCTCAGTGATTGCCCTGCCTCCTAACTTAATATGTTAATTGTAACTCTAGGGCCAGATGCTATGATATCCCTAAATATCCTTTTCATTTACTGTTGAAGTCACCGTCCATTGTATTATGGAAATCCATTGACCTCTGCACTGTTCTCCACTTTCATAGTAAATTTTCAAGAGTCTAAATTTCTCCTGGTCATCTTCTGCTTCCACTTTCTGCTTAAGTTGAATGCCCAGAATCCACACTACATCTCATATTCTGCAATTGCACCTACTGAGTCTTACTCTTTAATTTTAAAATTAAAATTAGATTGTGGATTTATGTTTATAGATTACCTATGTATTTTAATATGAAGAACTAGGTCTAACATGTGACTGATGCCTTCTAGATGAAAATTACTGATTTACTTGAATGAGAGCTAGCACTTTGGGCTAGAGGCCAAGAAATGGGTTCATAATTATGTTACTTAATTACATTGAGTCCAGGCTATTTAGTTGGTGAAATATGAAAGCTCTATGGCAATCTGTTTTTCCAAGAAAAGTGAGACTTCTTTTGGCTGCTGTCCCTTGGACAATATGTCATGCAGAATGCATGTCAAAGTCCCTCAGTGGGGCTTGTTAATTTGAAGTGTTGGTCTAGTGGGACTTTCTGATATTTAGGCATATTGTTCTAAGATTCATTCTTCATGTCTCTTCTCTCACTACTTTTATAGATTCACTCTTTTGCGCAAGCCATCAGCTAAAACCAGATTCAATTAATCTAACAGAAGAGATATTTGTACTTTGCAAATGTAATCAGTCATTTCTGAGTAACTGTCAACAGAAGGCTATTTGCTGTGAAATGCTATTGAATACTTTGTTGTGTTTGTGGTTTACTGGACTTGAAACTCAGTGTTTATTTGAAATGTCATTTCCTGGAATGTTCTGGTGTCAGTGGACAAAGCCTGTAGCCAAAGAAGTTATGCTTCAAAATGTTCATTTGGCACTTGAATAATAGACTACCATCCATCCCCAAATTCTTCCAACTTTACCATTTTCCATTAAGTTAGAATTTTTAATTTTCAGGCCTAAACAAAGGGAAAAAATTACGGTACTACCTGGTTGTTGAAATGTTGGATATATGTGAAACATCTTTTTAGAGAAATTTTAATGTGAGTATCTTGACTGTAATTTTTATAGAGTTGGAAGTCTGTGTGTTAGAAAATATTTTATTCATATTTCATTGAGTCAACAAATATTTAATATACTGATTGAATGTCAGTGTGCCAGATACCTTGCAACAAAGAGGAATGAGACACAATCCTTGAAGTCTTTGAAGTAAGAGAGACATTTAGTTTAAAAATTGCAATGAAATTGTTATAAACACTTTAATTGAAATATGTGCAAATTACTTCAGGCAGCTGGTAAAGAAAGGGACCAGCATGGCTTGTCTGGGTCAAGGCACCTTCACAAAGGTGATATTTGAGCTTTCTTTTATAAAGATAAATAGAAATTCTTGAAGCAAAGGGGGCACAATGAAGGATTCCCAGCAGACTGTAGAGCTTCCAGTGCTGTGCATCGTTAAAAATGAGGAGAAAACTGTTGACAGTTAACAGTCATGGGACTGTGGGGAGAAGGGAGGATTTGCAGAATTGCAAGAGATGCTCTTTTTACCTCCTATACATATATACCATTAGATTTTTTAGTAGTAAAGTTGTGTTACTTTATTAAGGGAAAAAACCCTCAAAATTAAAAAAAAAAATTCTTGGTATTGCCATCACTATAAATAGTCTGCTAACAGGAACTACAGAGCAGAGGTATGAAGTAGGAAGAATCACACGTGAGTCATCAAGCCTTCCAGGCCCAGAAGTATACACAGCCAAATGCATGCCAAGGCTTTGGTGTAGTTAGAGCTTTATGGAATCATTTCTAATGCAGCAGGTTGCCTCTTAGAGGTGAGGACCCATCCAGGAAAAGGGTTTTCTTCTCCCAGGCCCTCGTCAAGCCTCCTTGGAAAAGCCTCAGGAAGTTCAATCCAGAATATCTGAGTTAGGGATATGAAAAACTTCCAAGAGAGGGACACCTGAAGGGTAGAGCCAGTGACAGAGAAAGCCTGAAGCCAGCTCAGGACTAGCCCACATCTAGAAAGAAGAGCCCATTGGAAAGAATCTTCTCTTATGGTCAGATAAGTTTGGGAAACTCCCTCTTGGTAATTTCATTATTCATTAAAACACATTTGTTGGGAGAGTCTTCCGTGACTCAGATGAGCTTTGGAAGTGTTGCTCTGGGCCATTGCCTGTGTTGGCAGAAGTGAGGAAGAATCCAAGAATGCTTGCTGAGGTACAGTTCATGGAACTGAGTACAAATGGCCATGGATTTATTTTCATTCTAGATTTTGTGGGTTGTCTTTGGGCTCTTGTGTTTGCCAGAATATTGACAAGATATAACCATGTAATGGTTCCTGAATTGGCATGGGAGAGATTATTCTTTTATTATGTCTTGAAGAGCATTTGTACCCACCCAAGTGCAAATTTAACCTAATACATAACTTTATTTCTGTACTATCTGAGCCTATTTTATTAAGATGAATGTAGTATTATTGGAAATGTTTGACATATGCTGAAGGCTCTCTCTGCCAGGTTTTTCTATGGCTCCAAGTACATTAGAATTTGTTAGGATTTATTTTTTCTAGGAGGAATTTTTATCTTAAAACATTCCACAATGTTTAAATTCCCTCCTCCCATTTTAGATGCTGTTCCTCTGCAATTATTTTGTGAACACAATTATTTAGGAAACTTACAGCCCTGGGAAAGATTTCCTATTATACCTCAATCCCTTTAGGAAATAATATGTCTGCTTCTGGAACTCTCCATTAACTTGGAAAAGAATTAACTTAGAAAAAAATGTTTTCCCCAACATTACACTTTATTAATTTGAATTTTAATGTATAGATGGTTGTTTGCCTTTTTTTTTCTGAACAAATTTTGGTCTTGATATTTTATGATTATATTTAGTGATGCAAATACCTAGAACAATGGAAGAAGTAAAAACTGTGAGTTGCTTGCTTTTTCTCTTTTTTGTGTAAAATCTAAAAGTAGATTTATAGTAAGGGGACATTTATGGCTCATTCTCATGATCTTTAAAGGATGGTACTCTCATTTTTATTCAGCTGGTTATTTCCTCTAGTGGCAGGTTATGTAATGTCTGGCTTTACCTTAACACTTGTGGCGGATACATATTTTTGCAGCTGGGAATTGCTGAGAACTTTTCTTAAGGTTTGAACATATTGATAAGTCTCAGTAAAACACTTTGCATCTTTATATCTCATTCAGATAACATAAATATTTCCACTGGTGTGTGTAAATGTAACTGTGTAGATTGATCTTCCAAATGTGTCATGAGATAAAGTAAGATTTATTAAAAATGAATCACTTAGAAGGTATCCTACCTTTTAGTTTGGATGTGATAGGGGAGATTCTGTAGTCCTTTTCAAGCCTTAGACTACATTAATATTGCTGTTATTATTTTATCAGTTAGCTAAAATATACCATTTCTTTGTAAAAATAGACAAGACCTTGGCCCAGTGACATTCAGCATCATGACAAATTCCTCACTGTCTGACAGAATCTGGAGGGGTGGCAGATGAATGCTGTGAGAGGAAGGGTCTCGGGGGGCCCCTCTGGAGCATACTCAGCTTCTCCCACATCTAATTTGATTTGGCCTATATGCCTTAGAAAGCTAAGAAATGTGGTGTTGGTAAAGGAAATGGAAGCTTTAAAAGTTGCTGCTATTTATCCTGGAGAAGAACAGCTATGGAAAAACAGTAATGGTATCCTTAACACCCCAGTGGATTTCTTCCCACTCAAGAATGGGATCCATATAAGCCCAGGGCAGGCTGTCTCAAAAATGGAGGCTACCTCATTAAAACAGTGTCATCACAGTGTTGCACAACTTGGCTCACAAGGAGATCTCCTCCTTCAGTAGTAAATGTTGAACACCCACTTCATGGTCAACAAATAAAAGGGATAGGACACAGATCTTTCCATCAAAGAGATCACAGTCAGGAACTGGTAGCTTCACATGGACAGAGATTTGAGTCAAGCCTTGAATGGGTGGGAGACAGGAGAAGAAAAGACAAAATTAGAGCTCAGGAAAGTCCATGGTTTTGAGGAGTGGAGGACGCTTTTGTAAATCTAGAGCAATAGGTGAGTGAGGAGTGGTGGGAAATTAGGGTCAGTTTGTAAAAAGGCATTGGACACAAAGCTCAACTTTGGAGTTGGTGTTCTAGGTAGTAGGAGCCATTGAAGATTTTAAGCATGGGATTGACTTCTTCTAAAGATACTGGGTAGGCTGTGGGATGAATAGAATGGAGACACAGGAAAGTAGAGTCAGGGAGATTCCAGCTATACAGAGCCTGGAAAACCAGAGTTTGGGAGTTACTAAGCAAAGTTTATTTGCCATGTAGCTGACAAGCCAGCTTCTACCTCTCGATGCTAAATATACCGAAGAGGAAGTGCTGGGGTTTCCAAGGATGCTGTGTTCTTTGCCGACACACTTCTCTGCATCCTGCTTAATGCTACATTTTGTGAAAGCTGAGGTCTACTGAGCTTAGAATGAATTCCATTCCAGTAAGTGTGCCTAAAAACAGAAGTCTGCAGACCAAGAAACAAGGAAATATATTATGAACATCTGCTTGGACCTTGGGAGATAAGGATTTAGTTTAGTTCATTTTTAGGCACCACCAACCCTGTGAACATCCTCAAAATCCAGCTCTAGGGATGGAGAGTTTCTACTGGGTGTGTGCCAGAAATGATAAGTATTAAATTAAGTTGACTATTATAAGATTACTTGTTTGTGATCCTGCTAATGCCATCCTCATATTGGATAAATCATTGCTAACGAACTGATGCCCAGTCCATGTTCTTGTTTGACCTCAACATCTCCAGACTGTACCATGTGACCCAGATTTCATGGACTTTTTAGCCCATGAAATCCTCCTTCCTTAACCCACAAATAACTCAGAATCTGTAGGCAAATGAGAGGCAGCATGGAGAGTAGAATACGTATACCCTGCTTGTTAGAGTATTGAGGGTTCAAATCCTTCTATGCTACTTAGTAGCTGTATTATGTTGAACAAATTTATTTAACCTTTAAATCTCCATTTCCTCTTCCTTACCATGGTAACAGCTTATCTTGAATTGTTAGAGGATAATTTGAAATAATTTAGATAGTATCTGCCCCCTCAACTAGATCATCGGTAATAATAACTATGATTATTAGATGCTAATTGCCAAAGCAAAGGTGGATATTCTAACAGAGGGTATAACCTTAGGATTGACTTTGTCTCTCAAGGCTTGATGTCTGTATTCTTTGCACAGTTGGGGTTGGCTGGGGTCATCCCTAAAGCAGAGAAGCCTCATAATGAAAGAACAGTAGTTGGCTCCAATGAGCCCAATTCACATACCATCACCCCAGGATAGCCCGCATCCATGAGCATATATAAGGCTAATCTATAAGGCTGATTCTCTCCTCATTGCTGTAGAGAAGGGCACTAAATAGATGCTTCAAAAATGTGACACAGAATTAAAGTAACATGCACAGCATATGGGAATGGAAAGAGCTCCATCTTTTTTGTGTGTCTTTTTAGCTTTCTGCCAATATCCTTAAGCTAGTAATACCGTATTTACACAGACTTATAATAGCTACCAGGGAAGCCCTGTATAATATCCCTGAAGAAAAATAAAATAGTAAAATCAGGAAATAGCTGTTGAGAGCAACATAATCTACTACAAAGTAAATTGAAATATAGAAAAAACTTAAAGCGGGGAAAACAAAGAATCAAATCTAGTTCTTACTCTTATAACTAAATTCTCAAGAATATTTCTGCTTTTTAATATAATAAAAAAAATCCTGCACTTTCCGGTCATTCTCAGAGGATCATCATGCATAGAAAACTAAGGACAATGGCCACTAATGCTTGAATTATTGTTCTTTCTCTGTAATAATGGCATATTTTAAAAGAAATATATTTAAATTGTAATTGAAAGTATTCCAAGTTATGGCTTTGATTAATGTGTATAGAAAAACATGTCAGGAACTGTTTCAAAGGCTGTATTTTTGTTCTCATCACCATAGACCATATATCCACTTAGCCATACCATATTCAGTTGTTTCAGGCAGCACTTTAGAACAAGGGAAGATTTTATGAAGTGATTCATACTAGAATTACTCCTTTTTAAAATTTATTTATTTTAATTGGAGGCTAATTACTTTACAATATTGTATTTGTTTTGCCATACATCAACATGAATCTGCCATGGGTGTACAGGTGTTCCCCATCCTGAACCCCCCTCCCACCTCCCTCCCCATACCATCCCTCTGGGTCATCCCAGTGGACCAGCCCCAAGCTTTTTAATCTTTGCTTTTTGGTATTTGTTATCAATTTTGTACCTTTAAGAACCCAATCTTCAGTACCCATTTTTACTTGGGAGCGAGATTACTGGCTTGACTGCTCTCTCCCCCTTTGGACTCTCCTTTTTCTCCACTAGGTCGCCTCTGTCTCCTCCCTCCCCATTCTCTTCTCTACCCAACTCTGTGAATCTCTGTGTGTTTCAGATGGTGGAGAACACTTAGGGAACTGATTACTGGCTGGATCTGTCTCTCTCCTTTTGATTCCCCCCTTTTATCCTCCTGGCCACCTCTGTCTCCTTCCTCCCTCTTCTTTTCCCTGTATAACTCCATGAACATCTCTGTGTGGTCCAGACTGAGGAGTGCACATAAGGAAGTGATTACTGGCTAGCTTGCTCTCTCTTCTTTTGATTCCACCTCATCTCATTCGGTTCACCTCTAACTCCCTTCTCCCTCTTCTCTTCTCCATGTAACTCTGTGAATCTCTCTGAGTGTCCCTCATTGTGGAGAAACTTCATCTTTAACCTAGATGTCTTATCAACAGTGCTGTATAGAAGGAGAAGTGTTGAGATTACTGTAAAAATAAGACTGAAAACCAGAAGCAGGAGGCTTAAGTCCAAATCCTGAGAACACCAGAGAACTGACTCCAGGGAACATTAATCGACAGGAGCTCATCAAATGCCTCCATACCTACACTGAAACCAGCAATTAGAATTACTCTTTTTATGAAAGATATGTGTGAATTCATCCTTTATAGTTGAATAATTTTAGGTGGAATCATTTGAGTATCATTTTAGCCACAAATAAAATAAAGAGCAGAATTTTCGAACTTTAGGTGTTGCAAAAGAAACCAGTGGTTAATTTAATAAAACATTAGTTTTTGGTAAAAATGGAAAACATATATCAAAAGAGGCCCATATGTTTTCACTTAATATTAATATAATAAACAGACATAAATTAAACAACATACCAGCAAACATTAATTGAACATCTAGAAGAAAAGAGGAGAGAATTAATACATGAGGAATATTTCCTGTGCACCAGTTACATCACATGACCTTTTTCAATCCTCAAAAGAGCCCTTTGATGTATACATCATTATGCCTGGAAGGTACACTGGACTAAAGGCTAGATATAGCCTTTAGTTCCTTAGCAAGAAAATAGATGACAATATGCTTGCAGGACTGTTACATAAATCAAACACAATGTAAGCATATGCATATCTATCAGACTTGTAAAGATGAAAACTCCATGCCACAGATGTTGAAGAACACTGAGGTGGCGATGCTGCCACTGATGGTGGCCATCTCACAGACTTGGAATTCAAACAGAGCGCTTCAGTGAAGAAGTGATTTGGGAGGTAGGGAGACAAGGCAACCTTAAAGCGGTGGTAGTAAGAAAAAGCTTCAGTGATGTCCTACAGCGTTTTATAATGGTAGCATCATTTTACTAATTACAAATGTATAACATTCCTCTTTCTAAGAGTCAACAGTAGCAGTGGATATTCTTGCTTTAGGGACTTAAATGAAGGAGAATCAAGTGAGATTTCTCATCCAGGTCTCCTTAGATTGATGTGAAGAAGAGAGGAGATGCTCCTTGACTTCAGGATGAAATAATAATGGCATTTAGCTTGCTAGAGCACAGTGTCCCAAGCTCTGAGCAACGTGTGGGGTATGCAGTTCTCACTGAGTCTGGAAGGTAGAAATTACTATTATTCCTTTTACAGATGAGGGGCCTAAAGCTGAAGCTGGTTACAATTTCTGCAAAAGTAGAAAATCTCTTATTTCTTTTTCTTAATGTTTTTCTTTTTTTCTTTGCCCCCTTGTTTTTAAACAAATAATTCAAATATTTGGAAACCGACATAAGATAATAAACACCAACAATCCTCCACCCAGATCTCATAAATGTTAACAATTTCAAATATTTGTTTCCGAACCTTAGTTTAAAAGATGTTAAACATATATAGCTTTTATTAGGAGAAGGCAATGGCACCCCACTCCAATACTCTTGCCTGGAAAATCCCATGGACGGAGGAGCCTGGTAGGCTGCAGTCCATGGGGTCGCCAAGAGTCGGACACAACTTCACTTTCACTTCTCACTTTCATACATTGGAGAAGGAAATGGCAACCCACTCCAGTGTTCTTGCCTGGAGAACCCCAGGGATGGGAGAGCCTGGTGGGCTGCCGTCTATGGGGTCGCACTAAGTCAGACACGACTGAAGTGACTTAGCAGCAGTAGCAGCAGCTTTTATTATGTTGAGGTATGTTCCTTCTATTCCTGCTTTCTGGAGAGTTTTTATCATAAATGGATGTTGAATTTTGTCAAAGGCTTTCTCTGCATCTGTTGAGATAATCATATGGCTTTTATTTTTCAATTTATTAATGTGGTGTATTACATTGATTGACTTGCAGATATTGAAGAATCCTTGCATCCCTAGGATAAAGCCCACTTGGTCATGTATGATCTTTTTAATGTATTGTTGGATTCTGATTGCTAGAATTTTGTTAAGGATTTTTGCATCTATGTTCATCAGTGATATTGGCCTGTAATTTTCTTTTTTTGTGGCATCTTTGTCAGGTTTTGGTATTAGGGTGATGGTGGCCTCATAGAATGAGTTCGGAAGTTTACCTTCCTGTGCAATTTTCTGGAAGAGTTTGAGTGGGATAGGTGTGAGCTCTTCCCTAAATTTTTGGTAGAATTCAGCTGTGAAGCCGTCTGGACCTGGGCTTTTGTTTGCTGGAAGATTTCTGATTACAGTTTCGATTTCTGTGCTTGTGATGGGTCTGTTAAGATTTTCTATTTCTTCCTGGTTCAATTTTGGAACGTTGTACTTTTCTAGGAATTTATCCATTTCTTCCAGGTTGTCCATTTTATTGGCATATAATTGCTGATAGTAGTCTCTTATGATCCTTTCTGTTTCCATGTTGTCTGTTGTGATCATACCTCAACATAATAAAAGCTATATATGACAAACCCACAGCAAACATTATCCTCAATAGTGAAAAATTGAAAGCATTTCCCCTAAAGTCAGGAACAAGACAAGGGTGCCCACTTTCACCACTACTATTCAACATAGTTTTGTAAGTTTTGGCCACGACAGTCAGAGCAGAAAAAGAAATAAAAGGAATCCAAGTTGGAAAAGAAGTAAAACTCTCACCATTTGCAGATGACATGATCCTCTACATAGAAAACCCTAAAGACTCCACCAGAAAATTACTAGAGCTAATCTATGAATATAGTAAAGTTGCAGGATATAACATGAACAAACAGAAATCACTTGCATTCCTATATGCTAATAATGAGAAAGCAGAGAATGTAAGGAAACAATTCCATTCACCATTGCAACGAAAAGAATAAAATACTTAGGAATATATCTACCTAAAGAAACTAAAGACCTATATATAGAAAACTATAAAACACTGGTGAAAGAAATCAAAGAGGATACTAATAAATGGAGAAATATACCATGTTCATGGATCGGAAGAATCGATATAGTGAAAATGAGTATACTACCCAAAGCAATCTATAGATTCCATGCGATCCCTATCAAGCTACCAATGGTATTTTTCACAGAGCTAGAACAAATAATTTCACAATTTGTATGGAAATCCAAAAAACCTCCAATAGCCAAAGCAATCTTGAGAGAGAAGAATGGAACTGGAGGAATCAACCTGCCTGACTTCAGGCTCTACTACAAAGCCACAGTCATCAAGACAGTATGATACTTGGCACAAAGACAGAAATATAGATCAATGGAACAAAATAGAAAGCCCAGAGATAAATCCACACACCTATGGACACCTTATCTTTGACAAAGGAGGCAAGAATATACAATGGAGAAAAGACAATCTCTTTAACAAGTGGTGCTGGGAAAACTGGTCAACCACTTGTAAAAGAATGAAACTAGAACACTTTCTAACACCATACACAAAAATAAACTCAAAATGGATTAAAGATCTAAATGTAAGACCAGAAACTATAAAACTCCTAGAGGAGAACATAGACAAAACACTCTCCAACATAAATCACAGCAGGATCCTCTATGACCCACCTCCCAGAATATTGGAAATAAAAGCAAAAAATAAACAAATGGGACCTAATTAAAATTAAAAGCTTCTGCACAACAAAGGAAACTATAACCAAGGTGAAAAGACAGCCTTCAGAATAGAAGATAATAGCAAATGAAGCAACTGACAAACAACTAATCTCCAAAATATACAAGCAACTCCTACAGCTCAATTCCAGAAAAATAAATGACCTGATCAAAAAATTCTCCAAAGAAGACATACAGATGGCTAACAAACACATGAAAAGATGCTCAACATCACTCATTATCAGAGAAATACAAATCAAAACCACAATGAGGTACCATTTCACACCAGTCAGAATGGCTGCAATCCAAAAGTCAACAAGCAATAAATGCTGGAGAGGGTGTGGAGAAAAGAGAACCCTCTTACACTGTTGGTGGGAATGCAAACTAGTACAGCCACTATGGAGAACAGTGTGGAGATTCCTTAAAAAACAGGAAATAGAACTGCCTTATGACCCAGCAATCCCACTGCTGGGCATACACACCAAGGAAACCAGAATTGAAAGAGACACATGTACCCCAATGTTCATCGCAGCACTATTTATAATAGCCAGGATATGGAAACAACCTAGATGTCCATCAGCAAATGAATGGATAAGAAAGCTGTGGTACATATACACAATGGGGTATTACTCAGCCATTAAAAAGAATGCATTTGAATCAGTTCTAATGAGGTAGATGAAACTGGAGCCTATTAGACAGAGTGAAGTATGCCAGAAAGAAAAACACCAATACAGTATACTAACGCATATATATGAAATTTAGAAAGATGGTAATGATAACCCTGTATGTGAGACAGCAAAATAGACACAGATGTTTAGAACAGTCTTTTGGACTCTGTGGGAGAGGGCAAGGGTGGGATGATTTGGGAGAATGGCATTGAAACATGTATAATATCATATAAGAAACAAATCGCCAGTCCAGGTTCGATGCAGGATATAGGATGCTCGGGGCTGGTGCACTGGGATGACCCAGAGGGATAGTATGGGGAGGGTGGTAGGAGGGGGCTTCAGGATGGGGAACATGTGTACACCCATGGCGGATTCATGTTGATGTATGGCAAAACCAATACAATATTGTAAAGTAATTAGCCTTCAATTAAAATATTAAAAAAATTATACTGTCATTAAAAAAAAGAAGCTAAACATTACCAGTATAGTTGAAACCTGTTTTGCACCTCTCCACAATCCATCCTTTCTCCCCTGCAGTTGTCATGCTCTGATTGTTATAACATTATTCTGTAAGTGTGTTTATCCAAAATCAGTATCATATAGTTATTGTTATTTTGAATTTACATAAATGGTTTTATTCTCTTCCATATGTGGATTTATTGTGTTTTATTTATTTATTCTATCTTCTTCAGGTGACTGTTTAGTCCACTAATATTCAGCCTTTCTTATAATATTCACATTTAAGGCCATACATCTCTTGCTAATCTCTGGTTTAGCTACTTTCCACAAGTTTTGAAATAGTGTCTTAATGGCCATGAAATCTAAACATGTTAGAATTTTCATTATGATTTCTTCTTTGATTACTTAGTCATTACAGCTTTAAGTTTCTAAAAATATTAGTTATAGAGTTCTAATTTTGTTAGAAAGTGGTTGTTAAACATGGATTATGTAATACTGATTCTTTGGTATTTTTTGAGAGAAAATATTGGTTTATTACTCAGTCAAATTTTAAAACCTGTGTCCTTTTGACTTACAAGAAGTATGTGTCCTCATTTTCCTGAGGATAGCATTCTACATATGCATTCAGTAGAGAAAATATATTAATTGTGCTCTTTACTGTATTATTACTAGTTTTTAATCTGATTGCACTATCAGTTTTTGAGAGCAATATATTAAAATCCCCCACTAAGATTGTGATTTTATAAATTTCTCCTTGAATTTCTGTTAGCTTAATTAGCTCTGTATAGTTTGAAGCTTTGTTGCTGTGTCTGGTTGAGTCTGAAGATCTTCTCATCCTTAATAATGTTTTTTCCCTATAAGTCTATTTTATATTAGTACATACCATGACTATCTCTCTTTCGGTTACTCTTTTTCTATGTTTAATTTTGATTAATCTAGGTCATTGTGTTTCATTTGATTCTGTTACAAACAGCATATAGTTAGATTTTTAAATATTCAATCTCACAATCCCTGTCAGTTAACAGGGATGTTTATTCTGCCTATCTTTATTGCTGTTACCTATTTTGTTGTTGTTGCTCAGTTGCTAAGTCATGTGAACTTTATAATTTTCAATTCTTCCTCCAATTCTCTTTTTATGAGTTAATGCTATGAATTAAAAATGATTTTTAAAATGCATAGTTTCTAAGCATTTATACATATTTATTGAAAGTTATGACCAACCTAGACAGCATATTAAAAAGCAGAGACATTACTTTGTCAACAAAGATCTGTCTAGTCAAGGCTATCTTTTCCCATGTAGTAGTCATGTATGGATGTGAGAGTTGGACTATAAAGAAAGCTGAGCACCAAAGAATTGATGCTTTTGAACTGTGGTATTGGAGAAGACTCTTGAGAGTCCCTTGGACTGCAAGGAAATCAGTCCTGGGTGTTCATTGGAAGGACTGATGTTGAAGCTGAAACTCCAATACTTTGGCCACCTGATGCAAAGAGCTGACTCATTGGAAAAGACCCTGATGCTGGGAAAGATTGAAGACAGGAGGAAAAGAGGACGACAGAGGATGAGATGGTTGGATGGCATCACTGACTCAATGAACATGAGTTTGAGTAAACTCTGGGAGTTCGTGATGGACAGGGAGGCTTGGGGTACTGTGGTTCATGGGGTCGCAAAGAGTCAGACATGACTTAGTGACTGAACTGAACTGATACATATTTATATGAGAAGGGGTCCTTTTGGCATCACCTTGAGCAGCCAGAAGTTCTCTAGTTCTTTTCAAAGAAAGCAGAACACTTTTCATTCACCCTAATGCTTGGCATCTGGAAATGAGAAGAACTGGAAAACCAGGATGGTGAGCTGTCTGTGGCATTTACTGTCATGGAATAATGAGAAAGGGACAGGAGAAAAGAATGGAGGGCTAAGGCCAAAGTCCCCTATCATTTTACCATCCAGCTTCCTTTGTGTTTTCATCTTTATTTGCATGCTTTGCAAGATCTTGAAAACAAACCTCTTAACTAATGATGATTTATTTTCAAATTTTGTTTTTCATTATATTTTTTAACATCCACACTTTTATCATGGGCTGACCAGTGTTACTCTTATTAAGTTGATATTCTTCCAACCAAGAGCAAAAAAAAAAATAGTCAGTTTAATTTACACAGGGAACCATTTCACATATAAAGGTGCAATTTTTTGTTCTGTGATTTTAGAAATTGGTTTATAGACCCTCTCATGGAAACACTGACATAAAGGCACTGATAGAGCCCTAGAGAGAGAACAGTCATTCTTGCTTACCTCCTTCTCTCCCAAGGTCTGGATATTGCTGGCTGGTCCAGAAACTGCATCTGAAGTCCCTGCTAACCCTCTTCTCAGCATCTACAGAGGTTGGAGATACAGTTCCTAAATGGTCTGAGCACAGGTGTTTAATAGTTTTCAGAGGATGCTATTTGGACTAGCAGGAAGACTATCACGCAAAATCCTCTCATTGCCACCCTTAATAAATGACCCCAATTTTCATATCAGTTTATAAAGTCCTTGGACATCTAATCAAATGTGTTTTTATCAGTGATTCTGCCAGCTTTTATAAATGCAACTTATATAATCACCCTCATTTAAAGGTTTTCACTGTGGGTTTTTGTTTATTTTTTCAGAATAGTACCTTAGAAAAATCTATTTGATTTTTCTTGGTAATTATTAAGCAGTCTTCTCCATCCCCCCATCTTGCAGCCCCCAACACCCATCACTGAAGAAGAAACAAATCCCTCATTCCAAATCTAAGCCATGCATGACACTCACACCTGAGCTTACTCAGAAGCTGCCCTGTTATTGAAGGACAGTGGGCAAAGCCCTAGTCACTGGAGAGCCTGAGGCGACAGTGGGAGGGTGAATCAGGAAGCCACCAGGAGCAGCAGCCATTTCTTTGTTGCTTTATGTAGTTAGAGAGCATAATTTTGGAATGGACTTGCTAGAGGGATAAACAATACAGCTCTGTTATCCAAACTGGTGAATCACACTTCTAGCCTCGTAATTTGCCTGATTTACTTCTAAGTACTGTTCTTTATTTTCATAATGAAGAAAGGCCATTAAGTGAGGGATGGGTACACTAGTGAGGACAAAAGAATCCACCTGCAATGAGGGAGACCTGGGTTTGATCCCTGGGTTGGGAAGATCCCCTGAAGAAGGGAACGGCTATCCACTCCAGTATTCTGGCCTGGAGAATTCCATGGACTATATAGTCCATGGGGTTGCAAAGAGTCAGACACAACTGAGCAACTTTCACTTTGTGTGTGTGCTTAGTCACTCAGTTGTGTCCAGCTCTTTGTGACCCCAAGGACTATGGCCCGCCAGGCTCCTCTGTCCATGGGAATTCTCCAGGCAAGAATGCTAGAGTGGGCTGCTGTGCCCTCCTCCAGAGAATCTTCCCAACCCAGGGATTGATCCCAGGTTTCCCCCATTGCAGGTGGATTCTTTACCATCTGAGCCATCAGGGAAGCCCATTGAGGACACTTAGGAGTACATATTTAAATCTAGAGAACATGAATAAAGAGAATAGAATAGAAAGTGGTGTTGGTCACTGTTGGTCAATGGCCTGGAAGGAGTGGGCATAGGTCTCAGAGTGGGCACAGGAGGGAGTCACATGGGAAGTGGGTACATATTCATCCTTCATGCCCTTCCACGGGGCCTGCCACCTGCTGTCTTCAAGAGTATGCTACATGACATCTACAGCAGGTCCCTACATCGGCCATACTATTTCATCTCTTCTCCTTCACCTCATCTCCAATACATTACATGTGCCTGTTGTTTCCATAGTCAGGTTTGAGCTCCTTAAGCATGACTTTTAATCTTTGCATGTTCAGCCCCCAACACAAGATACTATCAATAGTAGTGTTTGTCAGATTCAGCAGAACTGATCCACTGAAATATTTTGGGCCAGGAAAGTGAGAAGGGAAGCTTGATTTGGCAGGTATAGGAGTCAATCCGCAGAGACCCTGGGTCTCTTACAGAAACACAGGGCAGGTAAGTAAGCCAGCTGTGACTAAAGGGGTAAAGAAGAAGAGAAGATGGTAGAGGTACAACCCAGCAGAAGCATAGCCTGGTTGAGGGAGCCAGCACAGATTGAAGGAATGATGTTTGGGTACATATTGTAAAGTCAGATGGGAAGTCCACATCTAAGTCTGGTTGATCTGAGTGCCATCATTACACTGTCTCTGGATTTTAGCTTTTTGGTAATCACTTAGCCTTTATTTCAGAGAAGGCAATGGCACCCCACTCCACTACTCTTGCCTGGAAAATCCCATGGACAGAAGAGCCTGGTGGGCTGCCGTCCATGGGGTCGCTAAGAGTCGGACACGACTGAGCAACTTCACTTTCATTTTCACTTTCATGCATTAGAGAAGGAAATGGCAACCCACTCCAGTGTTCTTGCCTGGAGAATCCCAGGGATGGGGGAGCCTGGTGGGCTGCTGTCTCTGGGGTTGCACAGAGTCGGACACGACTGAAGCGACTTAGTAGCAGCACAGCAGTAGCCTTTATTTAATCATTTAGTCATTTTTTCTTTTGTCCTTCCTAAGCTACATCTTAACCATCACATTGGTGTTAACTCAGAACACTTCTTCTAACCTCGGCAGTCTCCCAGGTGAGCCACATTCAGTCCTTTTGCTGTACACATCAGGGTGATGGTTACTGGAGGCTGGGGTGGCTTTGGCAATTTCTTAAAATAACAATCAAATTTGCCTCATTGATCGACTCATCCTTTCCCTTTCATGAATGATTCCTCTGAAAGTGAAAGTCACTCAGTTGTGTCTGACTCTTTGCAACCCTATGGACTTATACAGCCCATGGAATTCTCTAGGACAGGATACTGGAGTAGGTAGCCTTTCCATTCTCCAGGGGATCTTCCCAACCCAGGGATTGAACCCAGGTGTCCCACAGTGCAGGCATATTCTTTACCAGCTGAGCCACAAGGGAAGCCCTAGAGCATACAATATTATTTGATAGGATTTTACTCACAGTAGAACTTCTTTCAAAATTGGAATCAATCTCTCAAACCCTGCCACCGCTATCAACTCAGTTTATGTCATATTCTAAACCCTTTGTTGTCATTGCAACAATCTTCCCAGCATCTTTATCAGGAGTTGATTTCATCTCAAGAAAGCTATTCAGTACTTTCTTTGCCCATTCATAAGAAGCAATTCTTCATCTGTTCAAGTTTTATCATGAGATTATAGCAATTCAGTCATATCTTCAGGCTCCACTTCTAATTCCAGTTATCAAGTTGATATTCTACAACCAAGAGCAAGACTCTCACCAGCAAAAATATTATGGCTCATTGAAGGTCTAGATCATGGTTAGTGTTTTTTGGCAATAAAGTGCTTTTTTAATATATCTGAACATCTATTAAATAGATTTTCTCTTGTAGATATTCTTTTTACAAACACTTTTAAGTATAGTTAGTAAAGCAGTATGGCCAATAAAGTTTGTAGATATTTTTTAAAAGAGTTTGAGATAAAATATACACGTTGAAAAAATTTTAAATATGGAAGTATTTTTTAATAAAAAAATAAAGTGACAGTTATTTCCTCTTATGGAAGAAGATAGATTTTATTGAATAATTTTTTCAAGTGGGGAGATTAGTTGTGGTCACAGTGGCAAATTCTTCATAATTCTCCAAATGCTATAAAAAGTAACTTAATGGCATGAAGTGAATTCCCATGATGGGAGTTGTCCTGTCATTGTGAATTGTGGTGATCATCTTTGAAGTAATTTTTCTTTCCACACTGTCTGTCAGCAACTATGTAGAGTTTGTTTTAGACTCAAAAATGTGTGAGATGGGTTGATCTACATCCAAGCGATTCAGACATTTTTGGTTGTTGTTTTTGGATCTGGTTGCTGTTCACTAGTTCAGTTGTGGGGTAGTTTTGTTATGTTTAGCTGTCCTGAAATTTTATGGTAATATGCAGTTTTTACATGCTCTTCTCCCTCCCCGACTTCATTTACTGAAAGATGCCTAGAGAAGAGAGGGAATCTTTTATCTTTCCTCAGTGATACTAACTTCATTATATTCACTTTTTCAAATAATTCATATACCTACTATTCTACACAAGTCTTATTTCTAAAATGTTATATGTATTATTTAAGACTGATCAGCATTTGCTCCTGTTTACTGCATACACCTCCAGGGTTTCTGTTTTCTTTTCAAATCTTTCAGACTGGGAAAAAATGTGCTGTTTGTGAGCAGATAATTTAATTTCAATAGATGCCTTTGTATTTCTCTCTCCCCATGACTTATTGCTTGAAACCGTGAGAAATGTGAGTACAGATGCTGTTTCCCAGTTCTGACCAAACCTTGGTTGTTGACCTGACAAACTTGGGGAGATTTGTCTCTTGTGACTCGGTGGAGGAAGCAGTCATATTCGCAGTTAAAATCTTATGAGACATCATCAAGAAAAAGGAAACTTGGTCATTCTGCTTCTTGTTCAGAGCAGCCGGCAATTTAAAAAAGCAATTCCTCGCTAAGGAGGAGGAGATAAAAATGATCAAACAGAAACGCCTCCTCCTTCAGTTAAGTATGAACTGAGGATGCTGTGTAGTACTAATGAAATCAAAGTCTTAGAGGCCTTCCCTTGATGAGTGTGTGTATATTTTTATTTGGTGCTTATTTTTATTTGGTCTTCAAAAATGTATTTTTCTCATGTATTTATCCTCCTTAAGATAAACACATCTAGATCAAACTGGTTTTCTTGTAAAATGCTTGTTTTATATAAGAGCCTACTTAAGATGTCCTGTTTGCCTCGGCTGTGTTGAGATGAAGACAAGATTTTTATCCGCTGTGTGAATTCCCCCTGCTACAGATAGGGCCCGGCCTTGCATCTCCCACAGCCATCCCTTCAGGCCCCTGCGCTGCCAGGCGGCAGAGGTGACCCCCGTCACGGTGACACTGCACAGGGGAGCCGGCCCTCTGCAGACCCCAGCTCTGAGGCACCAAATGAAAAGTGCCGCAGTGGCCACTGAACATGTTGTTTGTGAGGAAGCATCTTCTTCAAGGGGAAACGATTCTGAAGAAAGCAGTGGGCGTGGCCAGTTTTACAGGGTATGACTGGTGAAGCATGTCTTCCTGTCAAAAGCGAGTGCCGCAGAAAAGCAAAGAAAGCAACGTGTGAGCTGGATTTCCTCAAACCCCAGCAATCGTGGGCAGTGGGTCCTGGGAGGAGAGGAACAGGGAGCCTCAGCACCTCCGTGTGAAACCACCCAGACTCCTTCCTTCTGTTAAAGGGGTTCCAGCGGTCTCAACTGTGCTAAACCATAATCGGACATTTTCCTACCTGTGGGTCTTGGTTTTCGGTTTCCCCCTGGACCTTTTAGCCAGAAGTGGAGCTCCTGTATCTTTGAGAATCACAGGATCGTAGTTGCTAGAGCTGGAAGCGGATCTCAGAGATCATCCAGTGGAACAATCCGTTCGTAGGGATAGAGTAGAATGTGGCTCGTGCAGGGATACAGAGCACAGAGTGTGTCGCAGGCCAGGTTTTCTGACTTGTGGCCCTGGGCAGGCTGTAGTACACGCACCAGCTGAATCTCATTGCTCTCCAGGATGCACATTCTACTTCTTGGAATGGGCCACTGTGGCCCCCAGGAGCCCTCCTCACTTCCACCTGGACACCTCTGCTGACGCCGTGTGTCCTTTCCTCCAGCTCCTCTAGTCAAACTCACCACCTCCCGAAGCACACAATCCATCCTATTTCCAAAGTAAAGGCTCTACAGCTCTTCCCATCTAAACAAACCTCTCCTCTCCCTGGACTCCTTCACCCCATTTTTACCCTCTGTTTCATGTTTCCTCTCAGAGGAGGCAATGGCACCCCACTCCAGTACTCTTGCCTGGAGAATCCCAGGGACTGGGGGGCCTGGTGGGCTGCTGTCTGTGGGTCGCAGAGTCGGACGCGACCGAAGCAACTTAGCAGCAGCAGCAGCATGCTTGCTTGCTTGCTCTCAGCTTCCTAATCAGACCACACTCTCTGATGTCTGAGTTTTTTTCTTCTGCACTGTAGTCCTCCCACTCCTCCCGCTAGGCTGAGAATACAGCAGACTCGCTGCTGTCAGTGGGTGGATTGAACAGTCTCCTGTCAGGCAGGTAGAGGCAGGGAGAAACACACCACACAGAAGTCACTTGCACTCAAGTTCAGGTCCTCTTCAGAATCAGTCTCCACTGGTCAAACATTTCTAGCATCTGTATCAGCAGCCATTATTTATTTATTCATTTTAATTGGAGGATAATTGCTTTATAATATGATTTCTGCCATGCATCAACATGAATTGGCCATAGGTATACATGTGTTCCCCCCCCCATCCTGAATACCCCTCCCACCTCCCCCCCACCCTATCCCTCTAGGTTGTCCCAGAGCACTGGCATTGAGTATCCTGCTTCATGCATCAAACTTGGTCATTTATTTTACATATGGTAAACATCTATGTTTCAATGCTAGTCTGTCAAATCATCCCACCTTCTCCTCCTCCCACTGAGTCCAAAAGTCTGTTCTTTACATGTGTATCTACTTTGCTGCCCTGCATGTGGGATCGCCAATACCATCTTTCTAAATTCCATATATATGTGTTAATATACAGTATTTGTCTTTCTCTTTCTGACTTACTTCACTCTGTATAATAGGCTCTAGGTTCATCCACCTCATTAGAACTGACTCAGACACGTTCCTTTGTATAGCTGAGTAATATCCCACTGTATATTTGTACCACAACTTCCTTATCCATTCATCTGCCGGTGGACATCTGGGTTGCTTCCATGTCCTGGCTATTGTAACTAGTGCATCAGCAGTCATTTTTATGTATCCCTTCCCTCCAGAGACAGTTCCAAAAGAGCTAGTTCCTATTCTTGTTGAGATGGAAGTCTCCCAACAGCCTTGCCAATAGTATAGTCATGCTGCCCGTAGTTTCATCTAAAGCTCTTCTTTGAGAAGGGGTGGAAGCCACAGGAGGGCTATTATCGTAGATGGTCAACACAGGTATCTACTGACTGCTGACTGGGGAGCCCTAGGAAAGCTGCAGGATTCCTTATGATAGAAAGATTTTGCATGGAAACTAATAAAGACCATAGTTATCCTAAACAAAAGTCCTGTGAATCATAGTGCAATTCAGAGACATGCTTTCTACCTCCTTTTTAAAACCCCTCTGAAAACAAGAGCCCTGCAGTTTAAGGCCAGGAAAAGAAAGGACACAAGGTCAGCTCCAGGATCTCCTGTCATCTGTTTATTCTTTTCTCATTCTAGTCTGTATTCACCATGTTCAGCTTTCGGTACACTCAAAGCATGGGGCCTCGATTTTAGAAAGGGGTCCTCAGAGGCAGGCAGCCAGGTATGTAGCAACATGGAAGGAGCCCTGGATGACAAATAGAAAGACCGACGTTTGAGGCCTGACTGTACCACTTACTGGTTTAAAAAAATGATGCTCAAAAAAAAGCCTCTTACCAATCCCAGCTTCAGTCTTGCCTGTTAAATATGAGTAAGAATCCCTGCCCTACATCTAGATATTCTCCACACATAGAATTTCCTGGCGTTTCCTTCACTACCAGATTATCAACTGCACGAGGGCAGGCCCTGTGTGTGTCTGGTTTACCACTGCACCTCCAGAACTCGGTCCACAGTGGGGCATGTGCCATAGTCAGTGGTTGGTTGATGCAGTGACAGGAAGAGTTAAAAGCAGTTGTGAGCTGTTATATGATTCCTGTTATCTGTGACCTTCCTGTCCTGGCTCTGTAGAGAATGGTAGATTTTAGTTTGGGTTCCCATTTTCTACTCTCCATGACTGAGAAGGTAAAGACTCAGCAAATCCGCCGACCCACACTGACCCTTGGCTGTAAGCGAGGCCCATCAAAAGTTCATGATATTTCTCTGTAGCGTCTTCCCTGGTCTCACAGTACCTGGCACACAACGTGGAGGCTTTTGACCTTCTCTCAGGTCTGTTCTGCTTCCCGTGATGCATGGGTGCGGGTGATCATCGACAGCAGGGTGACCTTCTCTGCTTATCACCGCTGACCGGCTCTCCTGCAGTTCTCTTCTTTGGTCTTTGATATATGAGTATTTTTAGCGGCAGAGATAAGCTTCTCATAGTGCGGCCCTAAATGCATTTCCTGCCTGAGGGTGTACACGTGTCGGCGGAGGAGGCTCTAGCTTATCCAAGCGAGCTCTTATTTTAAAGCCTCCCTACAGGTGGGCTCTGACGGCCTCTGGCACCAGACAGGTCTGCATGTGAACGTTTCATGTAGCTGACAGTCTGGTAAAGAAGGGAAATGTTAAAGAAACAATTTCGTGTGTAAAGAACACCAAGTTGTAGGGGAGGTATTAGCAAATGGGGAAACTGAGGCTGAGAGAGACAGGAAGCTTGGCTCAAAGTTTTTGAGACAGTAAAGAACACAGTCAGGCCTCCTTACTATAAAATAACAGTCATGCCTTGAACAAGAGATGTTGTGATGACTCAGTAAGGAAATATGTCTGAAACTAGTGAGCCCAGAATCTGGTCCAGAGTAAATATTTAGTGAAGGTGAGTTTCCACTCACTTCCTTTCCCTTCATTTTCTTTTCTATAAATTAACCTGAACGAAAAGGGGCAGAATTAGACTTCATCCTGGAGTGGCTCACCTTGAGCACTTACTCTCAACTCATATTTATCTTTCAGATTGCTTGGGAACCCATGTTTCCTGTTAACACCAATTGCAGGGAGTAGCCTGACCTTCATTTGCTGACAGAGACACAAACAGGCAGAACACAGTGATGAATGCCTCACTTTGGGCAGGAATTGAATGCTGCCTGTGGGGCAGGCTGGCTCTGGCACCTGCACTGACTGTACATCATCCCTGGAAATTAACCCATCTTCACCACAGTCCCTGAGGTGGAAACGAGGGCCTGCCCACTGAGCGCCACCTTCACATGGAAAGGACAGATAGCTAGCACCGTACATATATGGTGCATCTACATCCGCAGTCACACCAACACAAATGTTTTAAGCTATTCTGTTGCATGAGTGGGTTTGTATACGCGTTACTAGGTTTCTTGATAAGAGTTGAATGGAAGCTAATAGTTTTCTCTGAACGTATAGTGATTACTAAGGTCAGGAGTCAATGTCCTGTTTCACATCCACTCTTGCTCACTTTATTACCACCTCACGCACCATCAGGCATGTTGGTATAAGAAGATAATGATACGGACCCTGGTCCTTACAGGTACAACAGATGCAGTCCTTTATAAATTTCAAAAGCGTGATTACTCACAAAAAATAGATGATTTTAATTCAAAGGAATGGTAGCTATATGTAGAAATAGGTTACATATCGACAAAGTTTTGTTCTCTTTTTTCAAGGCAATAATACCTTAAACAGTAAAGACAGTTTAGTCTTTACAGTTAAATCTATTAATTCAAACAGTATCTAGCAGTATAGATATTAGCTCATATACATATGAGCTAAGCCATAGCATGTACGTAAAATTTTATGTAAGATATTTGTATATATAAGTGAAGTCGCTCAGTCGTGTCCAACTCTTTGCGATCCCGTGGACTGTAGCCCACCAGGCTCCTCCGTCCATGGGATTCTCCAGGCAAGAATCCTGGAGTGGGTTGCCATTTCCTTCTCAATAATTACACATTTATGTGTGGAAACAAATGATAAATGCCTCTTCATAAAGTTAATATATTTAGTTTCTACGATTATGTATTAGTTCATAGCATATCCAGAAGAAGAGCAGAAACTACCTCAAATATTTCAAGCAGGAAGTGATTCAATTTAGGAAATTTGAGCCTATGACAGAAAGTTAATGTTTACCAAACTTTGTAGTGTTCTCTCATCCTCTTTTGCTATGAGGTTGGGAACTTATGATGGTCAAAGGACTATGGAGGAGAGTGAATTAATTTCCTGGGGCAAAAATGGTTAAGCACTTGTATGCCTCTTTCAACACTTACTGCCCCTGGGAGCAACCCTGGAAGCTATATAAAAAGATGGAAGAATCCTGGTTGTTTGAGTCACCAGATGGAAGAGAGCTCTTATCAACCTGTGTTTGGACTTTGCATGAGCATAAGTCAACTTTTACCAGACTAACACAAAGAGATTTGAGAGTGTTGTCTGTGAGGTATCTACAATGATTGCCTTGCAAATAAAGGCACTTTCCCTCTCTCAGGGCAGCCTAGGAAAGGGAATATCAGGGATGCAGCTACTGATATTCAGAAAATCTTGAAGCAACAGGAACTACTGGAAACTTTCACCAATGATTTCAGTTGTCCCCAGCCCCAAAGTGAGTGGTTTTTAGGAAGATACTATGAAGCTGTTGGCAAAAGCTCGCATATTCTATCAAGGCCAAAGTGACTATGCAGCTCAAAAGAACAATAGTGGTTGCTATTTCTCTTTTGTCTTTGAAATCTCACGTGAATGAAGCTCACTGTTTTCTTCTCACCTCATAACACTGGTGGCATGGATTCCTGGAATTGTAGCTCCTGGATTTCCTATCCCTCTAATACCAGGGAGAGTAGTGAAGGAGAAAATGGTTTTGCGTTGCAGAAAACAATTCGGCATACACAGGTAACCCAGTTATCAGGGTGAAGATAGGTCTCAGTTTGTCTGGAACAGTCCCAACCTATTCCTGTTGATGCAGAGTAACTATTGATAGTGCCCTGTTTCAATCACAAAACTCCCAGTTTGGACACCAAAGTACATGGCTGGTGGTGGCTTAGTCGCTAAGTTACATCTGACTCTTGCGACCCCGTGGACTGGAGCCTGCCAGGCTCCTGTGTCCATGGGATTCTCCAGACAAGAATACTGGAGTGGGTTGCCATTTCCTTCTCCAGGGGATCTTTCTGACCCAGGAATCAAACCCTGGTCTCTTGCATCATAGATTCTTTACCTACTGAACTACGAAGGTACATGGCTATCTTCCTATTATTAACATGGTGAAAATATTTTGTATCCTCTGCAGATGCTTATTGAAGATCTACTAAGTACTAATCATTGTACTAAGCACTGGGGACATGGAGAAACAAAGGCACACATGATTCTGATCTTCATGGAATTAGAATCTGATTTGGTGAATGATGCGGGTGTAAAGAGAGCAATACTATAAGGATGGAGCAGGGTAGATATATTTGAAAGAGGCTGAGAAATTAAACTAAGCAGTCTTGATAACTAACCTGCATAGGCTCTTGAGTCGGAGAAGGCAATGGCACCCTACTCCAGTACTCTTGCCTGGAAAATCCCATGGACGGAGGAGCCTGGTAGGCTGCAGTCCATGGGGTCGCTAAGAGTCAGATACGACTGAGCAACTTCACTTTACTTTTCACTTTCATGCATTGGAGAAGGAAATGGCAACCCACTCCAGTGTTCTTGCCTGGAGAATCTCAGGGACAGAGGAGCCTAGTGGGCTGCTGTCTATGGGGTCGCACAGAGTTGGACACGACTGAAGCAACTTAGCAGCAAGCTCTTGAGTCAGACTCTCTGTATTTGGAAACCAACTCCACCACTTATTGGCTATTTTAACTTGGGAAGTTAACCAACTAATCTTGGCCTCAATTGGCTAATCTGTAAAACGGGATTAATAATAAATTGCTGTTAAAACTAAATGAGATACCTGATAAAGCTTAGGAGTGTTTATCATACAGTAAACACTCCATAAATATTTGTTATGATCACAATAATAAAGAAGAAGGAGGAGGAGGGGGCAGAGGAGGAGTAGGTTCTTCTGTAATGAGTGAATATGCCAGAAGTATCTGAGAAACTCACAGGTTTTCGACTTTGGAGTCTTGATAGATGGTTGTGTAAAACAGAAAATGTGAAGAACCAGTTCCTAGTTTCCTTGATCTTTTCTTATATCTTTTTAATCTCTATTTCATTTATTTCTAATCTAATATTTGTTGTTTCCTTCTTTATATCAACTTTGAGGTTCATTTGTTCTTCTTTTTATAGCTCCGTAAGGTATAAAGTTAGGTTGTTTGAGACTTCTCTTGTTTCTTGAGGTAAGCGTTTATTGCTGTGAACTTCTCCCTTATAATGACTTTTGTTGCATTCCATAAATTTGGTACGTTGCATTTTTATTTTTATTTGACAAACCTTTAGCTAGACACATCAAGAAAAAAAAGAGAAGACTCAAATAAATAAAATCAGAAATGAAAGAGATGTTACAACTAATACCCCAGAAATACAAAGGATCATTATAGACTAATATGAACAATTATTCACCAACAAATTGGAAACCCAGAAGAAGTGGATAAAAATCTAGATGCATACTACCTACTAAGACTGAATCATGATGAAAAAGAAAATCTAAACATACCAATTACTGAAAAGGAGATTGAATCAGTAATTAAAAACCTCCCAACAAACAAAATTCCAAGATCAACTGCCTTCACTAGTGAATGCTACCAAACATTCAAAGAAGAATTAATACCAATCCTTCTAAAAATCTTCCAAAAACAGAACAAAAGGGAACTCTTCCAAATGCATTTTATCAGGTCAACATTATGCTGGTAGCAAAAATTAGCACACATGCATTCTTGATAAACACAGATGCAAAAATCTTCAACAAAATATTAACAAACAGAATTCAACAATACACTAAAAGAGTTATACACTGTGATCAAATGGGATTTATTTTAGGGATGTAAGGATGGCTCAATATCCAGAAATCAGCCAATGTGATAGACCACATTACTAAAATGAGGATAAACATTATATGATCAACTCAATAGGTGCATAGAAAATATTTAACAAAATTCAACATCTATTTGTGATAAAAACTCTCTCACAAAGGGAGTACAGAGGGAAAAAACTTCAACATAATGAAAGCCATATATTACAAGCCCACAACTAATATCACTGAACAGCTAAACACTTTCCTTCTAAGATCAGGAAAAAAATAAGGATGTTCACTCTTCTCACTTCTATTGAAAATTTTATTTTTATTGGAATTCCCATTCACAGCATTTAGACTGAAAAGATAAAAGATATTCAGATTGAAAAGGAAGAAATAAAACTGTCACTGTTTGCAGATAACATGATACTATATATGGAAACCCTAAAGACCATCAAATTTAAAAAAAAACTGTTAAAACTAACAAATTCAACAAGTTGTGAAATACAATATCGATACTCAAAAATCTGTTTCATTTTTATACACTAATAACTATCAAGAAAAGCAAAGATTTATAATTTATAAATTTATAATTGCATCAAGAAGAATAAAGCACCTCGGAATAAATTTAACCAAGGAAATGAAAGACCTGTATATCAAAAATTACAAGATGTTAATGAAAGATGTTGAAGAAGACACAAATAAATGGAAAGATATTCCATGCTTAAGTAATGGAAAAATTAAAATTGTTAAAATGTCCATACTACCTAAAGCAATCTATAGATTCAATGCAATCCCTATCAAAATCCCAATGGCAGTTTTCACAAAAATAGAACAAGCAATTCTAAAATTTGTATGAAATCACAAAAAGACCCCAAATAGCCAAAGCAATCTTAAGAAAGAAGAACAAAGCTGGTGACATCATGCTTCCTGGTTTAAAACAATATTACAAAGCTATAGTAATCAAAATAGAATGGTTTTGGCATAAAAACAGGTACATAGATCAATGGAACAGAATAAAGAGCCCAGAAATAAGCTCACATACATATGATCAATTAAATTATGACAGAGGTACCAAGAATATACAATGAAGAAAGGACAATTTCTTGTTAGGAAAACTGGACAGTCAAATGAAAAAGAATAAAACTGATCACTGTCTTACAGTTACATATGCAAAATTTAGGTTGAAATGGACTAAAGACTTAAATGAAAGCCCTGAAACCAATAAATACCTAGGAGAAAACATCAGTAGTAAGCTGCTTGACGTAAGTCTTGGCAATGATTTTTGGACTCTGATACCAAAGCAAAAGAACAAGAGTAAAGATATGCAAGTGGGACTATATCAACCTGGAAAGCTTCTGCACAGTAAAGGAAACCATCATCAAAATGAAAAAGCTGCCTACTTAAAGGGAGAAAATATTTTTAAATCCTCTATCTGATTGTTGTTCAGATAAGGTCCAACTTTATGGTCCAACTCTCACATCTATACATGACTACTGGAAACACCGCTGCTTTGACGATATAGACCTTTGTCAGCAAAGTAATGTCTGCTTTTTAATACACTGTCTAGGTTTGTCATAGCTTTTTTCCAAGGAGCAAGCCACTTTTAATTCCATGGCTGCAGTCACCATCTGTAGTGATTTTGGAGCCCAAGAAAATAAAAGTCTGTCACTGTTTCCATTGTTTCCCCATCTATTTGCCATGAAGTGATGGGATCAGATGCTATGACCTTCATTTTTTGAATGTTGAGTTTTAAGTCAGCTTTTGCACTCTCCTCTTTCACCTTCATCAAGAGGGTCTTTAGTTCCTCTTCACTTTCTGCCATAAGGGTGGTGTCATCTGCGTATCTAAGGTTATTAATATTTCTGCTGGCAATCTACCTGTTGGGGGCTAATATTCAAAATAGATAAAACATTTATACAACTCAATAGGTTAAAAAAAAAAACCACCTGAACAACCCAGAAGATCCAAATACGCTTTTTTTCTCAAGAAGACAATAGACTGCCAACAGGTACAAGATCATCAGGGAGATACAAATCAGTACCCCAAGGATATCACCCCACAACTGTTAGAATGGCCCTTCTCAAAAAGACTAGAAATAATAAATGTTGGCAATGATGTAGAGAAAAGGGAACTCTCATGCATGCTGGTGGGAATGTAAGTTGATACAAGTCACTATGGAAAATGGTATGGAGGTTCTGCCAAAAAATTAAAACTGGAAATCCCATATGATCCAGCAATTGCACTTCTGGGTATTTGTCCAAAGACAATGAAAACACTAACTTGAAAATATATATGCATCCCCAAGTTCATTGCAGCATTATTTACAATAGTCAGGATATGGAGACAACCTAAATGTTCACTTCCCTGATGGATGGATGAGAAAAGAGACGATTACGTGTGTGTGTGTGTGTGTGTGTGTGTGTGTGTATCACACATATACATACACTTCCTTGGTGGCTCAGTGGTAAAGAATCCATCTGAAATTCAGATGTGGGTTCTATTCCTTGGTTGGGAAGATCCCCTGGAGGAGGAAATGTCAACCCACTCCACTGTTCTTTCCTGGAAAATCCCATGGATGGAAGGAGCCTTGGAGGCTATAGTCCATGGGGTTGCCAAAAGAGTCAGGCATGACCTAGTGACTAAACGACAACAAAATCTGTCTCTCTATCTATACACAGTAACCAATAACAAGAAAATCTGCTACATATATACATGCACATATATGTGTGTGTATCACACAGACAATGAAATATTATCCAACCATAAAATAGAGAAGAAGGGAGAAAGGAGAACCCACTCCAGTAGTCTTGCCTGGAGAATCCCAGGGACAGAGGAGCCTGGTGGGCTACAGTCCATGGGGTTGCAAAGAGTCGGACATGAGTAAGCAAATAACACACACATAAAATAGAAGGAAATCTTGTCATTTGCAAACATGGATGGACCTTGAGGCATTATGCTAAGCGAAAACAGTCAGACATAGAAAGATAAATACCGTATGACCTTTCTTATATATAGAATATGAAACCAAATAAATAAATGAAAGAAAACAAGCTCTTAAAAATAGTAAATGCAGGGGAAACATTTATGTGGGGGAAATAATGCATACAGTTTGGATATATTACTAAAAGAGTTGATACAGGAAAAGCCAATTTAAGTGGGGGGAAATAAAAGTTTGTGTTGAGTTTGAGGGACCTGTTGGTTATCCAAATGACAGTGTCTTATAAGAAGCTGAATATCTAAATCTGGGCTTAGACAGAGTTCTGAGTTGGAACGTAGATTTATGAGTTTTTAGGATCTTAAGTGGTGGTTGGAACCAAGGAAATATGGGAGATCAAACAGTATTCAGTGTGAGACAAGAAAGAGCCATTACTTGATATCTGGGATAAGCCAATATTTGAAGGTCAGAGGATAAAGACCCTTGAAAAAGACAAGAAGGAATATAGCCAGATAGGTAGAAGAGAATCAGCGATAGGTGTGGACGAAGAGCAAGGTGGGTGTCAGTGCTGAGTGCCAAACACGGCTCGAGAGGGTAAGAACAGAAATGAGTGCTATGGATACAAAAAGGAGGGTCTATTTGTGATTTTAGAAAAAAGTAAATTCAACGGAGTAGGGAAAGTAGAAGTCTGATCACAGAGTAGCAGTGAGGATGAGAAGAATGTGGAGATAATGAAACATCCTTTTCCTCAGGACACTTGACTGTGAAGGAGAAAAAAGTGTCAGGTGGTGGCTGGAGCCTCTTTAAAAAAAAAAACAAAAACAGAGCTTATGGGATCATTTGGCCCCCGGGTTGCAAAAGAATTTGCAGACCAGGAAAGGTTTTTAAATTACATAACCTTCAAAGTTCTTTCCACCTCAGTGTTTATTATTCCATGATTCTCTACTTAATAATTTCCAAGGTTCAGCTTTTATTTTCACAGGGTGATACCTGTACACAAATCATAAAATCTGTCTTATCCTAACAAATTTAAATTAGAATTCAATTTGATCTTATGAGTCTTTGGGGATATATATCTTCAAACATAAATCCATACCTAGTATATTTATTAACAGGGCTCTCAATTTTTTAGCATCACATCATTTAATTCCTTTACAACCTACCTCTTTAATGGGTTACTTTTTACAACCAGTTGCTTATGCTTATTATCAGTTTATCTTTTTGACTTATTTTTCATGCATATGTTTCCAGCTTTTTGCAAAGAATAATTATTGAATCATTAGATCATAACATTGGATGAGGTTTACTGAATGATAATTCTTTTCAAAGACTTTAACATTTTCCCCCAGAGCTCTAGTTGGATTATTGACTAGAATAAAGCAGTTAGTTTGCTACTAGTGGGATAAGGTAGACTAAGCATCTGGAAATGTTCTACCAGGAGGAGCCAATGGCCTTGTTTTTAAAAGGTCCCAGGTTTCCCATCACTCACCTCCAGTCTTGCTAGGGCATAAGAGAATCAGAATTTATGACTGCATCGTTATTCAAGACTGCTGCCTTTTATCTGAGATATTCTGTTTGGAAAGTCTCTTCAAATGTTTTCTTAGCCTCAGGGGAAAAATTTCTCCCACAGATACCTCAGTTTTGATCAAGAGCATTCAGAAATCCCCTTTTAGTTTTTTCTCTACCAATTAAGTTCCTCTTAAACTCGTAAATGAGGTTCCACTGGTTTATTAGAAAGCTCATGTTAGTTTGAAGAGTCAAAGTTGCTCGTATGGACAGACCCTAGGGAGCTAGGGAAAGATTATTTTCCTCTGAAGAGTTCAAGACATATAATTTAATTTTCCTCTGGTATTGACCAAGCTCATATTTTTGCTGACTTCATATGTAACAATGTCACAAATCTCCATCCATAGCTCTTCAGGCACTCTTTTAATTTCATGACTGCAGTCACCATCTGCAGTGATTTTGGAGCCCAAAAAAATAAAGTCTATCACTGTTTCCATTGTTTCCCCATCTATTTGCCATAAAGTGATAGGACCAGATGCGATGATATTAGTTTTCTGAATGTTGAGTTTTAAGCCAACTTTTTCACTCTCCTCTTTCACTTTCATCAAGAGGTTCTTTAGTTCTTCGCTTTCTACCACAAGGGTGGTGTCATCTGCATATCTGAAGTTATTGATATTTCTCCTGGCAATCTTGATTCCAGCTTGTGCTTCATCAAGCCTGGCATTTTGCGTGATGTGCTCTGCATATAAGTTAAATAAGCAGGGTGACAATATACAGCCTTGACGTACTCCTTTTCCTATTTGGAATCAGTCTGTTGTTCCATGTCCAGTTCTAACTGTTGCTTCCTGACCTGCATACAGATTTCTCAGGAAAAAGCTCAGGTGGTCTAGTATTCCCATCTCTTTAAGAATTTTCCACAGTTTATTGTGATCCACACAGTCAAAGGCTTTGGCATAGTCAATAAAGTAGAGGACATGTTTATCTGGAACTCTCTTGCTTTTTTGATGATCCAGCTGATGTTGGCAATTTGATCTCTGGTTCCTCTGCCTTTTCTAAATCCATCTTGAACATCTGGAAGTTCACAGTTCACATATTGTCGAAGCGTGGTTTGGAGAATTTTGAGCATTACTTAGCTAGAGTGTGAGATGAGTGCAATTGTGCAGTAGTTTGAACATTCTTTGGCGTTGCCCTTCTTTGGGATTGGAATGAAAACTGACCTTTTCCAGTCCTGTGGCCACTGCTGAGCTTTCCAAATTTGTTGACATATTGAGTGCAGCACTTTCACAGCATCATCTTTTAGGATTTGAAATACCTCAGCTGGAATTCCATCACCTGCAGTAGCTTTGTTTGAGGTGATGCTTCCTAAGGCCCACTTGACTTTACATTCCAAGATGTCTGACTATAAAGAAAGCTGAGTGCTGAAGAATTGATGCTTTTGAACTGTGGTATTGGAGAAGACTCTTGAGAGTACCTTGGACAGCAAGGAGATCATCCAGTCAATCCTAAAGAAAATCAGCCCTGAATATTCATTGGAAGGACTGATGCTGAAGCTGAAACTCCAATACTTTGGCCACCTGATGTGAAGAATTGACTCATTGGGAAAGACCCTGATGCTGGGAAAGATTGATGGCAGGAGGAGAAGGGGATGACAGAGGATGAGATGGTTGGATGACATCACCGACTCAATGGTCATTAGTTTGAGCAAGCTCTGTGAGTTGGTGATGGACAGGGATGCCTGGCATGTTGCAGTCCATGGGGTCACAAAGAGTCAGGCAAACTGAGCAACTGAACTGAACTGACATATGTAATGCAGCCTATCCCATTTCAGTTAGGGACTGGTCTCTGTTGTTCCCATTTAGTTAGAAACTTCCGAATTGTTTTAATCATTTTATTTTTCATGCAGATGTGTAATGCCTTTTCATAATTACGGTATTAAAATATTCTATTTCTTAACTCCAAATAGGATTAGTTGAAAGATACATCTTTGCATTAAGAAATTTTCATGAGAAAAAAAATTTAAATGTGTATGTTGATCATAATTCTATTTTAAAAACATTAAATGTTGAAGAATATGCTCTTGTAATTGAAAAGTTCTGGTATTAATGATCATTTCACTTGACTGAGACTTTCCATCTGAGGGACTCATCATTAGTTAATATTCATCCATCTATTCTTCATGCATCCATTCAACCTGCAGTTATTGAGAGCATTTGGGTCTTAAGCTCTGGCTAAGCAATGGATGATGAACGCTACCTGGGGATAATCAGAGTTTTGAATTTATAAAGTCAAGTCATTTACCATAGGTCTTAAGCTATTATATTTCTTAAAACTGTGTTCAACACCTTTCTCTCAATATTTTAAAATCCAAATTGAGAAGGGTAGAAATGCTATGGTGGCTTTCTCACGTTATCTCCATCACCTCCATTCCTCTGCTTATACCTTTCCTTCAATCTTATATTGTCTTTTGTTATCTAGCAACCTGAGTTTATATCCATTTGCAGCATGCCATGCTACCCTAGTCATCACAGGGTGGCAACATTATGGTGGAAAAGATTTGAAAGTAAGAAATAAGTATGTTTAAAATCTTCAAAAAATAAAAGAATGAATAGCATCCATTAAAAAGGAACAAATAGTTTACGAAAATAACTGAATAGTAGAAACTAGAGTGAAACTAAATGTCCAGATACAAAACAGAACCAATTATAACTATTGGAAATAAAATGTATAGTCATTCAGATTTAAAAAAAAATCTCAACAGAAGGAATAGTCAAAGAGAGACTATGGTTTGGAACAGGTAAATTAGAAAATAATCAAATGGCATAAAAGAGAAAAAAGAAAATTGAAAATATTAAAGATTTTAAAATATAACAAATTCTAGTGTACATTAGTAAATAGTCCCAGTAGGAGAAAACAGATAGCAAATGGCTGAATATTTTCTGTAATTAAGGCAAGACATGAGTATTCATAGTCACAAAATTTCAAAGAATGCCAAGCAATATTACATTTTTAAAACTTCTTGTGTTTATGTTATAGTGAAGCTAAAGAATGTCAAGGACAAAATGTTTACTTTTCTAAATGAGGAGACATGAAATAATCCTGCAGCTCTCCTGGTTACTGGAGGTTTCTTCTGACATTCTCCTGTGATGACGCTTTCTTTTATATTAGTTGTTTGCTTACAGTCAGTCATGTTGTCATTGCGCTCTCCTCCAGCTGTTTTAGTTTGCTGCTGTTCTTTACTATTTATTAGGCAATCCAAAAACTGTTTTTATTAAGAAACTTTCAATAGTTAATAAATAAGAGTAGTCCATGGAACAAAGGGTAGGCTTAAAGCAGCATGTAATCATACTAGAGTAACGCTGGCTTCTATTTATAGAATGTTTGCTATTTATGAGGCACTTTTACAAGACCTTTCTCATATAATCTCCGTCCATGATAGCCACGTGAGGCTGGCACTACTGCACCATCCTCGCCCTCCAGATGAGGACCCTGGGTTTTAGTTCCAGAAGCTGAGTCACTTGTCCAAGGTCGTGTAGCTTTGACTAGTACGGTCAGTGAGATATCCTAGATTTTAACAGAGTCAGTCTAATACTAAGCCCCTTTTTTATGAAAAAGAGAAGCCTTTAGGAAAACTACTGGCTATCTCTCTCAGCAGCCTTCCTCCTGTGGGGATTGTATTCTAGAACATTGACATTGATGACTTCTGATCTCCAGACAAGTGATTGGTTGATTTATAGATGATTCACTTTTTCAGATCCACATATGGCCAAGATCATCCAGGCTAGATAAGCATAAGTACTCTCTCAGCCAGTCTAGTTATCCCTGTGATATATATTTCTGGAGAACCCTTTATAGCACTTACTTGCCTTTTGTAGATTCTAACAAAAGGGCATTTCCTCTCTACTCTTTTGTATTTCTCTTGAAAGCATGCACTGGTTCTACTTCTGAGTTTTATAAAGTTTAGGTGAGAAGACAAGTTGAGCTTTCCATTCGGGTTGGAGGAGAGGTATCCACAGAAGACCAGCAAGGCTAGGGATCATTAATAAGTCAAAGAGTTGACTGGTCTTATAGTTTATTTAATAGGTCTGTCTTTGATTCTCAGCTCTGCAAGCTGAAAGCTCTATGATTGTGGACACCTCAATGAAATTCTCTTATCTTAGCTCTTATGTCAGTAAAATTAATATAATCATTTAGGCACTGAATTTTTGGAGGGATCAACTGAGAAATCAGTGTTAAAACCATTTGAGCCACCTCAGAGCACTGTATACAGTTTAGTTGTTACTAACCTGAAGTTTTTGTTTTAGGTGAATGTATTTGTCTGCAATCCTTTGACTTCACTTCCTATGACTCTACCCACTGTACAGACTTATACACTCCTTCAGGTGTTCTCCCTGAAGCCCGAGAGCCTTGGCCTTTGCTTCAGTGGTAACCAGCTTGGCTGTATTTTGAGACCCCAGCACTAAGTTCCCACCTATAGCTTACCTCTCTCATTTCCCAGGTGGCCTCGTGCTATATAACTTGGTCTGAAGGTATCTGTGTGCTTTGTCAAGTGAATTTGGTAACTAAAGTATTTGATAAGGACCTGGGTGCATATTGATAACTTCTGCTTGGTAGGGGCCTTTAAAATTACACTCTTCCTCATGATGCCAAACCAAGTGGGGGGGGGGGGAAGAATTCTAGTTGTTAGCAGGGACATACATGGAGCATTTACCTTAAACCTTATCACTCGGTGAGATATTTTGTTGATGATCATCATCACCGTTATCTAGGATATGTGCACCTGTCTCTATTACTCAGACTTAGGAAGGAATTTTGGCATGTTGAGCAACATTGAATTTATAATATTAGAGAGAGAATTACATTTTGGATTTAACTATTCTGACATCTTTTTCTTTAAGCCTCCTAATTCATTTTTATTACGTGATATCCAAAACCATCCTTTGAAATGTTAACAGGAAGACTGAGGATTAAGAAGGACAGATAGTAAAATCACAGAATTGAATTCACAATACATGAAAGAATTCCAATAAAATTATAGACAATAATATCCCTAATATAAATATCCCTAATATAAAGTGTTCACAATAAAGAAATGAGCCAAGAACCATAATATATAATTCACAAAAACGTAGTAGCAATCAAATACATGTAATTCAAGACAATGAAATAACACTTTTGCCTTTTAAATTAGTTATTAAAAAAAAAAAGAATACTGGGGCTTCTCTGTTGGCTCAGCGGTAAGAATCCAGCCGCCAATGCCAGAGACATGGGTTTGATCCCTGAGTATGGGAAGATCCCACATGCTACAAAACAGCTAAGCCCGTGTGCCGCAGCTACTCAGCCCGTGTGCCCTAGAGCCCGTGCTCCTCAACCAGAGCAGCCACCGTGTGAGAAGCCCGCTCACTGCAACAGGAGAGCAGTCCCCCGTCTCTGCACCCAGAGGAAAGCGCTCACTGCAACAAAGACCCAGCACAACCAAAAATAAGTAAGATTCTATTTTAAAGAAGAGTACTGGCAAGAACACAACAGAAAGACATTTTTATACCTGTGTGCTGCTGCTACTGCTAAGTCGTTCCAGTCGTGTCCGACTCTGTGCGACCCCATAGATGGCAGCCCACCAGGCTCTGCTGTCCCTGGGATTCTCCAGGCAAGAACACTGGAATGGGTTGCCATTTCCTTCTCCAATGCATGAAAGTGAAAAGTGAAAGAGAAGTCTCTCAGTCGTGTCCGACTCTTAGCGACCCCATGGACTGCAGCCTACCAGGCTCCTCTGTCCATGGGATTTTCCAGGCAAGAGTGCTGGAGTGGGTTGCCATTGCCTTCTCCAATACACTGTGTATAGGAGTATAATTTGATACTAACTGGTTGGAAAGCAATTTGGCAATATATCTCAAGAGGTAAAATTACCCTTTGACTAATTCTGCTTCTCTTAATCTATCCTCAAAAAATTCAAATATCTGGAAAGGCTTTTGTTGAAACTAGTCATTACAATATTATGTTTAATAGTCATTACAATATTATGTTTAATATTAAACGTTGGCAATAAAAGTATAACAAGTGAAGAACAGTTAACTTATGCTTCACCCTTACAATTAAATATTTTGAAATAGAAATAGAAATTTACAGAGATAACACAGATTAACATGCAGGTTGTAATGTAAAGTGAAAAATCTACATGTGTAATGGATCAACTTAAACCAATTTAAAAGCATGGAAGGGACTTCCCTAAGGTCCAGTGGCTAAGACTCCAGGTTCTCAATGCATGGGGCCCGGGTTTGATCCCTGGTCAGGGAACTAGATCCCACATGCTGCAAGTAAGAGTTCTCATGCCACAACTCAAAGATCCCCCAAGCGGGAACAAAGACTGAAGATCCTGCGTGCTGCAACTAAGACCCAGCACAGCCAAATAAGTATATAAAAGTGTTATTGTTGTGGTTGTTCAGTTGCTGTTGTGTCTGACTCTTGGTGACCCCATGGAATGCAGCATGCCAGGCATCCCTGTCCTTCACTTTCTCCCGGAGTTTGCTCAGACTCATGTCCATTGAGTCAGTGATGCTATCTAATCATCTCATCTTCTGCCACCCTCTTTTCCTTTTGCCTTCAATCTTTACCAGCATCAAGGTATTTTCCAATTAGTCAACTCTTTGCATCAGGTGGCCAAAGTACTGGAGCTTTAGCTTCAGCATCAGTCCTCTCAATGAATACTCAGGGCTGATTTTCTTTAGGATTGACTGACTTGATATCCTTGCTGTCCAAGGGACTTCTCAAGAGTCTTCTCTAGCACCATAATTTGAAAGCATGAATTCTTTGGCCCTCAGCCTTCTTTTGGACCAACTCTCACATCTACACATGACTACCAGAAAAGCCATAGCTTTGCCTATAAAGACCTCTGTCAGCAAAGTGATGTCTTTGCTCTATAACTGTATATCACTACACATAAATCGTACTGATTACAAATGAACTTATCTATTCATTGAAGAGGTTATCAGTTTAATAGGGTGAAAACTAAATGTCCGTCTAGTCAAGGCTATGGTTTTTCCAGTGGTCATGTATGGATGTTGAGAGTTGGACTGTGAAAAAAGCTGAGTGCCAAAGAATTGATGCTTTTGAACTATGGTGTTGGAGAAGACTCCTGAGAGTCCCTTGGACTGCAAGGAGATCCAACCAGTCCATTCTAAAGGAGATCAGTCCTGGGTGTTCTTTGGAAGAAATGATGCTAAAGCTGAAACTCCAGTACTTCGGCCACCTCATGCGAAGAGTTGACTCATTGGAAAAGACTCTGATGCTGGGAGGGATTGGTGGCAGGAGGAGAGGGGACAACAGAGGATGAGATGGCTGGATGGCATCACCGACTCAATGGACTTGAGTTTGAGTGAACTCCGGGAGATGGTGATGGACAGGGAGGCCTGGCGTGCTGCGATTCATGGGGTCGCAAAGAGTCGGACACGACTGAGCGACTGAACTGAACTGAACTTAAATAGAGTTGTGGTTTGTTTGTTTGTTCTGAATATAAAATCTCAGTTTTTCGTCCTTCAAGGCTAATCTTCCCGCTCTGGAAATATTGATCTCCACGTGCATACAGTGTTGCACTGAATAATGGGAACCTTAAAATTTTTTAAATTGCCCATTTCATATGCTCCATAAATAACCATCAATATCCCAAGTACCCTCCTCAGTTTAGAATCCTGAAAAAGTCCTCAAAAGTGTATGATGATGGAAGTATAGTCTAAACAAGCCCAGTGGTGCCCTAACAGAGGCCTTTAGTTTCAGGCAGCTGAGTCTGTCACCTGGTCTGAAATCCTTGTACCTGTGGGTTTTTGAAGGATTATTCATAATTATTCATAATTATCAGAAGTATTATTCATAATTGTCAGAAGGAAGCAATTTTGAAACCAAGAAAACTGTTATAGTTTGCAGAAGGGACAGAAGTAAGATTGAATAGGAGTGAAAGATTCTAAAAGTAGAGTTGCCTTTTCTGCATCTCTTCTGTGTACCTGTCATGCTGTTCCTTAGGTTTATTCAAATCTGACCCAGAAAAAGGTGTCAGGAGCTGGACTCCCGCGGTCTCATAGGTTCTGTTACTCTACCACACCTGTTACCGTCCGTGACTAGGGTGGCAAGGAATTGCTCTGCAAGGGACATGAAAGGACTTTATGCAATGTACATTTGTTGCCTTCTAAACATTTGTCCTGTTGGGAAAAAATTCCAGCTCAGATTTCTTAGACCAAATGGCAGTTCAGCCCAATGTACCTGCTTCTGCCCTACATGCGTCAATTATAACTGTGTCTCTCCCTTTCTTAGAACCCCTGGGAACAAACAGGAAAAAGTAATAACAACAAAATATTTATTAAAATGCAAATATCATGACAGGTTCCTTGATGCGAGGGAGCCTGGGAGGACCCAGGTGCACAGGGAACCAACTTATCTGGTCGCAGAGCAGCAGCGCCTGGAAACTGACAGGCTCTGAAGGGAGCCTTTTGTTACCTGACCTCGGCAGCAGGTTGCCAGCTCATTCTCCTGCATGAAATAGTTGAAACTTGCCTTTCAACTAACCAGAGAGATAGAATCTTTTTCCCTTTGGCAACCTAAGTAAATTAGAAAAAAAAAAGCCACTGCAAAATAGCAGGAAAGCATGAAAAGTGCTTTATGGAGAAACATAAAAGAAAACCAGAGGAAAGCTTATTCAGCCTCGGTCATTAAAAAGCACACTCCTGCGCCCAACCCTGTCTCTCCACCCCCACCACCCCCTGCACCAAAGTTGGTTTGAAGAGTTTCTTCTGTAGAGGAACAGATGCACCCCAAGTACCCCGATGTCTGTAACAGCTGGTTCTGGAATGAGAGGAGCTTCTCTCAAGAGAGACAGACCTCCTGTTTCATTTGGAGTTTGGACACAACGGTTTTCTGTGTGGCTTCATTTTTGGCATCTGACTGTTTTGACAGAAGCTGTGTGGTGTTTTTTCAGCCAGATCTTTGAGAGCTAGTGTCTTCCCACGATGCCCTGGCAGCTGATGAAAGCAGGCCCACCCTGCAGAAATGCCACAGGTATTGCCTAGGATAAAATGATACACAAAGGCTACTGAGAACTTGTTTGCCTCCTGACTCATGTGTTGTTTTCCTTACAGAGGCTGTTTTCAAAGCCTATTGTGTCTGCAGCCAGGTCATGGAAGATAACAATTAGCACACCAAACTGGGAGTCACGATGAGGCTGTCTGACACTGCCCTTAGAAAAATCCTTCTCTTGCTCAACAGCCAAGGCAAAGAACTATTTCTAAATGACAAATGTGTATACATTTTCAAAAAGGATTGTGATTTCTCAGGCAGCCAGAACACAGTTATGCTTTACAGTCTAAGGTGATCTAATTCTTGAAATAAGCTTCATTCTGGGCAATGACATGCATTTTCTAGATGGGAGGAAAAAATGTTACTGCTTATAATAAAGAACAGGCTGTTTTTCTTATTTGGGAACCTCAGGGGAATGAAGCAAGTTTTAATACCATAAAGAAGTGGGCTGCGAAGCACTGGGATAAGTCTTGTTTATTTAACATTTAATGCCCGTGCTCTGTTAGGTGCTAGAGAGAGTCACTGAGGTGCCATTATTTAATGCTGGAACAGTTAAACAGTTTGACTTAGATTAGGCAGTTGACTCAAAGTAATCCAGGTCCAAGGCTCAAAAATGAACACATCAACATGGTTAGCACACAGAGCGTTTGAACCAACGTGTGGCTGGGTGATGGGGCGCTGAGTCATACTCCCTCCTTAGGTCCTTGTGAAGTCCGGGCCTTGAGGAAGAGGTCTAGCATCTCTATGTTTTAAAAAAATCCCTCTATTGCCAGTTGTCATTTGAAGAATTTAAAGACAAAATTATGTGCCCAGAGCAAATTGATGCCTTGTGCCACTGATTTCCCAGCACACAGAAATAGATTTAAGCAAGTAGTGAGTCAGGCCGAGGAGAACTGGGAAGCTAGATCAATAGCCCAGCAGACTCTGTAATAATGTGTTGGTTTATACTTGGGCATTTTAGACTGTTCGCTTACACAAATGTATATACATGTACCTTCAGTTTGCAGCCAGCATGGGCCTAGTGCCAAGAGATTAGCTCTTGGCCTTGACTGGGTTCCTCATTTTCCAGTTTGGTGACTGGATGAGAGCGTAGTTTTCTTATTAGAGTCTTGAGTGTGTATCAGTGATATCATGTTATCATCTTCATCAGGTATCTATGCCCCTTACCTTTGGACTCTTCCCCATGTGAGTCAGCCCTGGCCCACCAGGCTCATTGAGGGCCCCCTGGGCAGGCTAAATCCATGGGCTCTGAGTCAGAAGGGCCTGGGTTCAAGTGCTGCTTCTGCCAGTATTATATATATGACCATGAGTGAGTTGCTTCATTCATCTTCCTAAGCTTCAGTTTCCTAGTCTGTAAACTAGAAATAGTGATAATACCTGTGTCCTTGTGTTACTCTGAGGATCAGTTGAGAAAAATTAAAGAAACACACACAATGCTTAACAGACTGTAAAGCTGCCTTAGCATGTTGCAAGCACTCAGTAAATGGTAGCTTCCTTTTGACCTTACTTCATTAGCAAACATCTCTATCCTCTAGTTAGTCTTCTGCTGTCTACATCAGGGTGAGCGTGACACCATGGAAGTCTGCCTGGTTTGTATTCCAGGTATACAAACACAGCAATTTGAAATGTATATAGAATACACTCCAAAAAAGGTACTGTAAAATATTGATGATATTCCCTGTGCTGTACAGTGTGTGTGTGTGCACGCGTGCGTGCATGTGCACATGTGTGCACTCAGTCGCTCAGTCATGTCTGACTCTGCAACCCCATGGACTGCAGCCCACCAGCCTTATTGGCCCATTATAGCCTTACTTACTTACTTACTTACTTCTTCACATGCTGACTTGGTGGCTCCACCGTCCAGGCTGTGGTCCTGGCTTGGGGTGCAGCCAGTCCTGTGCACAAGGTCTCTTGACTGTCCAGGGTGCTAGCCTCAGTCAGCCAGCTGCTCGGGCCCCCGCTGATCAGCCCCCGGGCACTTGTTCACCATCTGCAAGGCCCCGTGCTGGCTTGCAGCAACCACAGCACACCAGGCTTCAGAGAGCCAGGCCAGATGGCACCTACATGTCGGGACTCTTGGAGTCTCTGTTTGACAAATTCCAGCATTCTTTCTACCCGGTCCCGACACTTTCCGCCTCATCTCCTCCATGTCACATCTGATTTCTCCTTATCTTAGAGGATGGATGCAGAGTCTCAGGAGTGACTGTGGCTTGCTGACAGCCGCTCCAGCCTGGGTGGTGTTGGCAGGAGGGGCTGGGAGGAACAGAGGAAGGCATCCACATCTTGAGTTTGTGACAGTGTTGTTTATGGTCATCAGTTTTTATTTAAGGAATTATTTATCTATTGAGGGGAAAAAAAGATGTTCTTTATTCTGTATGAAAAGAAACACAGGTTACCATTTGATTTTCATCTCTTGAAATGGGACTTGAGAATGAATGTCTGTATCATATCTATATCACTATATCCTACTCATTTGCTTTCTTGATTTTCTTAAATCTTGATTAGTTTTCTTTCTTCTTTTCTTTTATTCTTTTGTTTGTTCATTCATTCGTCTGCTCATCCATCCATTAAACCAGGTGAGAGATCTGGCCCGCTAAATGACAGAAGGTGACACTTTTCTCAGAGCGCGGCGTACAGTGTATAGTGGTGAACAGCGATGTGATGGCTCAGAGCCTACAGCACACAACGTGATCTGTCTGTATCGTTTCTATGATTTCTGCAGGCAGCTGGTTGGTGGTGTTTAATTGGCTGTTATGCTTTGTGTCTGTCTTTGTACCACTTCTTTCCTTCCCTACACTTTGCATTTATCTCAATCTTTTTTTTTTCTGAGGAAGGTTGCTCTGGAAACTTGAGGGATTTGAAGGTTAGGGACCTAATAGAAATGAATGAAGTGAAGTGTTAATCACTCAGTCATGTCCAACTCTTTGTGACCCCATGGGCTGTAGCCCGCCAGGCTCCTCTGTCCGTGGGATTGTCCTGGCAAGAATAGTAGAATGGGTTGCCATTCTCTTCTCCAGGGGATCTTCCTGACCTAAGGGTTGAACCCAGGTCTTCGGCATTGCAGGCAGATTCTTTACCATCTGAGCCACCAGAAGACATGTAAGCAGGCCCTGTTCTCCACAATGGTGATGCCGGTAACCTAACACTGATGACTCCGTCCTCGGTGGACTCAGTGAAACATACACTAGTTTGCTTATCTCCACATCGTACTGAAGTTCAGATCCCTATGGTTTCCCTATGGCTTCGGTATTTGTCCTAAGTTATTTTTGTCTTATTTGTCAGAGAATATTCCTACTGTAAGAGAGCCTGAGTCTGGGTGGTCTAGTAGAGAAGGTGCAGACACTGGGTTCATATCTAGCCCCTGGTTCTTACCTGCCCTGTGACATAGTGCAAGTCAGTTGTGTTCTTTTAGCCTTTATTTCTAATCTGTTACTTGGGGATAACAGCCCCAGGTATCATCATACTCCTGGGTACTGTAGGATTGCTATGAAAATGAAGTGATCCTGTCTGGAAAGAAGTTAGCACAAAGTCCAGCTCAATGGCTAACATCCAGTCTACCCTGCTCTCCTCTCCTCACCTCCCCGTTTCACAAGCTCACAGCTAGTCAGCCATTTCTAAGACAGGAGCAGTGGGGCTGTAAATACTTACTTTGATAAAATCACTCTCCACCACTCCACTCTTTGATCACCTTCTGCCTCCCCTCCAAGTGGTCCTAAACTCAAGGACCAGGTCCTAAGCTCAAGGGAAGGTGGTAGCATGATGTGGTTAAGAGCATGGAATGGGCACCAGACAGCCCTACATTGGAATCCCAGCTCTGCAAGTTACCGAATGTGTAGTAAATACACACCGTGACTCTCCCTCTAATGAAATCTCCTTCACAAAGACAGTGAAATCTTGATGATTAAAGAAATAATTTTTCTTGCGAAGAACTTAAAGCTCCTAGAATACCTTGTGAGTGTCTCTTTTCCAATAGGTTTTATTACTGACAGTAAAAATATATTTACATTTGGAGTTTATTTATGACAGTAGTATTTTCTGATTTTTGCAGAGCCCTCTGATTTTTGTGTGCAGAGAAAGGATCTTGTCTAACTTATCTAAGCTGGGCTTCTAATTTTTTAGATTTCATTTGAATATTTCTGGAGCTCAGGTCCCCAAAATGCAAGAAACTCTTCAGCACCTCACCCAGAAGTTAAAGTATTCTCTCTGTCACCTATTTACTTTGAGTCCGTGATGGTTTTTGGACCCAACACGTTATAAGACTTCTGTCACTCCTGTCGCTGTAAATCTCAGTACTCGAATCTCAGTTCAGTTTCTGCATGGCTCGGTGTCTTGCTCATCTCTATTGGCCTAGAAAGGGTCCTCCTTTGCACTGGTCCCAGCCCTCATCTGCCCTGACCAAACGCATTTACCCAGCCAACTATCTATAGTCATATTCTTGCCACTCTGTCTCTTGAAACTGAATGCTTTTAGATGGATTTGAAGACCCTTAACATGGACCTCTGAGTAACGGGACAGACACAGTAGCTTTGTTAGAGTATATTATTTTCTGACATGAGAGCTTCAGCTAATAAAGACTGAAGGCAGAGGTTGCACAGGACGGGTCAGCTCTTTCCGTGCAGCTAACTGCTTGGGAAGGCAGTAGCATGATGTGGTTAAGATCATAGTATGGGCATCAGACAGCCCCACATTAGAATCCCAGCTCTGCTGGTTACCGACTGTGTAGTATTGGGCAAATGACAATTTTTCTGTCCCTTGGTTTCATTATTTGTAAAAGAGGAAGGCGCTATTACTTGCTTTGCAGAACTAAATGAAATCATGTTTCTGAAATTATATGATACAGCGTCTGGCAACGTCTCGGCAGTGTCTGGTAGGGTACTGAGTGCCCATCCATCTTGGCCCCCTCTTCCCGCATCTTGTGCTGAATGTTGGCCATCTCTGTAATCACATGGATGATGCTGTCATTGCTTTTCCTCCTACATCATTGCTCTCCCCCAGTTCTTTTCTTCGTTACCTTTCTTCCTTTTCTCCCAATTCTACCCTTGAACCTAGTTAAGTCCCCATCCAGAGCAATGACAACTTAATTTTTAAAAATCTATTTTCTTTAAACAGATTGAAAGTACCTACAACAATGATTGATGGTGATGGCAATGATGATAAGAATAAGGTGGGAATTTCTTACCCACTTTGTCTTTTTGACTGTAAGTTTCAAAGAGCATGACTGTCTTTTTCAGTCCTAAACTCCTTGTTCCTGGACCAAGAATAGTTGTTGAATTAAGGAGTCTGATATTTCAAGCAGCTTTGACTATGCCATCTTCTTGATTTCTGCACAGTTAGTCCAGGTGAGTATTTGTTGATTTATATGTTCACCTGTTCTAGCACAGAATTAGTTTCCTCTTTTATGGCATGGAATTCTTTTTTTTTTTTTTTTTTACTTTATTTTACTTTACAATACTGTATTGGTTTTGCCATACATTGACATGAATCCACCACGGGTGTACATGCATTCCCAAACATGAACCCCCCTCCCACCTCCCTCCCCATAACATCTCTCTGGGTCATCACCGTGCACCAGCCCCAAGCATGCTGTATCCTGCGTCGGACATAGACTGGCGATTCGATTCTTACATGATAGTATACATGTTACAATGCCATTCTCCCAAATCATCCCACCCTCTCCCTCTCCCTCTGAGTCCAAAAGTCCGTTATACACATCTGTGTCTTTTTTGCTGTCTTGTATGGCATGGAATTCTTAAACACATGCTTGTACATCCAAAGATGGACTGTGCTGTGTTTTAGTAAGCATTATATATACACATTAAATATCAATGACAGGAAATAATGTTCTTGAAATGTCAGTGTCTACAAAGGGAAAAAGAATTCCAATAGGTTGATTTTAAGGTTTGAGGACAAGGGGTCCTGGGAAAAGTTCCGAGATTGGAGGCATCGCATTCCTTCCCACACTAAGCACATAACTCTGCATGGGTTTGGTTTCATTTCAGAAGCAAAGTGTCCACAGACTCTGAACATGCCCTGGGTGCTTGGCCCTGGGATGGAGCCACTAAATTTGGAGAGTCTTTCTAAGACGACAATCCCCTGATCTCAAGTACATTTTTACGAGTGCCTATAAATACTTTAACAGAATATATAAAATCTCTCCCTTGCCCTAATGGCTTTTATATGTAAGATGTGACATAATGACCTGGAAAAGCAAGAGGCCCACGAGGTCAGATAATCCATTACCTTGGCAACGTGGCATGCATAGATTATGCAGCATTGATTTCACGGAAATACTCTGAGTTTTCTCTAAGTTTTCTTTCATCTGGAGAATATAAATAAGTTCACACTTTTCATAATTGAGAAATGAAAGTGTTTGAGACAAACAACACATCTTCTGTAAGGCCAAATACTTCTCTTGAGAAAATGTCAGCCTCACATCCCTGTGGGTGGAGCTCAGTATTTGCAAAGTCATCAATGATAATATTCTAGATCTAACAGAGATGGCAAAGATTCCAGTCTGTTTCCATGTTCCAAACCTGTCCAAGCCCAGCCTTTTTTCCAGGCTTTACTCTCCCTTAGGCAAATGTAACTGATAACGGATTTAATGTTTAAAACTGTCTTGTGTCCAAAAGTTCTTTTTGCAGATCTAGTCTGTATCTGTCTTGTTTCAGTTTAAAACAACTTCCACTAGATGTGCTAATCCATTCATCAGAAATACGTGTAGGGCTCTTCAGTTGACCAGGGACTGGTTTGTGGAGGTCAAGAGCAGGAAGTATTAATACATTAGTCATGATTAATTGCCAAATGGGTAAAACAGAAAATAATTGCTTTGGAGCTCAGAGGAAGAAGAGAGTGGAACTGGAGGTCTTAGAACTGAATTCTAAAAGATGGTTGGGATATAGGTAAATCAAGAAGGAAAAGAAAGGGCAAAGGGGATGGGATAAATGGTGTGAGGAAAAGCACAGAAGTAGGAAGAACATGAAGAGACCAGTTTACTGGAAATGAGACTTTGGGAAGGGGAGAAGTAGAGGCAAGTCTGGAGGGGCAGATTGGAACCCATCTGTGTAGGCTCTTGAATGCCATACTAACTAACAGGACAGTTCAGTTCAGTTCAGTCACTCAGTCGTGTTGGACTCTTTGCGACCCCATGAATCGCAGCACACCAGGCCTCCCTGTCCATCACCAACTCCCGGAGTTCACTCAGACTCACGTCCATCGAGTCAGTGATGCCATCCAGCCATCTCATCCTCTGTCGTCCCCTTCTCCTCCTGCCCCCAATTCCTCCCAGCATCAGAGTCTTTTCCAATGAGTCAACTCTTCGCATGAGGTAGCCAAAGTACTGGAGTTTTAGCTTTAGCATCATTCCTTCCGAAGAAATCCCAGGGTTGATCTCCTTCAGAATGGACTGGTTGGATCTCCTTGCAGTCCAAGGGACCCTCAAGAGTCTTCTCCAACACCACAGTTCAAAAGCATCAATTCTTCGGCACTCAGCCTTCACAGTCCAACTCTCACATTCATACATGACCACAGGAAAAACCATAGCCTTGACTAGACGGACCTTAGTTAGCAAAGTAATGTCTCTGCTTTTGAATATACTATCTAGGTTGGTCATAACTTTCCTTCCAAGGAGTAAGCGTCTTTTAATTTCATGGCTGCAGTCACCATCTGCAGTGATTTTGGAACCCAAAAAAATAAAGTCTGACACTGTTTCCACTGTTTCCCCATCTATTTCCCATGAAGTGATGAGACCGGATGCCATGATCTTCGTTTTCTGAATGTTGAGCTTTAAGCCAACTTTTTCACTCTCCTTTTTCACTTGCATCAAGAGGCTTTTTAGTTCCTCTTCACTTTCTGCCATAAGGGTGGTGTCATCTGCATATCTGAGGTTATTGATATTTCTCCCGGCAATCTTGATTCCAGCTTGTGTTTCTTCCAGTCCAGTGTTTCTCATGATGTACTCTGCATAGAAGTTAAATAAGCAGGGTGACAATATACAGCCTTGACGTACTCCTTTTCCTATTTGGAACCAGTCTGTTGTTCCATGTCCAGTTCTAACTGTTGCTTCCTGACCTGCATACAGATTTCTCAAGAGGCAGGTCAGGTGGTCTGGTATTCCCGTCTCTTTCAGAATTTTCCACAGTTTATTGTGATCCACACAGTCAAAGGGTTTGGCATAGTCAATAAAGCAGAAATAGATGTTTTTCTGGAACTCTCTTGCTTTTTCCATGATCCAGCGGATGTTGGCAATTTGATCTCTGGTTCCTCTGCCTTTTCTAAAACCAGCTTGAACATCAGGAATTTCACGGTTCATGTATTGCTGAAGCCTGGCTTGGAGAGTTTTGTGCATTAGTTTACCAGCATGTGAGATGAGTGCAATTGTGCGGTAGTCTGAGCATTCTTTGGCATTGCCTTTCTTTGGGATTGGAATGAAAACTGACCTTTTCCAGTCCTGTGGCCACTGCTGAGTTTTCCAAATTTGTTGGCATATTGCGTGCAGCACTTTCACAGCATCATCTTTCACGATTTGAAATAGCTCAACTGGAATTCCATCACCTCCACTAGCTTTGTTCATAGTAATGCTTTCTAAGGCCCACTTGACTTCACATTCCAGGATATCTGGCTCTAGGTGAGTGATCACACCATTGTGATTATCTTGGTCATGAAGATCTTTTTTGTACAGTTCTTCTGTGTATTCTTGCCACTTCTTCTTAATATCTTCTGCTTCTGTTAGGTCCATACCATTTCTGTCCTTTATCAACCAACTGCACTATAAACCAGTGGCCATCAGAGCAAGGTGCTGTGTAGGACCATCATTTGGGTACAGGAAAATATTTATTCTCTGTCTAAAATGAGACATTAATTTCTTGCTAATATTTATTGCACATGTAGACAATATTATATGTGTCATTTATTCATTAATATACACATGTGGTGATGCATCCTCCTGTGTTTTACTGGAAGCAATGCATATTCAAAAAAGTATGGAGGCAGACTCCTTCTTTAGATGATGAATGATTAAAGATTTTCATTTAATCAGTGACATATTCAAAGCAGTATTTTAAGAAGATAAATCTGGCAGCAGTTCTACAGAGAGAAGAAGCAGTTAGTTGGCAACCACAGCAATTCAGAGGACTTAAATAATCGTGGCCATGGTGGGAATGGAAAGAAGGCGGAGAGTTCCAGGGACACATTGATAATCTTGTTCCTTTCACAGTGAGATTTTCCCTTAGCAAGAGCAGTCAGCAGTTACTTTTGCTAAAGAAGATGAGGTTTTTTTGTTGTTGTTCAAAATAGATTGCAAAAATTTTTTGATATGACCAAACATGTTGTGGTCTGAAAACTGAAACTTAAATAGAAACAAGAATAAGAATTATGATTAATTATTGGTTGAAAACAAGTTTAGATAACTTTACAGATCATTTTATACACAAAGAAAATCTTTAAAAATATTGGTAGCATCTGCTTCTCTCCACCATAATCCTAAAAATGAGCATTTGGAAGAGTAAACAGGGGCAGCTAAATGATGGTGCTTCATTATATAATAAAACGCCTATGCTTTATATCTGCTGCTTGGTGTTGAAAAAGGATTCCAGAAAGCTTCCCTCTCAGTTGTTTGTTGGAGATGCATTATTTGTTGATAATCCTTGATTGAAATACAGATACTCTCATGCTTCCTCACACAGCACCATCTTCATAAGAAATACAATTTAGAGCACCATATTGGCGAATGTAAATTTGTAAGAGAGGTAGGTTTTGGTACTTGTGCTTTATTTACCATAATTTTTTTAAAATTGCACTATTTGTTTAACTTCCCCATTTGATGTTGTTGCAAGGTAGAACTCCTAACAAAAGTGTGATTCAAAGTTCAAATCTATCATTAAGCAGGCTTCTCGATTTCTCCTTGCAGATAAAAACCCTCTAAATAATGATAGGGAAAAAGAAATTGTATGTTTTAAAATGCCAGCTAGATCAGGCTTGTGATCCCTACAAGACATAACATTATCTTAGAAATATTTTGATGAAACAGCTGTATGATCAGGCATTTTAAACAAGAAAAACAAATTCATATATTTTAACTCTAGTCAGGCATCAGATATAAACTTAACATTTGTCTCAGTCAAGTTAAACTCCACTACAGATTGTGTGTGTATGTGTGTGTGTGTCTGTGTGTAATTATTTTGGCTGAAAATGAGTAGAATGTAGTATAGAAAATATACATATAACATATTGACAGACATAAAAATTAGAGGTAAGTTTAAAATTTCCACATTAAGTAGAAGTGAATATTCTCATACACTGCTGGTGGGAATATATATTGATAAGCTTTCCTTAGGGCATTACAGATACATTTCAAGAGCCTTAAAAATTAAAAATATTTATAATATTTAGACTAATTATTTCTATTTTTAAAAACTTGCCCTGAGGAAAAATCTTAAATATGCAGCAATAAGAGATTAGGTAAAAAGTTTAAGAATTATTTTCTTGAAAATTATTGATTATAATCACAGCCATATATGTCAAGATTTTTAAGTGGTAAAAGTAGAATAAAATCAAATATAAAAATCACTCTTTGTATATGTATACAAATACAAGCATATTAAAATTATAAGGAAATACCATATGCTTATAGGTTCTGTTTTCTAATTTTTATTGTTTTTCATATTTTAAGGATATATTGTTTATAATCATAAAGAAATTGAAGTGAAAATTAGAGTTATCAAAGTCTAAAATGTAAATACCTATAATTTAATACAACTAGCTGACAGAATGATTTCTGTGACCATAATATATTTATTCTATATTTAGTGACTTGATCAGCAAGAGCTATTGAGTAATAATTTTGACTGTTAATAGATCCACCTGTGGTACAAAAGTAGGTAAATGTATTCGTAACTGAAGCAGATGCAGAAGCTGAAGCGCATGTTAACCAGGCTACTGGGGTGGTTTCACCTGTGTTATTTGGACTTTGGTTTCACAGTAAAAGTACAGCTTAACTTTCTGAACTAAGGAGTAGCTAGCATGCTTTAGATTAAATGAAAAGACAGTAGCTACGTATACACTTATGTAAATATGTTTATTCACTCATTCATTCAGTCAGTCAGTAAACAGTTATTCAGCACTTGCTGCATGTCAGGGACTGGGTCAGGATTATGAAAGAGAAACAAGTAAGTCTCAGAAAATTAATGATCTGGTGGGGAGACCAACATGTAAGTGTGGCTGAAAATTGACAGAGAAGTCTGTAGGAAGTTCTAGAAGAACTCTAAGAAAGGAACAGCCAGCTTTTCCCTAGAGTTAGGGGTTACATCTTAGATAAAGTAAATGTTAGCAATGGACTTTGTCAAATGAATAAGCGCTTGCCAGGTGGAAAAGTTGAAGGAGCATTCTAGATAGGAAGAAGAGCATCAGTCTACAAAGGACCAGAAATGAGACAGCATGGCATCTCGGGTCAGGGACAAGTAGGAAATATGTGGCTGGAGCTCAGAGTGAGAGGTAAAAGCAGGATGAAAAGAGTGGGAAACTGGATAAGGGCCAGAAACGGCCTTCACACCCTGGTGGTCACAGCATTTCTACTTCAGCAGTGATTAATCATGGTTTTCCTGGCTAATAGAATCCTAATCTTTATAATGAGGTAGGACTGTTCCCTTTGAATTATGGAAATTATAACTATTATGACCTGCTCCACAAACACAGGTTATAAATATGATCACATCCTTCAATCTTCTTTGCCATTAATCATCCAAGCCTCCACAGACCTTATTAGCACAAAGTCTATTATCTACTCCAGAGGTTCCTGAGCCTTGACTCAAGACAAATGGGTCATTTCTCCTCCAGAAACCTGTGGCTGGATCCACTTGTGACTGCTATTCTTTCTGCCTGCTGCACGGCACTGTTCACAGTCTTAAGTTACAGTGGTGCCCATTTTGGGGAACAAGGTTACAACGCCCCTTGCTGATATTCCCATCCTCAGCTGTTGTTCTCTAAATCATAACCTCTACTAGAGTGGCTGGATCTGGAGGAGCTTCTGGACTTGGCCACACGCTAGTCTAAAATTCACCTTTCCCCTCAGTCTTACTCCACTGTGTTGAGCCCAGGACAATAACAACCCAGATTCCTCTCTTCATCAAGGTCATTTTGTTTTAGTGGTTTCCAGGACCTTCCCTGCCCTGGGGCCTTTAGCCATGGTCACCCTGACCAAAGCTGTGGTTTTCCCAGTGGTCATGTATGGATCTGAGACTTGGACCATAAAGAAGGCAGAGTGCCGAAGAGTTGATGGTTTCGGACTGTGTTGCTGGAGAAGACCCTTGAGACTCCAAACCAGTCAATCCAAAAGGAAATCAACCCTGACTATTCATTAGAAGGACTGATGTGGAAGCTGAAGCTCCAGTACTTTGGTCGCCTGATGCGAAGAGCTGACTCATTGGAAAAGACCTTGATGCTGGGAAAGATTGAGGGCAAAAGAAGGGGATGACAGAGAATGAGATGGTTGGATGGCATCACCAACTCAATGGACATAAGTTTGAGCAAACTCCAGAAGAGTGCAGGATAGGGAAGGCCATGGGGTTGCAAGGATTCGGACATGCCTTAGTGACTGAAGAAGAGCAGCACTCTGCCTCAACAGTTCCCTCATCCCCAGTCCTCCACCCAAGGAAGCAGCAGTCAGAGCACTGGCTTTCCTCCCAGAAGGCTCCTTTCACACTCTGATTTATCTCCTGCCTGGTATCCGGGTTGTTCCGTCAGAGAGCCCAAGAGGCAGTAACCAGCAAGACGGAGTTTTACAAGTTTGTTGCCCTGCCCCAGTGCCCCCCCAAAGTGCCTAATTGCTTTATATTTACATGACTATGAAAGATACCAAGTGATTCTTCTGAGAACAAAAGATCTTCTTCCGAGTGATTTTCTGTTCCTTCCTATAAAGAGTAGTCACAACTTACTTCACAAAAATAATGAATCTTCTTTATGTAACCATGCCCCCTGTTTTAAAAAATCAGTGTAATGTTTTCATATATAATGAGCTAAGTAAGTTGGCCAAAATTGAAGTAGGTCTCAACCCCCAAACCACTGTGTTCACTGCCTCATCTCACTCAGCTTATGTGCTAATATAACATAGGCTGCCTTGGTGGCTCAGGTGGTAAGAATCCACCGGCACTGCAGGAAACCTGGGTTCAGTCCCTGGGTTGGGGAAAGTCCCCTGGAGGAGGGCAGGGCAACCCACTCCAGTATTCTTGCCTGGAGAATCCCCATGGACAGAGGAGCCTGGTGGGCTACAGTCCCTGGGGTCGCAAAGAGTCAGACACGACTGAGCGACTAAGCACAGCACATATCATTATTTATTGTTTAATTTAGATGCTACACTTATACTAGTCGAGTTTATTACAGAATTGTGTAATAGATGCAATCATGGCTGACTCTTTGCAACCCCATGGACTGCAGCCCTCTAGGCTCTTCCATGCATGGGATTTTCCAGGCAAGAATACTGGAATAGGTTGCCATTTCCTCCTCCAAAGAATCTTCTTGACCCAAGGATCAAACCCGAGTGTCTTGCATTGGCAGACTTATTCTTTACCACTGAGAATTAGACATCTCTAAGTGCAGATATTGAATTGTTGATAAAGAGGAGCTGGACAACAAGTGTATTTATGATCTAAAACTGCATATATGTATAAATTGAGTATATTTACTATAAGAGAAAAATGTGTTTTCTCTGCAAAATTTGGGCTTCCCAGGTGCTGTTAGTGGTAAAGAACCTGCCTGCCAGTGTAGGAGACACAGGTATGATCCCTGGGTTGGGAAGACCCCCTGGAGGTGGGAATGGCAAAGCACTCTAGTATTCAGGCCTGGAGAATCCTATGGACAGAGGAGCCTGGGGGGCTACAGTCCATGGGATCGCAAAGAGTTGGACATGACTGAAGTGACTTAGCACGCATGCATGCTGAAAAATTAGGTCTCAGAACAGAGAAGAGTACTTATATAGTTTTGGTAGGATTGAAGCAGAGTAGTAAACAGGCATTTGGGTTAATACACTTTGTTTATAAATAGTGTTCTTTAGAATTCATAATTTGGAAAATCTCTCTACAGGGGTAGATTAATCTAATTTTGGCTCACTCCTCATCCAAGTGTAGGACAGTCAGTTGACCTTTCCGATTTATCAGTTTTACTCTCAACCTTCTTATCTTTAAATTTGATAACAACAAAAAATAAACTCCTACCAGATTATCTTCACCCTTTCTCATAGACACTGTTTTCCCGGGAGCGTTATCACTCTCCTCAATGAAATGAAAGTGAGTGCAGGTATGTCATATTTCATAAACAAAGGCAAAATTCTGACATATTATCCATAGTCTATGTTCTTTTAAAGGATAACTGTAATCCCATATAATGTTTCTTGTACTCTCTAAAGTTCTAATTAAAAATTCCAGGAGGTCAGGAGATCTCTGGGCAGTTTTGTTATATTGATGGGGGAACTAATTGCTTATCTTCTGACAAAACCTCAATGAGACACGACTCCAAGCCTGCTCCGCCCAGAGTCCTTTCTATCAGCTCAAAGACTTTTTTCCTGTGCTTGCCTTAGTCTGGTGCTGTGAACCCCTGAGCCAGGGCCAGAGCTGTGAGCTAGGACTCCTATGTTACCCTGGTTTTGCTACAAGATGAGAGCCCTGCCTTTGACCTTGAATCACTTTGTTGTGTTGCTGTCAGTATTATTGCTTTATTATTGTTGTTATTTTTGTTACTTCATATACTTAAAATTCCCAGCTTTTAAAACCAGTTTGGATTTGAGATACACAATAAATTCTGTTATTTAAAATGATAAATATAGACATCGCTTATATCAATTTCACTCAGCTTTCCGATTTATTGTGTGTGTGTGTATGTGTGTGTGTGTGTGTGTGTGTGTGTGTACTTTATCCAGAAACTAAAAATTCTGATTGTCTTGTTTTTAAAGTGAGGAAACAACTTCTGTTTATTTGGAGGTAGACATGCTCTGTGTTGGAATGAGGGCATATTCCATGCTGAAAGAGATTATGTGTTTTTCCACAAGCTAGATGAAACTTGTATCTTCCCCTTGGCTGCGAGTGTATTCTGTGTAAACAAAGATGTTCTGCGGCTCCTAGGGAAGAGGAACGAGGAAGATGCCTCTTTCCTGGTACTCTCACAGGTACCTCCTGGAAATCACTGGCACAGGCTAAAGTTCGTGGAGTGATGTAGAAAGAAGCTAACACATGATTCTTGAAAGCCTACTGTGTGCCAGGAACTGTGCTTCATATTTACTTAAATGCCTGGTCTCATTTAATTTTCTTAACAAGGCCATAAGGCAATTACTCTTTTCCTTACTGTGTAGATGAAGAAACTGAGGCTCAGAGAGATTAGACAACTCCCCTGAAGTCACAGAGCTAGAAGGGGCAGAGCAGGAACCCCGAGTTTATTGAGATCCCAGGGCCAACACCTCCCTGTGCCCCGCACTGCCTGTCTGTGGACTCAGGTGGCCTGGGAGCTCGAACTCCAGGCTAGAGTCAGGCTCTGGGGCTGAGTGAAGGCCCTTTCTCTTAGGTCCTAGGGGCAATTAGAAGGTCAGAGCAGAAAAGAGACTTTGCAGCTCAGTCGGTATCTGCTTAACCGCCGGTTTCCTAACCTCTTCTGTTGGGCCTTCACCTTGATTGCGGAGTAGAATGGGAACTGAACTTCTCCAGGACTGAGTGGGGGTGGGGGTCTCTTTGTCTCCTCAGGGCCAGCTGTGCACTAGCTAGGCTGCTGGTGTTTGCGGGTTTTAGCATCCCTTACTTCAAACAGATCACTTTTTTGTTATCTTAATGGAACATCACTGGCCACCTGGCTGATTTGAAATGTGAGGGAGACTAATCCTATACAGCAATGATTTGCAAGTTAGAACACCAAGTCTTACGGGGATATACAGAGCATTTGCTTTGAAAAATTAATTTTTCTCTAATTCGTGCTAAACTGTCACTTGATCCTTATTTAGAGAATTCCATCATTTTAATAATTTGGTACTGTTTTGCTGGTAAAGGCAGAGATATGTAAACAGAAAGCTTTTTCCCCCTTTTCTATGGGTTTTAAAAAATGTTCAGAATTTTCATTTGCAGCACTTTATCCTTTTTTCTTTTACTGTTTTCTATGTTGCAAAAAAATGTCATTTGGTTTAAATTGACATTAAGCACATTTCTGTTTGAGCAGCCAGTGACTGTAATCTTTAGATAGACTGATTAGGTTTCTTTCTCCAGCAACGGTTTGTGCTATGAAGATGAGTAGGCAGTTTGACTCTGTGGAGCAGGCAGTGGGCCCTTCAGGATTCTTTTTCAGCAGGGTTCTTTGTCAGTCCCTGCTGAAAAAGTCTTCAAATGACTTTGGAAGATTGTACGGAGTATTTAGATGCCCCTTCTCTCTATGGGTATGCTCTGTGCCTGGCTATCCATTGGGTAGCTTTATAATTTGTTCATTGAGTGTCTGCCACATGCCAGACACAGAGTGTCTTACATACAGCATCACATCTCATTTCATCCTCACAACCACCCTGGGAAATTGTTATGTTATGAACAGGTAATGTTCCCTCCACTCTTCAGATAAGGAAGCTGAAGTTCAAGTGGAGAAATATCTCAGTGGTTACACACCTGCTGCTTGTTGATAGCAGGGCTCAGCAGATCTGTCCACATTTTTAACTGTACTACTTTGTCTGGAAAATGAACTAGCAGGAAAGTTTTAGGAGATGAGGCTGGGATAGTGTTAGAGAGCTTTGACTTTTACTCTAAGACACCACACCTTGGATTTATTTATTCATTTGGTACCTAGTTCAGTTCAGTTCAGTTCAGTCACTCAGTTGTATCCGACTATTTGCGACCCCATGAACCATATAGCACACCAGGCCTCCCTGTCCATCACCAACTCCCGGAATACACCCAAACCCATGTCCATCGAGTTGGTGATGCCATCTAACTATCTCATCCTCTGTCATCCCCTTCTCCTCCTACCCTCATTCTTTCCCAGCATCAGGGTCTTTTCAAATGAGTCAGCTCTTTGCATCAGGTGGCCAAAGTACTGGAGTTTCAGCTTCAACATCAGCCCTTCCATTGAACACCCAGGACTGATCTCCTTAAGGATGGACTGGTTGGATCTCCTTGCAGTCCAAGGGACTCTCAAGAGTCTTCTTCAGCACTACGGTTCAAAAGCATCAATTTTTCAGCACTCAGCCTTCTTTATGGTCCAACTCTCACATCCATACATGACCACTGGAAAAACCACAGCCTTGACTAGATGGACCTTAGTCGGCAAAGTAATGTTCTGCTTTTGAATGTGCTGTCTAGCTTGGTCATAACTTTCCTTCCAATGAGCAAGTGTCTTTTAATTTCATGGCTGCAATCACCATCTGCAGTGATTTGGGAGCCCAGAAAAATAAAGTCAGCCACTGTTTCCACTGTTTCCCCATCTATTTGCCATGAAGTGATGGGACCAGATGCCATGATCTTTGTTTTCTGAATGTTGAGCTTTAAGCCAACTTTTCACTCTCCTCTTTCATTTTCATCAAGAGGCTTTTTAGTTCCTCTTCACTTTCTGCCATAGGGTGGTGTCATCTGCATATCTGAGGTTATTGATGTTTCTCCCAGCAATCTTTTTTTTTTTTTTAGTTTTTTTTTTTAATTTTAAAATCTTTAATTCTTACATGTGTTCCCAAACATGAACCCCCCTCCCACCTCCCTTCCCATAACATCTCTGTGGGTCATCCCCATGCACCAGCCCCAAGCATGCTGTATCCTGCGTCAGACATAGACTGGCGATTCAATTCTTACATGATAGTATACATGATAGAATGCCATTCTCCCAAATCATCCCACCCTCTCCCTCTCCCTCTGAGTCCAAAAGTCCGTTATACACAGCTGTGTCTTTTTTCCTGTCTTGCATACAGGGTCGTCATTGCCATCTTTCTAAATTCCATATATATGTGTTAGTATACTGTATTGGTGTTTTTCTTTCTGGCTTACTTCACTCTGTATAATCGGCTCCAGTTTCATCCATCTCATCAGAACTGATTCAAATGAATTCTTTTTAACGGCTGAGTAATACTCCATTGTGTATATGTACCACAGCTTTCTTATCCATTCCTCTGCTGATGGACATCTAGGCTGTTTCCATGTCCTGGCTATTATAAACAGTGCTGCGATGAACATTGGGGTACGTGTGTCTCTTTCAATTCTGGTTTCCTCGGTGTGTATGCCCAGCAGTGGGATTGCTGGGTCATAAGGTAGTTCTATTTGCAATTTTTTAAGGAATCTCTACACTGTTCTCCATAGTGGCAGTACTAGTTTGCATTCCCACCAACAGTGTAGGAGGGTTCCCTTTTCTCCACACCCTCTCCAGCATTTATTGCTTGCAGATTTTTGGATCGCAGCCATTCTGACTGGTGTGAAGTGGTACCTCATTGTGGTTTTGATTTGCATTTCTCTGATAATGAGTGATGTTGAGCATCTTTTCATGTGTTTGTTAGCCATCCGTATGTCTTCTTTGGAGAAATGTCTATTTAGTTCTTTGGCCCATTTTTTGATTGGGTCGTTTATTTTTCTGGAATTGAGCTGCATAAGTTGCTTGTATATTTTTGAGATTAGTTGTTTGTCAGTTGCTTCATTTGCTATTATTTTCTCCCATTCAGAAGGCTGTCTTTTGACCTTGCTTATATTTTCCTTTGTTGTGCAGAAGCTTTTAATACAACCCAAAACCTGTGGGACACTATAAAAGCAGTGCTAAGAGGAAAGTTCATAGCAATACAGGCATACCTCAAGAAACAAGAAAAAAGTCAAATAAATAACCTAACTCTACAACTAAAGCAACTAGAAACGGAAGAATTGAGGAACCCCAGAGTTAGTAGAAGGAAAGAAATCTTAAAAATTAGGGCAGAAATAAATGCAAAAGAAACAAAAGAGACCATAGCAAAAATCAACAAAGCCAAAAGCTGGTTCTTTGAAAGGATAAATAAAATTGACAAACCACTAGCCAGACTCATCAAGAAGCAAAGAGAGAAAAATCAAATCAATAAAATTAGAAATGAAAATGGAGAGATCACAACAGACAACACAGAAATACAAAGGATCATAAGAGACTACCAGCAGCAGTTGTATGCCAATAAAATGGACAACGTGGAAGAAATGGACAAATTCTTAGAAAAGTACAATTTTCCAAAACTGAACCAGGAAGAAATAGAAAATCTTAACAGACCCATCACAAGCACAGAAATTGAAACTGTAATCAGAAATCTTCCAGCAAACAAAAGCCCAGGTCCAGACGGCTTCACAGCTGAATTCTACCAAAAATTTCGAGAAGCGCTAACACCTATCCTACTCAAACTCTTCCAGAAAATTGCACAGGAAGGTAAACTTCCAAACTCATTCTATGAGGCCACCATCACCCTAATACCAAAACTTGACAAAGATGTCACAAAAAAAGAAAACTACAGGCCAATATCACTGATGAACATAGATGCAAAAATCCTCAACAAAATTCTAGCAATCAGAATCCAACAACACATTAAAAAGATCATACACCATGACCAAGTGGGCTTTATCCCAGGGATGCAAGGATTCTTCAACATCCACAAATCAATCAGTGTAATTCACCACATTAACAAATTGAAAAATAAAAACCATATGATTATCTCAATAGATGCAGAGAAGGCCTTTGACAAAATTCAACATCCATTTATGATAAAAACTCTCCAGAAAGCAGGAATAGAAGGAACATACCTCAACATAATAAAAGCTATATATGACAAACCCACAGCAAACATTATCCTCAATGGTGAAAAATTGAAAGCATTTCCCCTAAATTCAGGAACAAGACAAGGGTGTCCACTTTCACCGCTACTATTCAACATAGTTCTGGAAGTTTTGGCCACAGCAATCAGAGCAGAAAAAGAAATAAAAGGAATCCAAATTGGAAAAGAAGAAGTAAAACTCTCACTGTTTGCAGATGACATGATCCTCTACATGGAAAACCCTAAAGACTCCACCAGAAAATTACTAGAGCTCATCAATGAATATAGTAAAGTTGCAGGATATAAAATCAACACACAGAAATCCCTTGCATTCCTATACACTAATAATGAGAAAGTAGAAAAAGAAATTAAGGAAACAATTCCATTCACCATTGCAACAAAAAGAATAAAATACTTAGGAATATATCTACCCAAAGAAACTAAAGACCTATATATAGAAAACTATAAAACACTGATGAAAGAAATCAAAGAGGACACTAATAGATGGAGAAATATACCATGCTCATGGATCGGAAAAATCAATATAGTGAAAATGAGTATACTACCCAAACCAATTTACAAAATCAATGCAATCCCTATCAAGCTACCAGCCATATTTTTCACAGAACTAGAACAAATAATTTCAAGATTTGTATGGAAATCCAAAAAACCTCGAATTGCCAAAGCAATCTTGAGAAAGAAGAATGGAACTGGAGGAATCAACCTGCCTGACTTCAGGCTCTACTACAAAGCCACAGTCATCAAAACAGTGTGGTACTGGCACAAAGACAGAAATATAGATCAATGGAACAAAATAGAAAGCCCAGAGATAAATCCACACACCTATGGACACCTTATCTTTGACAAAGGAGGCAAGAATATACAATGGAGTAAAGACAATCTCTTTAACAAGTGGTGCTGGGAAAACTGGTCAACCACTTGTAAAAGAATGAAACTAGATCACTTTCTAACACTGCACACAAAAATAAACTCAAAATGGATTAAAGATCTAAATGTAAGACCAGAAACTATAAAACTCCTAGAGGAGAACATAGGCAAAACACTCTCAGACATACATCACAGCAGGATCCTCTATGATCCACCTCCCAGAACTCCCAGCAATCTTGATTCCAGCTTATGCTTCCTCCAGCCCAGCGTTTCTCATGATGTACTCTGCATAGAAGTTAAATAAGCAGGTGGACAATATACAGCCTTGACGTACTCCTTTTCCTATTTGGAACCAGTCTGTTGTTCCATGTCCAGTTCTAACTGTTGCTTCCTGACCTGCATACAGGTTTCTCAAGAGGCAGAAACCCATCTCTTTCAGAATCTTCCAGTTTATTGTGATCCACACAGTCAAAGGCTTTGGCATAGTCAATAAAGCAGAAATAGATGTTTTTCTGGAACTCTCTTGCTTTTAGGATGATCCAGTGGATGTTGGTAATTTGATCTCTTGTTCCTCTGCCTTTTCTAAAACCAGCTTGAAATTTGGAAGTTCATGGTTCACGTATTGCTGAAGCCTGGCTTGGAGAATTTTAAGCATTACTTTTCTAGCGTGTGAGATGAGTGCAATTGTGCAGTAGTTTGGTACCTATTTATTGGGCACCAAATATGTGTGCCAAACAGTCTAGGCACTGGGGGCATCACATTGAACCAGAAGCTTACACTGTGGCTCTTGGAGGTCTTGAACAGAGAAATGACATGCTCTGGCATATGTTTTACAAGGGGCCTGCTGACTGAAGTGCAGACCATCACCTGCAGAGGGGCATGGACTGTGGCAGGGAGACCAGCTTGGAGGCAACTGCAACAGTCCAGACAAAAATGGGTGGGTCTTGGACCAGCATGGGAGCAGAGGTGAAAAGTTGGATTCTAGATAGACTTAGCAGGAAACACCAATGGGATCTGCTGAACAACTGGATGTGGAAACTGCTTTTCTGGGCTTCAGTTGGAACTCAGGTCAGGCTGCCTCAACTCAACTCAACTCAACCCAACAGTTAGAACTCAACAGCCTGTGCTGTTTGATGTCTAAATTGCTCAGGTGTAAAGTCATTTCATAGTGTTTCATTTAGTGAAAAGCTTATCTCCTTTTCAGTACCTTAGCACTAGACTTCTGCAAGGAGAGAATTCTTGTCAGTGTCCAGAGGAGGAGGAACAGAGCTCCATTTCCCAGGAGCACTTATCATCCAGGCTGCAGTCAAGCAGCCTGCTCCCTTCAAGAAGGCCACGTGCCTGGGTGGCGGCACTGGGTAGTTATATTTGATGCTTGCTGTGTGCCTGTCTCGTGGCCATTCAAAGTCCTTCCTTATGGCTTCCCTGCAGTGAGGCAAGAGGAAAGGTCTTCTTAATGAGGTTTCAGCCCCGCTTCATGTTTTTTGCACTTATTATTTCTCAGAAGCAACATTATCAGGTCCAAATCAGAAATAAGTTTCAAGTCTTGGTCAAAAAGTGGAACTCCCAACATACTGTTTGACCCTTGTAGTTAACTTTTATGGAGCTGACACCATCACTCAAAACTGGTTCTAAATATGCCAGATCTGCCAGTAACTTCAATGACTGCAGGATGTAAGTTTGTATTTCCTGCGTCAATGAATGCAGCATTGTGTTTTCTTCATGATCATTCATTACTAAGGATAGCATGGGCAGTTGGTTATACTCGTGTATTTAGACTAAGAAGCAACCCATTCCTACCTTATCTTGAAGTAGAGACTAATCACAGGGTTTCAGTTAATCATGGGAAGGAAGGCCTCAGGATCTGCCTAGAGTCTTCCTAACTACGTCTTCTGGATGAACTCTAGTAGCCCAGTGAACCTGGCCATCAATTGTGTCCTACTGGGTACATTGTCCAGTTAAAAATATGAACAGAGGCTCTCACTCCCTGGGCTGCAGACAGCATTCATCACAATCCCTTTCCTCATTAACCTGCCCTGGAGATTGGCCCTGAGGGTCCTCCTTTGCTGGGTCTGCCACACCGTGAATCAGGCAGCCACACCGGCAAGAGATGAAAGGGCATACCTCTGATTCCCTCCTGCTTCCCTCCTGCAGAATTCAGATGAGAGGCCCTGCCTTTTTTTTTTTTAATTCAAAATCAACTGAAGAATCACTTGTTTTATTATTATTCCCAGGGCTGCGTCCAAAGAGAACCCTGCGTTTGGTGCTCTGGACCGCGGAGGAGCAAGGTGGAATCGGTTCCTCCCAGTATTATCAGCTGCACAAGGTAGGAGAGCAGCCACGGACTGCTGGGCACTTGCACGTGTAAGATCAGTGTAAATACACCAAAAGCACTGATGCTGTTGGTTTGAAAATTCCCTCTACTGTCCTGAAGACTCAACAGTACTCTGTGGTAGGCTGACCCTGGCAAACACCCTTGAAGAAATCTTCGTCATTCAGCCCCATAGAGGAGAACCCCCTGGTGAGCTGAAGGATTTTCTAATTCTACGTTAGTCTGTGGCATTAGGAAAAGTCCACTTGCTATGTAGCCATTTTTGTTGACTCTCCAGTCCTGCCGTGCTCATGTGTGCCAGAGAAGCAGTGACAATCTCACGGTCCCTGTTCCTCTTGAGCCCACCCTCATGCCCCAAGGTCCCAAGTGCTGGTGTTTGAAAGCCACATCCTGAGACCTCGAGTCAGCCAGGATAATGGCTGTGGGAATGGCAGCAAGCAGAGGTCTCAGACCTGGGAGTGTGGAGGGCAGTGTGGTTTGACACTGACCAAAATAAGGCAACAGTGAAGCCTGAGGCAAGAAGGTGATGGTGGAAGATCATATATAGAAATACAAGACCACATTTAAGACAGGGAACAGGGGCTCTCAAAGCAAAAGAAATAAAAGCAAAAATAAACAAATGAGACCTAATCAAGCTTAAAAGCTTTTGCACAGCAAAAGAAACCATAAAGAAAACAAAAAGGCAATCAGTGGAATGGGAGAAAATGTTTGCAAATGACTTGATCAAACAAAGATCTAATATCCAAAATGTACAAACAACCCAATCAAAAATGAGCAAAGACCTTATAAGACATTTCTCCAAAGAAGGCATACAGATGGCCAAAAGACACATGAAAAGATGCTCAACATCACTAATTATTAGAGAAATACAGATCAAACCCACAATGAGGTATCACTTCACATCAGTCAGAATGGACATCATTAAAATGGCTGCAAATAATACATTCTGAAAGACAAGGGAACCCTCATAACCTGTTGGTGGGAATGTGAATTGGTGCAGCCGCTTCAGAAAACAGTATGGAGGTTCCTTAAAACATGAAAACTAGAACTACCATATGACCCAGGAATCCCACACCTGGGCATATATCTGGGAAGGATAAAAACCCTTAATCTGAAAAGGTACATGCACCCCAGTGTTCATGGAGGCACTAATTTACAATAGCCAAGACATGAAAAGAACCCAAGTGCCAGTCAACAGACTTATGATGTGGTGTGTATATATATATATACATACATACATACATACATACATACATACAGTGGAGCATTATTACTCAGTCATAAAAAATTGACATTTTCAGCAACATGAATGGACCTAGAGAATATCATACTAAGTGAAGTAGGTTAGACAGAGAAGGATAAATATTTTATACCACTTATATGTGAAATCTGAAATAATGCAAATGAATGTATATACAAAACAGAAATAGAACCACAGACATAGAAAACAAATTTACAGTTACCAAAGGGGAAAGGGAGTCAGGGTGGCGGGGGATAAATTAGGAGTATGGCATTATCACATACAAACTACTATATAAAATAGATAAGCAATGAGAACTTACTATATAACAGAAGATGTACAGAATCTTGTAATAACCTATAATGGAAACTATTCTGAAAAAATATGTATACCTAACTGAATCACTTTGCTGTACACCTAAAATTAAAACAATATTATAAATCAACTAAACTTAATTTTAAAAAAATGAGGGGCAGGGAGATTAATATCAAGAACAACCTTTGAGAAAGAGGAGAAGGGGCAAAACGTACAAGCACAAATCAAATGTTAGTTTAAAGAAGAATTCCCCAGTCAGTGACTGCTGAGCAGTGGTGGCTGGGCAGAGGAGCGGAATCTGGTCTGCTGGACTGTTCTCCCTGCATCTGCAGGCTAAAAGGAACACATTTTGTAAATTTCAGTTATCTAAGTCAGAGAGAAGTCTGCTGTTTTCCGAGTTGTGATTGTATCCTTTTTGATCATTTGACAAAGTCAGTCTCTGTTACCCTATTTCAGTTATGCAGAGCTTAAGAATAAGTTCAGGGTCACAAATTTGGTCACTAAATATTGTTACTTTCTGTACAAAGGAAGGCCATGCCTTTTGCCCAACCCTTTCTCTACTTCAGTTCTTAAGGCCTCAAGTGTTTATGGAGAGTAAGGTTATTTCAGATTATGTCCTTGGGTTGGTGGGCCCATAGCATCATCTTTTCTCCGTTGTAGTAGGAGAGATCAGACTGAAAAATCAGATGTGTCTTATAGGACAAGATCAGACAGGAAGTCATTCTAAACCCAGCAACATTCATTTCATATTCTCTGAAAATCTACCGTCTCAGGTACCATATTAGGCGTTAGGTTTACTGTCATTAAGAAGCCTCACCCTGACCTTACTGAGACAGCTATCAAAAGAATGGCACCAACCACTGAGCTTCAACCACAATATAATGTGTTAAGAGTGTTCTGGTAAAAAAATAAATCAACGATGGCAGAGACAGAAAATCCACGTAACCTGGGCTTCGGGAGCCGTCACAATGGACTGCATGAGAGAAATGACATCTAAGCAGAGACTGAGGACTAAGCAGAAGCCAGGTAAGGGAAAGGTGTTGGCAGAGAGGAAGTGAGTCCAGAGCAGTGGGACCTCCATGCACCAAGGCTGGAGGTACAGAGGTCACTGAACACAGCAGAAACTGAGAGGCATTCAGAGTGGCTGCTGCATCAATGCAAGGTGCCCCACGGGAGGAGCAAAGAAGAGAGAGAAAAAGGAGCCTGGATGAGAAGGTGCAAACCATGTTTCGAAGTTTGCACTTTATCCAGAGGACAAGGGAGTAATTAAATTATTTTTAAGAAGGCGCGTTTAGAATGTATACATCTTGGCCTCTATTAAAAACAAAACACCTAAAGGAACTCTTCTGAAGCTCTGCCATTCTCTACTTCAAGAAAAAAAAAAAGATGTATTAATAAAACTGCAGTGGCTCCAGCTTGAAATTTCCTCAACCACTGAAATTCCTTAGATCTGAAAAAAAAAAAAAATTATTTCTCTGAAGATTTTGAGTTTTGCTGTAGTCTACTACATGGATAAAATTAGAAATTACTTGATTTTAAACTTCTAAGAGGTTGGCAGGTATGAACACACACACACACACAGATATATATGAATATATACTCAAAGGACATGCAATGAAGCTGTTTTATCTAGAAAACATCCATGTTGCCTTCCTACAAATGTGTCTATATACTGGTGGCTGGTCTGAATTGCAATTTCAGGGATCAAAAGAAGAAATTCCAGAAAGAGAAAACATAGGCCTTTTGTTTTAGGATAACTCTTTATCTCTCCTTTAAAAAGACATTCTGTGTGTTTTACAAGACACAACCAATTCTGAAGGACTTAATTCTATATTCTTATGATTAGCATATGGATCTAAGAATTGTCAAGAGCAAATGATTTCTGGGTGGCTGAGTTTAACTTTAAAGTAACTATAACAAGGACCTCATCCTTGAGGAGTAAGTGAGTTTGAGTGAGTAGTCAGGAGGGAGAAAAAAAGGAAAGCCACTCTCCTTCATACTGATGAGAACTGCCTGACAAATACCCTTGGCATCGGTATGAGTGATAACAAACAAGAACAGAACTTTAATTTGGTAATTATAAAAAGAAAAGATTTGAACTTTTAAAATAACTATGCTAGCATTTTTATGATATAGTTATGTTTATTAATGATCTATATCAAGGATCAGTAAGTTATGACCTGTGGACTAAATCCATATGTTTATGTACAGACCTCAAGACAAGAATGTTTTTATATGTTTTAACTGATTATGTGACTGAGATTGTATGTAGCCTGCAACTCCCAAAATAATAAGTATCTGGCCCTTTACAGAAACGGTTCATTGATCCTTAATTTATATGATAAAAATCATAAAATATTTTCATGTTATTTCCATGTAATAATTTATTTATAACTTTGTATGACCTAAATGATAATTTTATACATTTTATTTGGAGCCAGTTAAGTGTTTTGCAGAAAGATATTATTTCAATAATGTAAATTACATTACCACTCTTTTTTTATGCATTCTTATTTGGTGTAGAGTTTTACCATAAAGTTAGCTAGACTTTCGTAGCATTAATTATAAAGAAAACCAGTATGCAAAAAATTTCTTCTTTTTGTAGTTTGTAAAAAATTATTATTTCTTCTTTTTTGTTGCCCTGAATATATTTTTTTATCATTATAGAATCTTTTCAACAGTAAAAGTTCTATAAATATTACTTTAATGGATATGTATATAAGCTAAACTTTCATGGGAATAAAGTTAATATTACCATTTATTATCCTTTTCTTAGGAAATATATCTTTGTTTATAATTAATATATTCATAGAAAGATATATAAAATTAAAATGATTTAAAATCATATGCTTAAACTTATTACCTAATTTTCAAAATTGTAGTCAGATTAATAGCTGCCTTTATTTCATAATTATGCTTTCTTATAAAGTATTAGTTCAATTATTATAATAATTGCTAGCCTTACTTAATTGTCATGAAATATGTGAGGCTATTTGTGGTTTGCATATAAATTTTGAAATGAAAATCGAACTTTATTGTGATACCTAAAACACTTTACAAGGAAGCAGATTCCAACTGAAAAATGTCTATGAGCATTTTAGCAAGCATTACTAATAAATATTCAAATGGGAAATACTGAGTTTTTTGCTATATTTTGGAGTCAACTTGAATAGAAATCATTCCTGGTGTCCATCCAGCATGCCCATAACAATTCATAGCATAAAGTCCCATAAAGGCTGCAGAGCTGTGTACATAATATTCTCTCTCTTTTTTTTTAATGGCAAAAACACCACAGTATTATAAAGTAATTAGCCTCCAATTAAAATAAATGAATTAATTTTTAAAAGTTATTTCACGTATTTTGATAAACTGTAAACTTTTCTCTCCTAGTGTGGAAATCCTTTCCACAGGCTCCTTACGTTATCACATGAACTTGAGAATTATTTAAATGTATATTGTTTGTACTTTATTGATTCATTTAAAAGTAACACATTTTTCAGGAGCTTCCCTGGTGGCTCAGTGGTAAAGAATCCGCTGGCCAATGCAAGAAGACTCCAGAGACACAGGTTCTATCCATGGTTTGGGAAGATTCCCTGGAGAGGGAAATGGAGACCCGCTCCAGTATTCTTGCCTGGAAAACTCCATGGACAGAGGAGCCTGGTGGGCTACAGTGGATCAGCTTGCAAGGAGTTGAACATGGCTGTGACTTAGCACACTCACACAGTGTGAGGTGTGCTCCTGTGACAGAGTAGTGAAGTCCCATCAGTCGGCCAGTGGGGAATTTTTCCAGGTCCTCTATTTTGGAGTACTGATGGGGGCGTAGTAGGGGTGAGGCTGGTGAATTTCTTGGTGGGATTAGGTGGCCATTGGATGTTTAGGTGAAGGGGCCACCCCTCCTTACCCTCAGCTAACTTCCTGCTTAATGCATGGCTTCACAAAAGAGGCAGATGGGACTTAGCAACTAAACAATAACAATGCATTTTTCCTGCTGTTTTATTGAGGAATAATTAGCACTCAGTGATAAAATGCGCAGTTATGCTGTCTGTCTCATCCTTTGCTGTGCTCTTCTCCTCTTGCCCTCAATCTTCCCCAGAATCAGGGTCTTTTCCAATGAGTTCGCGCTTCGTATCAGGTGGCCAAACTATTGGAGCTTCAGCTTCAGTCTATCCTTCCAATGAATATTCAGGACTGATTTCCTTTAGGATGGATTGGTTGGATTTCCTTGCAGTCCAAGGACTCTCAAGAGTCTTCTCCATCACCACAATTCAAAAGCATCAGCTCTTCAGTGCTCAGCTTTCTTTATGGTCCAACTCTCATATCCATACATGACTACTAGAAAAGCCACAGCTTTTACTATATGGACCTTTGTCAGCAAAATGATGTCTCTCCTTTTTAATATTTTGTCTAGCTTTGTCATATCTTTTCTTCCAAGGAGCAAGCAGCTTTTAGTTTTGTGGCTGCAGTCACTGTCCGCAGTGATTTTGGAGCCCAAGAAAATAAAATCTGTCACTGCTTCCACTTTTTCCCCATCTATTTGCCATGAAATAATGGGACCAGATGCCATGATCTTGTTTTCCAAATGTTGAGTATTAAGCCAGCTTTTTCACTTTCCTCTTTCACCTTCATCAAGAGGCTCTTTTAGTTCCTCTTCACTCTCTGCCATTAAAGTGGTATCATCCACATTTCTGAGGTTATTGATATTTCTCCCAGCAGTCTTGATTCCAGCTTGTGCTTCATCCAGCCCAGCGTTTCTCATGATGTACTCTGCATATAAGTTAAATAAGCAGGGTGACATTATACAGCCTTGGCGTACTCCTTTCCCAATTTTGTACCAGTCCTTTGTTCCATGGTCGGTTCTAACTGTTGCTCCTTGATCTGTATACAGATTTCTCAGGAGGCAGGTAAGGTGCTCTGGTATTCCCATCTCTTTAAGAAGTTTCCACAGTTTGTTATGATCCACAAAATCAAAGGCTTTGGTGTAATCAAGAAAATAGAAGTAGATGTTTTTCTGGAATTCCCTTGCTTTTTCTATGATCCAGTGTATGTTGGCAATTTAATCTCTGGTTCCTCTGCCTTTTCTGAATCCAACTTGTACAGCTGGAATTTCTCAATTCACATACTGTTGAAGCCTGGCTTGAAGGATTTTGAGCATTACCTTGCTTGTAGTCCTATTGCCACTGCTGATTTTTCCAAATTTGCTGACATATTAAGTGCAGCACTTTAACAGCATCATCTTTTAGAATTTGAAATAACTCAGCTGGAATTCCATCACATCCACTAGCTTTGTTCGTAGTAATTCTTCCTAAGGCCCACTTGACTTCACACTCCAAAATGTCGGGCTCTAGGTGAGTGACCACACTTTCATGGTTTTCTGGGTTATTAACACCTTTTTGTATAGTTCTTCTGTATATTCTTGCTGCCTCTTCTTAATCTTGTCTGGTTCTGTTAGGTCTTTGCTGTTTCTGCCCTTTATTGTGCCCATCTTTGCATGAAATATTCCCTTGGCATCTCCAATTTTCTTGAAGTATCTCTTGTCTTTCTCATTCTATTATTTTCCTCTATTCCTTTGCATTGTTCACCTAAGAAGGCTTTCTTATCTCTCCCTGCTATTTTCTGGAACTCTGCATCCAGTTGTATGTATCTTTCCCTTTCTCCTTTGCCTTTTGCTTCCCTTTTTTCTTAGCTATTTGTGGCCTCCTCAGAAAGCCACTTTGCTTTCTTGTATTTCTCTTTCTTGGGGATGGCTTTGGTCACCCCATCCTGTACAATGTTACGAACCTCCATCCATAGTTCTTTGGACACTCTGCCAAATCTAATCCCTTGAATCTATTCATTACCTCCACTGTATAATCATGAAGGATTTGATTTAGGTCATATCTGAAAAGTCTAGTGATTTTCTCTTCTTTCTTCAATTTAAGCCTGAATTTTGCAATAAGGAGCTCATGATCTGAGCCTCAGTCAGCTCCAGATCTTGTCTTTGCTGTCTGTATAGAGCTTTTCCATCTTTGGCTGCAAAGAATATAATCAACCTGATTTCGGTATTGACCATCTGGTGATATTCATGTGTAGAGTTGTCTCTTGCGTTGTTGGAAGAGAGTGTTTGCAGTGACCAGTGTGTTCTCTTGGCAAAACTCAGTTAGCCTTTGCCATGCTTCATTTTGCACTCGAAGGCCAAACTTGCCCATTACTCCAAGTATCTCTTTACTTCCTACTTTTGCATTCCAATCCCCTGTGATGAAATGGATATCTATTTTTAGTATTAGTTCTAAAAGATCTTGTAGGTCTTCATAGAACCATTTGACTTCACCTTCTTCGGCATTAGTGGGGGGGGCATAGACTTGGATTACTGTGATGTTGAATGGTCTGCCTTGGAAATGAACCAAGATCATTCTGTCGTTTTTGAGATTACACCCAAGTACTTCAGTTCAGACTCTTTTATTGCCTATGAGGGCTGCTGCATTTCTTCTAAGGAATTCTTGCCTACAATAGTAGACATGATGATCATCTGAATTAAATTCACCCATTCCCATGCATTTTAGGTCACTGATTACTAAAATGTTGATGTTCACTCTTGCCATCTCCTGCTTGATCACGTCCAAGTTTCCTATTGTGTGAGTAAGTATATAACACAACTTCTTCATCCATTCTCCTACTTACGGTCATTTGGGTTGCTCCTAGCTTTAGCTATTGTAAATAAGGCTGATATGACATTTTTGTACAAATCTTTAGGTGAAGATATGCGTTTCTTTTCTCTTCTAGGAGTAGAATTGCTGGCTCATGTGAGAGACGAATGTCTACCTTTGTTAGAAACTGTCAAAGTGGCAGGAGGTTATACCATTTGACATTCTCACCACCAACATACAAGAGTCCTAACTGCTCCCCCCTACCCAATATATAGTAGTATTTGGTAGACTTTTTATTTCTGACCATTCTTGTGGGAATAATAATTTTATGAGACACAGTTCTGAAAAGTCCCACGAAAAGTTCTGACTCCACTTCTAATGGCCATCATTGTTTCACCCTTTCCTGCTTCCTTGCCTTCACTCTTTGTTCTGTCTTATGATTTACCAAGATCAAAGGCCTTTTTACCCAGCAGGAAGTTTGTGGAGCTATTCCTGGTTGGAGTGACCTTGTTTCCATTTGGGGGAACACGGGAGAGCAGGTTATAGAAATGCCCTCCTCTCATGACCGCAGCTGACTCCATAGAGACAGACCTCACAGCAGGGTGGAGCTGCTGGAACTCAGCTGGAGCCACACGGGGCCTGATGCTCCATCAGGTTTGGGAAGGGAGATTTCCCTTATGTCCCCAAAAGAGTTTATTCTAGAAAGTGGGAAAAGAATGTCAGAAAATGCTTTGAGTTATTCTTTGTTGATAAAATTATTATTTTTAAAAAATATGAACAGTTTTTTTTTTTGGTTGAATTCAGCTTGCATTCACTGAGAAAGGAATGTCACCACACGTAGAGGATATTATTGTGCTTTAGTGATTTTTAAGAGTTTACTTATCAGAGTGGAATTTAACTTTGGAATTAAAAAACATTGCAGATGATTTTATTGAATTTTCATGTCAATGAGTCAAATGAGTGTTGTCCAGATGCCATTTGCCTAATCTGCTTTTCATGGGAACAATGTTACTTTCTTCTCTACTCTTAGAAGGAGAGCAGGATGTCATTTCTCATGTCCTGAAACATACAAAGGAGGAAAAACACCCTAGATTAGTTTCAACTCTATTGCTGGCATTTTTAAATCTTTTCCATTTTAAGCAAAAATATGATCTGGCATAATTATAATGAGTAAGGTAATCTGGCCTTGAAAAAGCCTCATTACACAAAGTAATCAAATAAAATAGATTGATATGTTCTATTCTGGCATGAAAAATATTTTAACCTTTTCCTGATTTATTGCACAAACTACTGGCAATTGAATTACTGGGATTATGAACACTGCTGTGTTCTGGTAGTCATTAATAAGGGCGATATTTTAAACAGGCTTTATTAAATGAGGGATGGGATGTATGATCATTCTAAATACATTAGTTTATCCTAACTCTAGCCAACTCTAAAACAGAAAAAGTTAAAACGAATATGTATAATATTTTGTCAGAATTTCTGGTGTTGCCACGCTGAGGAACAATATTTCCTCTTTACTTATGTAAATATATAAAAATGCCAGCTTCTTTTAGTAGTAAAGTTCTTGCCAACTTCCCAACCCACGCTGGGTTCATGTTTCACTCTAAAATAAAAGATACTTGGAAATGCTTTTGAGAATTCTTCAATGTTATTTGGGCAAATGGATTTACTTTGGCATTTTTATTTCACCAACCCTATTGCTTCCATGTAATGTTGATTTAGCTAGGGTGACACTGCTAGAGAGAAAACAGTGTTGTACTCATCTGCAGCTCTGGTTATAAAAATAATAGACCTGATAGGCTCATTCAGCCTGATTGTGTCTGGACTGGGTCTCCAGAATGGCATTTCTTATATTGTTAATGTTCCGTGCAGTATAGATGTACTAATCAGAGGTTATGGTTTCAGTCATTACTGCTGGGCTTCAGTGCATCCATGTTTCTCTTTCAGTATCTAGGTATTTGCATTAGTCTGTCAAGCACATCACAAAATTGGTTTAAATTTCATTTCTCTTAGTGTCTTCTTGGTCTGGAGTCCCATGTAGTTCCAACATTCACATAATTTCTACAGCAAGCCTGGGAGCTCTTTGGGGTCTTATTCGAATTTGTGAATTTTATTTTATATTTTAAGGAAAGTGCTGTCTTTTGCATTTGTTTGCTTTCTCCTGAGAACTCCATTATGACTCTGGGACTTTAGCATATTCTGTATTGTATTTATATAGATGCTATGTCAGCCTGGGCAGAGATGTCAAAATATTTCCTTTGGTTTTAGGACAATCACATTACGGCACCTTGTCAAAGAACATGAGTAGGCTTGGACTCACCTCTTTCTTTTAACTCTTTAGAAGGTATACTTCTTAGCTAAGCTTTTAGTATTTTTTTCCATATAGAAGAAAAGAAGTCGTTTAAAGTAAAAAGACTACCTTAGACAACTAGAATGGAATCTTTGAGCTTGCCTACAGTCGTGGGGCGATAGTTACCATATTTATCATATGACCTTATGTCACAGGTCACAGTGAAGTCTGGCTTGAGTATTGGTTTTGCCCAAACATGTAAAGAACCACATCCTGACTTCTCTACTACGACTACTAATCCAAATAAGGCAACCACCTGTCAAAGTTGGTTCTAAGAACACTGTGCCAAATCCCCAAGGTTTATTGTGAATTCTTGTGGTTGGCATCTTACCTCATTTGTTCTCGATTTGTGAAACCATGACTGACTTCAGTTTGTACCCAGCCTATTTTACTAGCTTACTAGAGGTTGCCTAGTAGTCACAAACAGCTTCTGCCTCTACTGCTAACCAGGTCGTGATCTGACCCGGAAGGACCCGTAGCATATTTAGTGCATGAACTTCCTAAGAAATCAGGTTGGCACACAAGGATACGCAAATCTGAAGTGAGATGTCATGCTTAGGCTCCCAAGTGACTTATGCATCACAAGAGCCTTTGGGGTTGAATTGTCACATCCCATGCACAAGTTGCAGAGTCCAACAAACCACTTTTGAACCACCAGCACTATTTTAATTCGCCTAGGAATGTCATCTTCCCTTTGTCTTCTAAAGTGAGGGTTGGTCAGCTTTTCTTAAGGATCAATAAGTAAATACTTTAGGTTTTCAGGCCATATCACCTCTCTATTCAACTCAGTCTTTATAGGTCCAAAGTAGTCATGGACAATACTAGACAAATGACTTTTCCAATAAAATATAAGAAGGAGAAGGAGAAAAAGGAGAGGAGGAAGAAGAGAGAAGAGGGGAGGAGAAAGGGCAGAAGGAAGGGAGGAGAAGGAGGCAGTCAGATATGACGTGCTGGCCATAGTATGATGATTCCTGTTATTGGGAAGAAGTTTAGAGAACTTTCCTCCAAATCTTTTTTCAATTTCATAATCACGCCTTTTGGAGAAAGAGGTTTGTAGCACATGATGATATTCTAACATTTAGAGTGTCTTTAGCTAACATTTAGATTTTAATATGACTGTTATTTGTATGCTCAGCACTCAAGAGGTTGCAGTTTTTTCTCCTTAGATATTTGGCCAACAGAATACTCCATTGCCAGGTCAGTCTATCTCATTAGTCATAGCCCAGTGAGGCACACAACAAGTATAGTACGCTGATTGGATGACAGGGTTAATATACTTCCTCAATATTTCCTAAAGAAGAGCAGAAGGTTTTATTAAGATAACTAAATATGATAACATTTGAAAATATATTTTAAATGGCATTTTTAAAATGTAGAAGCATCTTTGAAAGAAATGAACACTCTAATGTGTAATATCTTGGCAATTTTCTACTAATCCATAGCAATTGTCATTCACTGTTTAACCACATCCTAGTTTTATCCATAGATTTGCCTGCTGTGTCTTTTTAAATCTGAATTATTATGTGAGAGAGAAGCTCTTCCCAGGAAACCCCAAGAACCTCATGTCGTTCGGTAATTAGTAGCCCTTCTAGAGGGAGAAGGAAATGGCAACCCACTCCAGTATTCTTGCCTAGAGAATCCCGTGGACAGAGGAGCCTGCTGGGCTGCTGTCCATAGGGTCGCACAGAGTCGGACACGACTGAAGCGACTTAGCATGCATGCATGCACTGGAGAAGGAAATGTCAACCCACTCCAGCATTCTTGCCTAGAGGATCCCGTGGACAGAGGAGCCTGGTGGGCTGCTGTCTATGGGGTCACACAGAGTCGGACACAACTGAAGTGACTTAGCAGCAGCAGCAGCAGCCCTTCTAGAAGCTAGGACAAACGTAGACAGCATATTAAAAATCAGGGACATAACTTTCTTGACAAAGGTCCATATCAGTTCAGTTCAGTCGCTCAGTTGTGTCCGACTCTTTGCAACCCCATGTATCGCAGCATGCCAGGCCTTTCTGCTCATCACCAACTCCCGGAGTTCACTCAGACTCACTTCCATGGAGTCAGTGATGCCATCCAGCCATCTCATCCTCTGTCGTCCCCTTCTCCTCCTGCCCCCAATCCCTCCCAGCATCAGGGTCTTTTCCAATGAGTCAACTCTTCGCATGAGGTGGCCAAAGTACTGGAGTTTCAGCTTCAGCATCATTCCCCCCAAAGAAATCCCAGGGCTGATCTCCTTCAGAATGGACTGGTTGGATCTCCTTGCAGTCCAAGGGACTCTCAAGAGTCTTCTCCAACACCACAGTTCAAAAGCAGCAGTTCTTCAGCACTCAGCTTTCTTCACAGTCCAACTTTCACATCCATACATGACCACTGGAGAAACCATAGCCTTGACTAGACGGACCTTAGTCGGCAAAGTAATGTTCTGCTTTTGAATATGCTGTCTAGGTTGGTCATAACTTTCCTTCCAAGGAGTAAGCATCTTTTCATTTCATGGCTGCAGTCACCATCTGCAGTGATTTTGGAGCCCCAAAATATAAAGTCTGACACTGTTTCCACTGTTTCCCCATCTATTTCCCATGAAGTGATGGGACCAGATGCCATGATCTTCATTTTCTGAATGTTGAGCTTTAAGCCAACTTTTTCACTCTCCTCTTTCACTTTCATCAAGAGGCTTTTTAGTTCCTCTTCACTTTCTGCCATAAGGGTGGTGTCATCTGCATATCTGAGGTTATTGACATTTCTCCTGGCAATCTTGATTCCAGCTTGTGTTTCTTCCAGCCCAGCGTTTCTCATGATGTACTCTGCATAGAAGTTAAATAAGCAGGGTGACAATATACAGCCTTGACGTACACCTTTTCCTATTTGGAACCAGTCTGTTTTTCCATGTCCAGTTCTAACTGTTGCTTCCTGACCGGCATACAGATTTCTCAAGAGGCAGGTCAGGTCGTCTGGTACTCCCATCTCTTGAAGAATTTTCCACAGTTGATTGTGATCCACACAGTCAAAGCTTTGGCATAGTCAGTAAAGCAGAAATAGATGTTTTTCTGGAACTCTTTTACTTTTTCCATGATCCATCGGATGTTGGCAATTTGATCTCTGGTTCCTCTGCCTTTTCTAAAACCAGCTTGAACATCAGGAAGTTCATGGTTCACGTATTGCTGAAGCCTGGCTTGGAGAATTTTGAGCATAGTCAAAGCTATGGTTTTTCCAGTACTCATGTACAAATGTGAGAGCTGGACCATAAGGAAAGCTGAGCACCAAAGAATTGCTGTTTTTGAACTGTGGTGTTGGAGAAGACTCTTAAGAGTGCCTTGGACTGCAAGGAGATCAAACCAGTCAATCCTAAAGGAAATCAACCCTTAAAATTCATTGGAAGGACTGATGCTAAAGCTGAAGTTCCAATAGTTTGGCCACCTGATGTGAAGAGCAGACTCACTGGAAAAGCCCCTGATGCTGGGAAAGATTGAGGGCAGGAGGAGAAGGGAGTAACAGAGGATGTAATGGTTGGATGGCATTACAGACTCAACAGACAGGAGTTGGCACAAATGCCAAGAGATAGTGAAGGTCAAGGAAGCCTGGCGTGCTGCAGTGCATGGAGTCACAAAGAGATGAACACGACTTAGTGACTGAACAATGCAACAAGTCTTTCTAGAAGTTTGTCCTCCACTCTGGTTGCTGCAGTTTTTGTGTACTTCTGCTAGAATAATACATAACCATTGAAAAATGGTCTGTCGATGATGGTTTGAGGACTGAATAGGCAGAACCAAGCTAGCAGGGCTGCCAGCAAGGGCAGTGCTAGAAAGCAGATACTGGATGTTGAGTTTACTTGGTATGAGAAGGAGTGTCCAGAAGTCACAGTAGGTAGTCCTGAAACTGCGTTACTTTCAGGACTAGAGATCAAACGGAACTGAGAAGTAGAATCGTGGGACACAGCTGAGAGCACAGCCTGAGTATTGCCCGTAGTCCTTTGTCTTTCTCTCTGGAACTCATCCCAGTAGGTCATTCCCATAAGTATTAACCCAAGTCCTGTGTTTTCTTAAAGATACCACTTGTCCCCTGATAGAGTAGATTATGGTCTGGCTTTCTAGCTTGCTTATCAGTTAGGATACAGCTATAATCTATTTGTGTTAAAAGCATATTTTACCTTTATGTATAATTTTTTCCAAACTAAACGATTAGAACTCTCATTCCTTATTTTCTTTCAGAAGATCTCACTCTTGCATCTTCTTATCAAATGCTTGTACTGCATTTAACATTATTCATTCTGGAAGCTGAGGTTACCCCTAGCAACCAGCAGTTTGCCTACACTGCTTTGGTTTCAGAGTTCTCTTAAAGGAGCATTCTCAGAATCAATTGCTCAAGAGCTTTTATACCCACACAGTACAACATATATAGACAACAATTTGAAATTTTAAAACTTAGCAAGACCTTTCAATGGAGGTTTAAGTTGGTTTCATAACATGAGTTATCTTGAGGCTAGACAGAATATTCATTACTAGTTTAAAAAAGAGTGTAATTTACTTTTAGAAATTTCTATAGTTTCATTTAATGAAACTCATCCTCATGAAAGTGCACATGATCCTATGTTCAGTTCAGTTCAGTTCAGTCACTCAGTCGTGTCCGACTCTTTGTGACCCCATGAATCAGCACTCCAGGCTTCCCTGTTCATCACCAACTCCTGGAGTTCACTCAAACTCATGTCCATCGAGTCGGTGATGCCATCCAGCCATCTCATCCTCTGTCGTCCCCTTCTCCTCCTGCCCCCAATCCCTCCCAGCATCAGGGTCTTTTCCAATGAGTCAACTCTTTGCATGAGGTGGCCAAAGTACTGGAGTTTCAGCTTCAGCATCAGTCCTTCCCAAGAAATCCCAGGACTGATCTCCTTTAGGATGGACTGGTTGGATCTCCTTGCAGTCCAAGGGACTCTCAAGAGTCTTCTCCAACACCACAGTTCAAAAGCATCAATTCTTTGGTGCTCAGCTTTCTTCACAGTCCAACTCTCACATCCATACATGACCACTGGAAAAACCGTAGCCTTGACTAGACGGACCTTTGTTGGCAAAGTAATGTCTCTGCTTTTCAATATGCTATCTAGGTTTGTTCTAACTTTATTTCCCAGGAGTAAGTGTGTTTTCATTTCATGGCTGCAATCACCATCTGCAGTGATTTTGGAGCCCCAAAAGGTAAAGTCTGACACTGTTTCCACTGTTTCCCCATCTATTTCCCATGAAGTAATGGGACCAGCTGCCATGATCTTCATTTTCTGAATGTTGAGCTTTAAGCCAACTTTTCACTCTCCTCTTTCAATTTCATCAAGAGGCTTTTGAGTTCCTCTTCACTTTCTGCCATAAGGGTGGTGTCATCTGCATATCTGAGGTTATTGGTATTTTTCCCGGCAATCTTGATTCCAGCTTGTGCTTCTTCCAGCCCAGCGTTTCTCATGATGTACTCTGCATAGAAGTTAAATAAGCAGGGTGACAATATACAGCCTTGACGCACTCCTTTCCTCATGAAAGTACAGATGATCCTATGTTAAATACTTGTAAATTTGCATTTTAGGAAACTCTGCAGGTATTCACCAACACCTGGGGGTTGTATGGCGCACCTCCAAGCCTGTCACTGGCATGACTGTGTGGTATTTTCCCCTCCAAAGCTCTGGAAGACTTTATTATGCCCCACAGAACTAAATGGGAGACAATGAAACTGTTTTACCCTTTGAATTGAATAGGAAAGGTCAAAGGGAAAAGAATGCAATAGTAGAGGAGGAAAGTGCTTTTTGAAAATTGTTTAATTTTTCCATATAAGAGAAAATACTTTGTTCCTTTTAATAGATCTGGAAATGCAACACTAGAGATTTTTTTGGTTAGACTTATACAGAGAAAAGAAACAATCAAGAATTTTGAGAGATCCCATTTCCCAAACAAATATGTACTATGTTCTTACTATTTACAAGATGTTATTATAATCACTTGCATCTGTATGATCATTTATAAATCTGAATACTTTTTCATAGACACTGGTAATAGTAATGACCCTGGCAGTTGCCAGGCCATGTACTGCTTTCCTTATTTGATATTTGAAAAAATAAGGCTCAAGAGAGTTTAAAAAAAAAAAAAACCATGTTACACAGCATGGATATGCGCTCCAGAGCCTGAACCTGAACCTAGCTTTTCTGTCTCCAGACTTGAGCCATAATGATTTCTCTGTGTACTTATATGTAGGATTTACATACATTTGCCGTCTATGGGATCACACAGAGTTGGGCATGACTGAAGTGACTTAGCAGCAGCAGCAGCAGCAGCATGTGTACGTTTATCTGCTTGCCATAGTCTGAAGCATATACATACCAATTTATTAGGCATGCTGGACACAAAAGCTTTAGCCTAGTCAGTGAAGCAAAAGTAGATGCTTTTCTGGAATTCCCTTGCTGGCTCTATGATCCAACGAAAGTTGGGAATTTGATCTCTGGTTCCTCTGCCTTTTCTAAACATAGCTTATACATCTGAATGTTCTCAGCTCATGTATTGCTGAAGCTTATCTTGAAGGATTTTGAACATAACCTTGCTAACATGTGAAATAAGCAAAATTGTACAGTAGTTTGAACATTCTTTGGCATTGCCCTTGTTTGGGATTGAAATGAAAACTGACCTTTTCCGGGCCGGTGGCCACTGCTGACTTTTCCAAACTTTCTGACATATTGACTACAGCAATTTATCAGCATCATCTTTTAGGATGTGAAATAGCTCAGCTAGATTTCCATCACATCCACTAGCTTTGTTCGTAATAGTGCTTCAGAAGGCCCATTTGACTTCACACTCCAGGATGTCTGGCTCTAGGTGACCACACCATCGTGGTTATCTGGGTCTTCAAGACAGTTTTTGTATAGTTCTGTGTATTCTTGCCATCTCTTCTTAACCCCTTCTGCTTCTGTTGGGTCCTTAACATTTCTGTCCTTTATCATGCCCATTCTTGCACGAAATGTTCCCTTTATAGCTCCAATGTTCTTGAAGAGATCTCTAGTCTTTCCCGTAAGGAATATGACAAGGCTGTATATTGTCACCCTGTTTGTTTAACTTATATGTAGAGTATATTGTATGAAATCCCAGGCTGCTTGAATCACAAGCTAGAATCAAGATTGCCAGGAGAAATATCAGCAACCTCAGATATGCAGGTGATACCACTCTAATAGCAGAAAGCAAAGAGGAACTAAAGAACTTTTTGATGAGTGTGAAAGAGGAGAGTGAAAAAGCTGGCTTACTACCCAACAGTCAAAAAACGAAGAACATAGCATCTGGTCCCATTACTTCATGGCAACAGAAGGGGGAGAAGTGGAAGAAGTGACAGATTTTATTTTCGTGGGCTCCAAAATCACTGCTGGTGGTAACTGCAACCGTGAAATTAAAAGACACTTGCTCCTTGGAAGAAAAGCCATGAGAAAACCTAGACAGTGTATTAAAAAGCAGAGACATCACTTTGCCAGCAAAGGTCCATATAGTCAAAGCTATTGTTTTTTCAGTAGTCATGTACCAATGTGAGAGCTGGACCATAAAGAAGGCTGAGTGCCAGAGAATTGATGCTTTCGAACTGTGGTTCTGAAGAAGACCCTGGAGAGTCCCCTGGACCAGGCAATTCTAAAGGAAATCAACCCTGAATATTCATTGGAAAGACTGATGCTGAAGCTGAAGCTCCAGTACTTTGACCACCTGATGCAAGGAATCGATTCATTGGAAAAGACCCTGATGCTGGGAAAGATTGAAGGCAAATGGAGAAGAGGGCAGCAGAGGATGAGATTGGTTATATAGCATCACTGACTCAATGAACCTGAATCTGAGCAAACTCCAGGAGATAGTGAGGGATGGGGAAGGCGGGCGTGCTACAGTCCTTGGGGTCACAAAGAGTCGGACGTGACTTAGAGACTGAACGACAGCAATGCTGGGTGCAATAACACGAGTGGATGAATGGAGAAGTCACTTCTAAATGCTTAGTTTAAAACACATATAGCACAGAATCATATTTTACTATATTTTAGAGTATAAAGGTCAAAATACTGTATAATCATGCAGACATTGGCTGTCACCAATAATTCTCAATGTTTTATATTTACCCTTTCTCTGAAGACTGTAAAAATAAATATACTCATTTGTTCCTGAGGTTAATTCTCTAAATCCTGTTACAATGATATAAAAAAATTTTAATATTCACTGTAATTTGCGTTTAGTTTGGGGCATTTTCTAAGTAATGTTTTAGCTAGACAATAGATAAAATTAAAAAAAAAAACATGCAACGAGTACTCTTAGTGATACGAAAGTCTTCACACTAATAAAAGTTGAAATCATTTCACTGTTTAAAAGATTGACTTCAGATCAGAGGCTGTCCTGGGTACCACCTTAGGACATCTTCCAAACATTTCTCCAAAGAAGACATACAGATGGGCAACAAAAACATGAAAAGATGCTTGACATCACTATTATAGAAATGCATATCAAAACTGCACTGAGATATCACCTCATACTGGTCAGAATTTTCATCACCATAAAATCTAAAAACAGTACAATCCTGGAGAGGATATGGAGAAAAGGGAACTGTCCTGCACTGTTGGTAAGAATGTAAGTACAGCCACTGTGGAGAACAGTATGGTGTTTCCTTAAAAAACGAAAAATAGAACCACCATGTGACCCAGAAATCCCACTCCTGAGCAAATACCCAGAGAAAACCATAATTCAAAATGACACATGTGCCCCCGTGTTCATTGCAGCACTGTTTACAATAGCCAGGACATGGAAGCAACCTAAATGTCCATCACCGGAGGAGTGATAAGGAAGATGCGGAGCACATATACAGGGGAATGTTACTCAACCATAGAAACAAACAAAACCACGCCATTTGTAGAGATGTGAATGGACTTAGAATCTGTCATGCAGAGTGAAGTGAGTCCGAAAGAGAAAAACAAAAATCGTATTTTAGCACATATGTGTGGAATCTGCCTCTAATCTTGAAAGAAAGGAAAATGAGATGAAAACTCTGATCCTTGAGAGATGGATATAGTATATATATTTATCTGTTTACATCTTTTGTATATGTGTTGAGCTTAGACACCTAGGAAAATATACTGAAACTCTCCACAAATGGAGTTCAGCTTACTTGCTCCAAGATAGCTGTGCCTGGAACGCTAAGTAAGGAGGATACACCAGGATGGAGCCCTGCTTATGTTATTTTTACACATTTCCAAAGGCAGAGATTTCACTGTGTCAGTATTTTTTTTAGCATTACCAGACAATAAGCATATTGCAGGCTGTGTCCACTTAGCAATGTCTTAGTTTAAGGATGTAACTTGGAATAGCAGAGGAGCAGTTATAATAGAAGTTAGCCATGAGGTCTCCATTAGGTCTCCAAAAGTCAGTGTGCCTTAAGCCTTCCCTGCCTTATTAATCTCTGTGTAAAACACCAAGGAAGGAAAGACAAATTGTGGGGTGGGGGATGAATTGTACGTTGTGAAAGAGGAATTTAAACATTATTTACAAACTAAACTCAAAGAACAAATTCTTTAGCACTTGTTCTGTTTGTTCGTTCATCTGTTTTGTTTTTAAGTAAGGGGGATCTAATTTATTCTCTCCTTGGTGGGGAGATAAAATAATTTATACCTTCGGGATGTTCTTTTCTTCATAATTGAGACCTCAGTTTGTTACTGCTTTTGGCAAACTGTTTTCTGAACATGAGGCAAACTGTACCTGCAGAACAGATTGGTGTCTGCTCTTCTTCACTGAAAGGTGCCTGACCAAGAGCCGCCTCTCTTGAGTAGTTCAGTCTGCCACAGTCTAACACAACAGCAGTGGAAAGGAAAGCGAAAGGAAGGATGTGTTCAAGAGTGTATCACGTCTTTGGAATCTAAACCACTAAGTCTATTGGCTTGCAGAACTGGACATGGAACAACAGACTGGCTCCAAATAGGAAAAGGAGTACGTCAAGGCTGTATATTGTCACCCTGCTCATTTAACTTCTATGCAGAGTACATCATGAGAAACGCTGGGCTGGAAGAAGCACAAGCTGGAATCAAGATTGCCGGGAGAAATGTCAATCACCTCAGATATGCAGATGACTCCACCCTTATGGCAGAAAGTGAAGAGGAACTGAAAAGCCTCTTGATGCAAGTGAAAGAGGAGAGTGAAAAAGTTGGCTTAAAGCTCAACATTCAGAAAACGAAGATCATGGCATCTGGTCCCATCACTTCATGGGAAATAGATGGGGAAACAGTGGAAACAGTGTCAGACTTTATTTTTGGGGCTCCAAAATCAGTGCAGATGGTGATTGCAGCCACGAAATTAAAAGACACTTACTCCTTGGAAGAAAAGTTATGACCAACCTAGATAGTATATTCAAAAGCAGAGACATTACTTTGCCAACAAATGTCCGTCTAGTCAAGGCTATGGGTTTTTCCAGTGGTCATGTATGGATGTGAGATTTGGACTGTGAAGAAAGCTGAGTGCCGAAGAATTGATGCTTTTGAACTGAGGTGTTGGAGACGACTCTTGAGAATCCCTTGGACTGCAAGGAGATCCAACCAGTCCATCCTAAAGGAGATCAGCCCTGGGTGTTCTTTGGAAGGACTGATGCTAAAGCTGAAACTCCAGTACTTTGGCTACCTCATGTGAAGAGTTGACTCACTGGAAAAGACTCTGATGCTGGGAGGGATTGGGGACAGGAGGAGAAGGGGACGACAGAGAATGAGATGGCTGGATGGCACCACCGACTCGATGGACGTGAGTTTGAGTGAACTCCGGGAGTTGGTGATAGACAGGGAGGCCTGGCGTGCTGCGATTCATGGGGTCGCAAAGAGTCGGACACGACTGAGTGACTGAACTGAACTGAACTGAGAGCTTGGCAGAAATACTGGCCACCCATGTGATTTTTATCTTCACACTCATTTAGGCAATTACCTTGACATGGGACACAGTAGTGATGGTTTCCATTGAAAGGCTCTATTTAAACATCTTTTTTTCTGAATCACTGAGATGAGAATGGAGCAAATTAAGATGGAAAAAATAATCGCTGATATATAAGGTTTCTACTTCCAGTTCTCTTAAACTGTGTTAATGCCTAATTAATGACATTCCTATTGTACAAAAATATTGAGAATGCAAATATAATTTCCCAGCTAATTATTTTGTTATATTGAAGTGACACATGTGAAGTAGTAGCTTAATGTGGTTTTCATAAGAGCCAGCAGTTGTGGACTTTCACTTAAAATCTTCAAGTGGAATGAAATGCACTTTTTTCATGACTACTTCTTATATTTATGTGTGTACTCCTACCTTATTTTAGCAAATATTTATCATTGAAGTAGGGTAGTGAGGTTTATGTGAGTAAATTATTACTGACAGTGAAACCCAAGGAATGTAAAGGGATATGGCTACCAACAGCTGCAAGAATCTGGACTATTCCTCTTTTTCAAAACACAGCTCCAGCAGTTGATGTACAAATAGTGGTGGAAGAGAGGTCCTTTTACATAAAAACAACAGCAAAAAAACCCTCAACCACTCACAGATCTTCAGCTAGAACAACAGAATATCAAATCCTGTAGTCTCAAATTTAAGCTGTAAAATAATGGTGGGGCCTGAGAGAGGGGAGAGAAAACTGGAGAGGCACTTGGTAGGGTTGATTGGAAGAGATTTGATTCTCCATTTATTTGATTTAAGGGTTATCAGTTTTAAGGAGTGCAATTAGAAATAATAAAGCTTTTTCAGGAAAAAAAAAATGTACATGTGTGTGTTCTCAATCCTTTCCAACTCATTGTCACCCCACAGACTCTAGCCCGCCAGGCTCCTCTGTCCATGGGATTCTGTGGGCAAGAATACTGGAGTGCATTGCCATTTGCTTCTCCACGGGATCTTCCTGACCCAGGGATCAAACCCACCTCTTTTGCATTGGCAGGCAGATTCTTTACTGCGCTACCTGGGAAACCCCTCAGGAAAAGTGAAACTACTTTAAATGTACAGTTTTTAAGAACTGACAATAGAGTACAGCATCTCACACTTTTGTAGTTCTCACCAAGTCTAAAGATGGCTCTGGATACATTTTGGCTCTGAGCAATTAGGCCTCAAGTCTGGTGGGAGGCCACGTGGTATAACCTGTGCTACTCATCTTGATGAGGGGCTAAGGATGGCCTCTTATGGTTGACAGTTCAATTATGAGGCATATTGAATATAGGCTTTCCTCTGTATTTTCAATTGGGTTAAGGTTGTTTTTTTCTTCCATTTAAGAATTTTAATATTTCTGAAAGTCGTACAACTTCTTTTGAAAGTCTAAGGAAGTTGTCAACAAATTGTTCCATACCTGAGTAGAGGCCTCCATGATGCATGTTTGCTAACACCCATCTTTGCTAACCCTGAACACTCCAGGATTTAGCCTGAACATCTGGCAATTTCTACTGCCTTTCATTGTTTGCCTCATACACATAAATCAATCTTCTGTATACATGAAACTTATGAGGAATTTTAGTCAATAATGAGGGGCTAAAATTTAAAATTTAGGGATCTGTGTTGATACTAATGCAAATAACCAAAGCATAAAACGAAATCTCAGAGACCCTTTGTGTGTGATGATGCTTGTTCATAGATAATGACAGCTAATAAATGGCATAATTTGTTTTTTTGCCTGGAATTTGGCAAGTATCTTATGGAATGTATCAACAACAAACTGTTAGTCACTCAGTAGTGTTCGACTCTTTGTGACCCCACAGACTGTAGCCCACCAGGCTCTTCTGACCTTGGAATTCTCCAAGCAAGAATACTGGAGTGGGTTGCCATTCCCTTCTCCAGGGGATCTTCCCAACCCAGGGGTCAAACTGGGTCTCCTGCATGGTAGGCAGATTCTTTGCCATCTGAGCCACTAGGGAAGCCCCAGCAATCAATAACAAGGTGCATTCCAATTTCCAAAATGCTAAAATAGGAGAAAAATGTGATTCTTATAATCACGGAAATTTGGTGTTTATCTGTTGACTTTTACAGTGGTAGAAATAGGAGGTACAAAAAAAAAAGAAAGCTAGTATTCAAGTAGCTTCTTGGTTCCTAATCTACCTTAGATAGTCCACTTTCCACCCATTGTCCTGCCATAATTATTAACGTTATGCTCTTAAAGGAGTTATTGGTTTGGGTGATCATTTATATGACTGTTGTATGTACTGGACACTTGTTGGTGACACCAACGGTGACAAGTTTCAGGAGAACTGAATAGCTCAATATACAATATATTGATAAATACATATAATAAATTCATATAATCTTCAGGAAAACCTTGTTAAATCAGTCGTTCCTTTGCTGAAGAGGGTACAAAGCCTAGTGAGATTAAATGGCCTGCCAAGCTCATTCAACTTGATGTTACAGAACCAAGACTCCAATCCAGATGTCCAGGGCCAAAGAATTCTAGTGATTTTAATAATAATAACAGGAGGAATATTACCATAATCATCATCACGTTAATAGTAAAGCTATCAGTTACCCAGTGGAGGTTGGTGACTATTGTTTGTTTCATTGACCACTTTGGCAATCTGGTGAAGACTATGGACATCTTTTCAAGAACTATTTTTTAAAGCATAAAATAAAATGCATAGTATTACAAGGATATGAATTTTATTAAAATACAGTTATCAAAATTTCAAACTAAATATGTGATATTTTTATATTTTTAAATGCATAAAATAAGATCTTGCACTATTATCTATTATTGTAGTTTCAAGGAAGTGGTGAGCATAAGCATTATTTTGAGATTTCTACAAGTCTAACATGATATGAAAATATCTGTGATGTCTACTTTTGCTTATACTACTGTGATTTGTTACTTTCATTCATAATTGAAGGAAATTCTAAATTTCAGTTAGAGGATATTGAAAATAAAAATGTGCTTTTTTCCCACTCAAGTGGGACCACCTCCAAATTTATGAACTCCCAAGGGATTCTAGGTTAAGAACTCTTGGTTTCAATAAATTGGCAAAATAACTATTAACCCCATCATACAACTAAATAAACTGAGGCTCAGAATATTCAGTAATGTGCCTAATATTTTTCACCCAATAGCCAAGAAGAAGAGTATCAAGTGATATTAGCATCTGTGCATCACCTCTTTTGACTCCCCAGTGGCAATCACTATTGAGATGGGAACTCAATAGCATCCATCCCTCTCTGAGACAGATGACCCCATCAGGATTAAAATCACTTGCACCTTCTTCAAACACCAATGATATCCTTGGTGAAGATTGCAGATAACCAAAGAGAAATTTGGGGCAAGGTCTCTGTGCCTGATTGTTTTTATTCAACTTTCCTCCAAGCATTTTTAGTGTTTAGTCTCCCCCTGAGTGGTCCCCAGGTGGCTTTTCAGAATGATCATTATTTCCGATGTATTTGATGCTATTTTCTACCGTAGCTGTTTTCCTTTTCTACCTTTAGGTGATTACTGCTATTGCTTATTACTATTCTCAGATGAGCGAAATTGTTTTTCTACACCTCCCCTAGCTCAATATAGATACTTATTCGGATTTTGTTCTGTAATTGCTGTAATTCCTTAGCCTCTTTTTATCTAAACTATGCCTATTAAATTATCTTAACTCTTCTCAAAGCTAAATTGCCTCATCTGTTTATTATTTTTCCTTCATTTTGTCTGAATACTTTAAAACTTACGAACTATGTGAGGCAATTGTTAGAGCTCTAAGTAGTCCCAGGATGCATTTATTAGTTTCTGTAATTGAGTCTTACCAATTACACCGTGTATTATTGGCCTCACGTTGTACTAACTGTAGCGTAACAAACCTTAAGATTTCTTTTAAAAATTATTTAATATTTTAAAAATTCTGTGTGCATGCCCCCTTGGCAGTTCAGCTGGTAATTGCTCATTCTTCCTCTTCCTGTTCATGGTGGCCTTTTTATTTTGACAAATCTTGCACATTAGGATTTCTCATCTTTGATGGTGAAATGATCATGACATAGGGTCTGCTAATGTCTTTTAGCACTGTTTTCACCTGAGAGAGAGAGAGATTACTTTGGCTGCACAGCTTTGTGAATAAGATTATCTTCATATTCAATTATTGAAGGAATCTTAGAACTTTCATTTGCAGTTAGGTAATTGAAGAGCATTTTTTATTGCTATTAGTTTATATAGCCTTATAGGAAGGATTTATTTTTAGCCCTTATAACAGATGTTTTAAAACTTTATATATTTGAAAAGCTTTATAAAATACCCCTTCATGGATCACAGCCTTGTCATGGCGAAGGGGCTTGCGTAACTCAAGCTATAAGCTATGCTGTGCAGGGCCACCCAAGATAGATGGGTCATAGTGAAGAGTTCTGGCAAAGCGTGGTCCACTGGAGAAAGAAGTTGCAAACGACTTCAGTATTCTTGACTAGAAAACCCTGTGGACAGTATAAAAAGGCAAAGACATATGACACTGGAAGATGAGCACCCTGGTCGGAAGGTGTCCAATATGCTACTAGAGAAAAGTAGAGGGCAATTGCTAATAGCTTCAGAAAGAATGAAGCCTCTGGGCCAAAGTGGAAATGATGCTCAGCTATGGATGTGCCCAATACTGTAAAGAACCATGTTGCAAAGAAGCCTGCAATGTTAGGTCCATGAATCAAGGTAAATTGGATGTGGTCAAGCAGGAGATGGCAAGAGTGAGTATCAACATCTTAGGAATCAGTGAATTAAAATGGATAGGAATGGGGGATTTTAATTCAGGTGACCATTATAACTATTACTGTGGACAAGAATCTCTTAAAAGAAATGGAGTAGCCCTCAGAGTCAACAAAAGAGTCCAAAATGCAATACTTGGGTGTAATGTCAAAAACTGTAGAATGATATTGATTCATTTCCAAGGCAAGCCATTCAGCATAACAGTAATCCAACGCTATGCCCCAACCACCAATGCCTAAGAAGCTGAAATTGACCAGTTCTATGAAGACCTACAACATCTTCTAGAGCTAACACCAAAAAAAGATGTCCTTTTAATCATAGGGGGTTGGAATGCAAAAGTAGGAAGTCAAGAGGTACCCAGAATAACAGACAACTTTGACTTTTCAGTATAAAATGAAGCAGGGCAAAGTCTAACAGAATTTTGTCAGGAGAACATGCTGGTCACAGCAAACACCCTTTTCAACAACCCAAGAGATGACTATACACGTGAACATCACCAAATATCAATGACCAAATTGACCAAATGGTCAATACCAAAATCAGATTGATTGTGTTCTTTGCAGCCAGAGATGGAAAAGCTCCATACAGTCAGTAAAAACAAGACTTAGAACTGACTGTGACTCAAATCATGAGCTCCTTATTGCAAAACTCAAGGTGAAATTAAGTAGAATCCCCATGGACAGGGGACCCTGGTGGGCTATAATCCATGAGGTCACAAAGAGCCAGACACAACTGAAGCAACTTAGCATGCACACACACACAGGAAAAACAACTAGACCATTAAGGTATGACCTAAATCAAATCCCTTATGATTATACAGTGAAGATGACAAATAGATTCAAGGGATTAGATCTGGTCGAGAGAATGCCTGAATAACTATGGTAAGTTTGTAACACTGTACAGGAGGCAGTGACCAAAACCATCTGAAAGAAAAAGAAATGCAAGAAGGCAAAGTGATTGTCTGAGGAAGCTTTACAAATAGCTGAGGAAAGAAGAGAAGTGAAAGGCAAGGGAGAAAGGGAAAGATATAGACAGCTGAATGCAGAGTTCCAGAGAATAGCAAGGAGAGATAAGAAGGCCTGCTTAAATGAACAATGCAAAGAAATAGAGAAAAACAATAGACTGGGGAAGACTAGAGATCTCTTCAAGAAAACTGGAGATATCTAGGGAACATTTCATGCAAGGATGGGCACGATAAAGGACAGAAACGGTAAGGACCTAACAGAAGCAGAAAAGATTAAGAAGAGGTGGCACGAATACACAGAAGAACTTTACAAAAGGGATTTTAATGACCCGGATAACCACAATGATGTGATCACTCACCTAGAGCTGGACATCCTAGAGGTGAAGTCAAGCAGGCCTTAGGAAGCATTACTACAAACAAAGCTAGTAGAGGTGACCGAATTCCAGTTGAGCTATTTCAAGTCATAAAAAATGATGTTGTTCAAATGCTACACAAAGGTCAGCAAGTTAGGAAAACTCAGCAGTGGCCACAGGACTGGAAAAAAATTTCATTCCAATCCCAAAGAAGGGCAATGTCAAAGAATGTTGAGACTACCGTATGTTTGCCCTCATTTCACATGCTAGCAAGGTTATGCTCAAATCCTTCAAGCTAGGCTTCAGTGGTACTTGAACTGACAAATTCCAGATGTCCCTGCTGGGTTTAGAAGAGTCAGAGGAACCAGAGATCAAATTGGCAACACTTGTAGGATCCTGGAGAAAGCAAGGGAGTTTCAGAAAAACATCTACTTCTACTTCATTGACTAAGCTAAAGCCTTTGACTGTGTGGATCACAACTGTGGAAAATTCTTTAAGAGATGGAAGTACCAGACCACCTTACCCGTCTCCTGAAAAACCTATATGCAAGTCAAGAAACAAAGAGTTCCAGACGTGGAACAATTGACTGGTTCAAAATTGGGAAAGAAGTATGACTTATATGCAGAGTACATCGTGCAAAAGACCAGACTGGATGAGTCACAAGCTAGGGGAGTTGCTAGAATCAAGAGTGCCAGGGGTAATATCAACAACCTCAACGATACCACTCCAGTGGTAGAAAGTGAAGAGAAACTAAAGAGCCTCTTGAGGGTGAAAGACAAGAGTGAAGAAACTCAGCATTCAAAAAACTGAGATCATGGTCTGGTCCCATCACTTCATAGCAAATAGAAGGGGGAAAAGTGGAAGAAGTAACAGATTTTATTTACTTGGGCTTCAAAATCGCTTCAGACGGTGACTGCAGCCATGAAATTAAGACATTTGTTCCTTGGAAGGAGAGCTATGACAAAACCTAGACAGCATATTAAAAAGCAGAGACATCACTTTGCCAACAAAGGTCCATATAATCAAAGCTATGGTTTTTCCAGTAGTCATGTACAGATCTGGGAGTTGGACCAGAAAGAAGGTTGAATGCTGAAGAATTGATGCTTTTGAATTGTGATGTTGGAGAAGACTCCTGAAAGTCCCTTGGACTGCAAGGAGATCAAACCTGTCAATCCTAAAGGAAATTGACCCTAAATATTCATTAGTAGAACTGATGCTGAAGCTGAAGCTCCAGTACTTTGGCCACCTGATGGGAAGAGCAAACTCACTGGAAAACACCCTGATGCTGGGAAAGATTGAGGGCAAAAGGAGAAGTGGGCAGCAGAGGATAAGATGCTTCAACAGCATCAGGGACTCGATGGACATGAATTTTTACAAACTCTGAATGATAGTAGAGGACAGAGGAGTCTGGCATGTTGCCGTCCCTGGGTTCACAAAGACTGAAGGCGGACTAGAACTGAACAAGGCTGAATGATCCAGGTGAGAGATAATAGTAACATGGACCAGTGGATGGGGTGAGAAGTTGTTAGCCTCCGGGGATATTTTTAAGGGACGAGCCAATAGAATCTGATGGTGAATTGTATATAGAATATGAGAGAAAGGCGACCAGTGTGACCCCACAGTTGGAAGCCTGAGCAACTCGAATGGGAGTTGTTAGAAGGATCTGAGGAGGTGAAAAGGAGCTTAGTTTTGGACATGTTAAGTTTGAGCTATCAGACATCCACATGGAGAGGTCAAATACACAGCTCAGTAAAAAAGACTAGAGTTTAGGGGGAAGTCTAAAGGTAGTCATGGTTATGGAGTTTTCTCCATATAAATGCTCCCTCTGTATCAACAGTACTACTTTCCTGCTCTCAGTACCTCTGCCTCCTGTCCATTGGAAGCCCAGCTTCCATGATTTCAACAGAGGGATGCTATCTTTGCCCTCCAGCAGATATAAGAGCCTTTAGTCCCCAGGACTATGGGCTTCCCTGGTGGCTCAGCCATAAAGAATAACCTCCCAGTGCAGGAGACATGGATTCGATCCCTGGGTGAGGAAGTTCCCCTGGAGTAGGAAATGGCAACCCACTCCAGTATTCTTGCCTGGAAAATCCCATAGACAGAGGCGCCTGGTGGGCTACAGTCCATGGGGTCTCAAAGAGTCGGACACGACTGAGTGACTGGACAAGTCTCTTGAGTTAGCATTCTCCAAGGTCTCCTTCATCGCATCCTCATGAGACTCATTGGAAGTCACTCTGTCTGGGCTGTTCTCTCCCTATTCCTGATTCAGTTTCCATCTCTCCTTTCCTTCCCCCAAGGCCCTTATAGCCATCAGCCCCTTAAGGCATTGGATGCTCCACCACTCCATTCAACAAGTCAGTTGATTCTGTTTGATTGAGATGGTTTTGTTCAGCCTTCTTTGAGGTTCAATTCAATCATCTATGGACAACTTGAGGCTACTTTAATCATAAAACCAAATAACTAGTACCTCTTGCCCCCAGATTCTTCCTGGCCAAGATCATTTCTTTCATTCTTTTGGTGAAGAATTCTGGAAATTCAACTAAGCAAGTAATTGGGCATTTCAGCATATCTGAAGGTGCTTTTTGAGAATGTTTTTTAGATTTGCTCCTAAACCCATGTCAGCAGAGGAGGGATGGTCTAACACATGGGGAAGATTACAACCAAACTTTTTAATTTTTTAATGATAAAAATTCAAACTTTTCCACATATCCAAATTATATGTAAACATATGAATCTTCTTTGAATCGATAATATAGAATATCCACTCATTCAATAATTATTTATTGAGAACCTGTTACATGTTCTTGGTGTTTCAGGTACCCTGTCATTAAGGTGTTCCCTGTAATTAGGGAGCCTCAGTTCAGTTCAGATGCTCAGTTGTGTCCGACTCTTTGTGACCTCATGGACTGGAGCACGCCAGGCCTCCCTGTCCATCACCAGCTCTTGGAGTCTACCCAAACTCATGTCCATTGAGTCAGTGATGCCATCCAACCATCTCATCCTCTGTTGTCCCCTTCTCCTCCCACCTTCTATCTTTCCCAGCATCCGGGTCTTCTCAAATGAGTCAGTTCTTCACATCAGGTGGCAAAAGTATTGGAGTTTCAGCTTCAACATCAGTCCTTCCAATGAATACTCAGGACTGATCTCCTTTAGGATGGACTGGTTGGATCTCTTTGCAGTCCAAGGGACTCTCAAGAGTCCTCTCCAACACCACAGTTCAAAAGCATCAATTCTTGGGCACTCAGCTTTCTTTATAGTCCAACTCTCACATCCATACATGACTACTGGAAAAACCATAGCCTTGACTAGATGGACCTTTGTTGGCAAAGTAATGTCTCTGCTCTTTAATATGCTGTCTAGATTGGCCATAACTTCCTTTCCAAGGGGTAAGTGTCTTTTAATTCCATGGTTGCAGGCACCATCTGCACTGATTTTGGAGCCCCAAAAAATAAAGTCTGCTACTATTTCCACTGTTTTCCCATCTGTTTGCCATGAAGTGATGGGACCGGATGCCATGACCTTAGTTTTCTGAATGTTCAGCTTTAAGCCAACTTTTTCACTCTCCTCTTTCACTTTCATCAAAAGACTCTTCATTTCATTTCAGTTCAGTTGCTCAGTCGTGTCCAACTCTTTGTGACCCCATGAATCACAGCACACCAGGCCTCCCTGTCCATCACCAACTCCCGGAGTTCACTCAGACTCACATCCATCAAGTTAGTGATGCCATCCAACCATCTCATCCTTTGTCATCCCCTTCTCCTCCTGCCCCCAATCCCTCCCAGCATCAGAGTCTTTACCAATGAGTCAACTCTTCACATGAGGTGGCCAAAGTACTGGAGTTTCAGCTTTAGCGTCATTCCTCCAAAGAAATCCCAGGGCTGATCTTCAGAATGGACTGGTTGGATCTCCTTGCAGTCCAAGGGACTCTCAAGAGTCTTCTCCAACACCACAGTTCAAAAGCATCAATTCTTCAGTGATCAGCCTTCTTCACAGTCCAACTCTCACATCCATACATGACCACTGGAAAAACCATAGTCTTGACTAGACAGACCTTTGTTGGCAAAGTAATGTCTCTGCTTTTGAATATGCTATCTAGGTTGGTCATAACTTTTCTTTCAAGGAGTAAGCGTCTTTTCATTTCATGGCTGCAGTCACCATCTGCAGTGATTTTGGAGCCCCCAAAAATAAAGTCTGACACTGTTTCCACTGTTTCCCCATCTATTTTGAATGAAGTGATGGGACCAGATGCCATGATCTTCGTTTTCTGAATGTTGAGCTTTAAGCCAACTTTTTCACTCTCCTGTTTCACTTTCATCAAGAGGCTTTTTAGTTCCTCTTCACTTTCTGCCTTATATGCTTCCAACTATCACATAGGATGTTCTTATATGAAAAACTTCAAATTTAACTGAGTATCCTGCATCTTACCTGATCATTCAGGTTGTAGTCACATGACAGCATGCCTGGGCTGGGTGATCAAAGATGGTCCTACTTATGGAAGTTGGGACTGGACTGACTGTCATCTAGGCTGATCTTCCCATGTGGTACCCCAAGCTTCCTTACATGTCAGTCTTAGGGCAACAACAGGTCAAGGTGGCAGCTATAAGCCTTCTTTTGGCCCATACTCTGAAGTCACAAATGGTCACTTTTGCCAGAGTCTCTTGGTCAAAGAAAGGCACGGGACCAGCCTACATTCAGAGCATGGGGGAGATTTATACCTCCTGATGAAAGGAATGTCACATTCACATTAGAAAAGGAAATATATACAGGGAATGGGAGGGTTTGTAGCCATTAAATAATTAATCATAAGTACTAAACATAATAGAGAAGTCCCTGCCATCAGGGTCCAAACTCTATTCTAAGAAGAGGTAGGAAAACAAGCCCTCTTGACTGTTTTTGACCACCTCAACATCTAAAGATCAGAAGGATGAGGAAGCCAGCCAGGAAACCGAGGAGGCTCATCCAGTGATGCATGAGGAGAGCAAAGAGTCTAAGGCCCCAGAAGCCAAGGGAAGAAAGTGTTGGCAGGAATCAGCAAGTGACCAGTTCAGCTCCACCAAATATTTGCAGTTTAATGCTAAGTGATCTCAATCTTGGAATTTTCACTAACTTCTACAAAAATTCTAGGGGGGACAATTGCTATTTGAGAGTGGGTTAGGAAAAGGAGGCGCAGTTAATAATCATACCATGACAGACAGACTGCCCAGAGCAAACAGCGAACATCCAATCAGTCATCCAATTTGGTTTCTGCCTCAGTAACCGTTAAATAAATACAGGTTGCTTCCTAAAGAAACAGCTTTATTGAAGTGTGACTTAATATTTTGCTTTTGGATTTAATTGAGGATCAATATTTAGGAAGCAGTGTTATGAAAGGAGTTTCTGCCTCTTTTATAAAAACTGCTATTGGAGACTCTTTCATAATTTTGTTCAATGTTCCTCATAGAAAGAACCATGTGGCAATTCCTCTCAGAATTGATTGCTGGCAAAACTGTTAAAAAGAGGATAATCTGGAGCTGAAGTAAGTTCTCCAAGGAACTGGTGATATCCTTTCTTTTCCCAAGTAGTGAGAGCTTTGTAGCACGTTGCTTTTTCCTCTTACCTTGGCGGCACTAGCTAAGTTACATCTCCAAGTTGCTGTTGGGATATCATGTCAGATTTTCCCAGTTGTGACCTTATTTCTCCTCACATATTTCTTGAGCACCCACCATGTACTGAGCTCTGTTATTTAAGCTAGAGGTGTGGTAGAGATCCACACAGATTCAATCCCTGCCTTCAGGGCATTTTTTTGGTTCTCAAGTTTACAGTACTTTAAAAATATGGTATTAGTGTTTTATAAGTTCTAAGTTCAGTCACTCAGTTGTGTCCGACTCTATGCGACCCCACGGACTGCAGCACGCCTGGCTTCCCTGTCCATCACCAACTCCCGGAGCTTAATCAAATTCATGTCAATAGAGTCGGTGATGCTATCCAATCATCTCAGTCTCCGTTGTCCCCTTTTCCTCCCGCCTTCAATCTTTCCCAGCATTGGGGTCTTTTCCAATAAGTCGGTTCTTCGCATCAGGTGGCCAAATTATTAGAGTTTCAGCTTCAGCACCAGACCTTCCAATGAACATTCAGAACTGATTTCCTTTAGGATGGACTGGTTGGATCTCCTTGAAGTCCAAGGGACTCTCAAGAGTTTCATCCAACACCACAGTTCAAAAGCATCTGTTCTATCAATTAGTGTCTTATAGGAAGACTTTAGTGTCTATAGGAATTCTTTCAGGAGCAACGTGGGTATAAAAAGCCAATTGAATAAAGTGTAACAGTGTGGCGCATTAGGTAGGGGTCTGGTGTGTTGGAAACGGAAGGCGAGGGGAGAGGCAGAGTGTGAAGCCTTGAGTAGGGCCAGAGCCTGCAGCTCATATTTGGGTACCGTTGTCTTTCATGAGGTTTCAGACCCTCCGTTGTGCTTCTGAGAGAAAAGAAGGCATGTTTAAAAAGTAAAATTACTTTTAAAGCTGTGTTTAGCATCTTTACTAATATTAGTAAAGCATTTAAGGATATTATCATAATCCAAACAGGCTCTAAGTGCTTATCTACTGGCTGTGGAAAAAGGAGAATTAGTGATTAACAATGCTTTAATATGATACACCATTGGATCACATAAATATTTCAGTTCCAGATTATAAAGTAGCCTATTTTTGCAGGACATGAAAATAAGCACTATTATTTTTTAAAAGAAATAACCTGTCTACACATAAGAAAAAGAACCCCTTATCAGTTGTAACCTTGAATAGGGATTTAAAGAAGCTGCTGTGGGCTTTCCAGCCAAGAGAAGGGGACTGGTTTGAAGTCAACTCAAAAGCTCTGTCTTGGCTGATAAGACCCCACTGTCCAAAACAAGAAACACGTCTCTGTGCCTATTAAGCATGTAACAGTGTCAGAGAAGAAAGGTCAGACGAAGGAAGGGATCCTCTTTTAAACGATTTAGTTCTTACACCTTGATGGCAGCATGGCAGGCACAAGAGGAGCCAGGCAGGGAAAAGCCACGCGAGGGAGGAGGTCGAGAGAGGGACGGAGAATGAAAGAGGCAGAGCAGCTGCTTTCACAAAGCCAGCTGTGTTGGAGATTTCTCTTTACAGCTGCTTATTGAAATGTGTATGAAACGAGCAATGCAAAACACTTGGGCAATGCATTATGTTAAAGGAATCAAAATTTAATTGTGGGGACTCTGAGTCCCACTGATTTCAGCTATTGATTATGTTGCTTCAACATGCAGGAATAAAATTAAAAGCTGAGATAGACAACGAGCTGCCATGTAAGCTCTTAAGCCTGTCTTACCAAATACTCTGGTTACTGGGTCATTTTTATTCCTCAAAGAAATGTGAATATAGTCATAGTTCCAGTATAATATAAATAAAATTCTTATTTCTTTTCGCCTATGTTTATGCTATATCTTTCAGCCTTCCAACTCACTGTTGTTACTGTAGTGACATTTATAGAGGGATCATGTGTTTTCCATAAGTTTAAGGGCTATACATGGGCCTTAACCAGCTCAAGAGAATTCACTGAGATCTGGAGTGCTTGGAGCAACATTGTGAAAATTCGATTGCCCGAAAACACAGGTTTGACTCACAGGAGAAACCTTCTTTGCACACACAGAGAATGATGGGGTTGGAAAGGGGTCTCCGGAAGCCATTTATTCTGTGCCATCTCCAGGCAGCATGGTGGCTAAACCGCAATAGGTGTCTGCGATTTTAGCACCAGTGTAACTTACCCAAGACTGCCCCTTCTCCCGAGCCACAGCCAGTTTAACTGTCAAATAAAAATAACGTATGGTCCTCCACCTTGTCATCCTCTCTTTCCTGACTCTCCCCGCTGGGTCCTTAAGGTTGTTCAAAACTGAGTGCTGGCGACTGCCAGAAATAAAAGTCTGAACCTCGGGGTAGACATGACCAGAAGGGAAAACCTCTTCTTGGTTTTGCCCAACAGGGAGAAACCTCTTCCTATCACCCCGTCATGACAGGTGTTTGACCTAAAGCTCCATGCAGCACTCCCCTACCCCATTTATATACCCTTTGAAATGGGAATCCCGGGGTCACTGGCTGTGCTGGAGAAGATGGCTGTAGCAACTCAGAGCATGGTCTCATAGGATGATTCCTTCTGAGAACTTGTTTTGAGCTTACCACCTGACCAAACAGTGTCACCACCATCATCTGCAAAATATTAACTTTTACCGGAGCAGGGACGTGGTACCAAGACAGATGGCCCTGTGTTGGAGGCGGCGTTGAAGAGGGGTGCATTTACTTCTTTGAAGATTGAACTAAGGAGGCTAAATGATTAATTCAAATAATTAGGAGTCTCTTTTTCTCATCATTTGATTTTGGGGATTACGATTTTCGTTCAAAACTAAAAACAGGTTGCCTAGGTTATGAGAAAATAAAAGCTTTAAAACAAAAAAAGATGCCAAGTTTGGGAGGAGAGGAGATGTCAAGCTTGGGTCTATGTTTCTGAAGATTTATCTTGAGTTTTATAAAAGCAAAAAACACAAACATCACCCTTGTGTTTATGTTAGGAAGTAAGCATTTGAAAATATGCAATATGTATTTTAAACACTGTTCTACTTTTTAATCTTGCGTTGCACCCAAAGAATGCTAATGGTTACCAAACTGTTCTTTGGCAGAGTAAGCTGACCCTTAAAAAAAGAAAAGAAGTGATACGATGTGATTCTAGCACAAAACAAACGTATGAATCTTCAACCCTAAGCAGATATTAACTACTCGAGCAACCCCAAGCTAGGAGGTTAGCCAGCAGCTTTTCTCTGCATTGCATTATGTCCATTACAGGGCAATGAAGGACAGTTTCCATGACTCTTAAGAAAGAGGTGTTTCTCCTCATTAAGAGAGCAGGGCAAGGAGTTTACACGTAGTATCTGAGCTTGTCACTGAGCTTCTCAGCCTCCCCATCTATACGTTTGCCTCAATTGGTGCTGGTTATCTCAGCAATAAAGCATTCAGTCTCCAGAAGGGAGGTTTCTCCCTACATCCTCTAAGTAGGAGGATGGATATTTGGTTTTGTGTGCAGAAATGGGTTGAGTGAAACCAGCATGGGTCTGCGCCACTGTCAATAGCTATAATCAGCTTTCCAGGTCGACACTGAGTGTGTCCCCAGTGACCCATAGCATAGTGAGGGACACGGATGTTTGTGACAACACATTCCTGAGAAGCAGCAGTTGTAACAGCCCTGTGACCTGGCTTATTCATCCCGGTTTCTTTGTGCAGAGACATTTTGTTTTCCCAGCTCTTTGGCCATGTGCTAACGATTAGACAATGATGCCAGCAATGAGGAGGAAAAGCAGTGTCATGGATGGTGGGTGGTTTGTTTTCTTAGTTCCTTGTTGAAAACATATGGAAATGTTTGTATATAAATAGACAACAGTGGACTGCTGCCGTCATGTTAGCAACAGCTAGTAAAATCCTCCATGAATAGAAATCTAGCACGTCTCTACCGATGACAGAATTCTGATTTACTGAAATCTGCACATCCTGTCTAATTCGGGTTGGAAAAGATATTTTATTATTTTAGGCTTTTTATTCCTGGTTGGTAGGAAATGGTGGAGCAAGGGTTTTGTTTTTGTTTTTGTTTTCAATCTTCTCTTTGCCTAATCAAATTACTTTGTTAGCAGCGACAATAAATTCTGTCCAAACAGATTTTGTATTGTGATCATGCAAGAATATTTTAAACTCCGTACATTTGTTTGACTACAGTCTTTGCATTTATTAATTAAAAGCAAGGACCTGTGTGGCCTGACAATTGGAAGTAAGCATGAGCAGACAGAGTATTGGAGAGACTGAGCCCACAGGCTTGGGGAAGCAGACCTTTGGGCTTGAATTCTGACCACTCCACTCACTAGCTAGGTAAGCTTGGGGAAGTTAGTTAACCTGGCCAGACCTCAGTTGCTTCATCTGTGAAATGAGAAATATAATAGTACTTATAGAATGATTATAAGCATTACCTGGGGTAAGCTATAAGGCATGTCACACAGTGTCTGGCACATTGGAAGCACTGCAAAAATGATACCGGTTATCATTATATGCTAACAGAATGGTTTATATGGAGGCTTTTCTTGAAAACCTGAGAAGTCTGGATCTTTCGTGGTAAGACCAGTACTGGGGTGCCACCATTATCCCCATTTCATGGCAGACGAACCTAAGAAGTCACACAGACTGCCGAGAGTCACAGAGCTCGTGGCTGGTCAGTCTGCAGATTAAACTCAGACTGAATAGTCCCAGGGCCCATACTTGCTATCACTGTGCTGAACCTGTTGCCACATAGCATCTGACACCTCTGAAAGTGCCCTGATTTAAATTATTCTCAACATTCCTATCAGCATCCTGGCATTGCATGGTACCATTCACAGATGGTGGGATACCCTGGCCCTTGTTCATTTGTAGAGGGTCAAGAAGCCCTTCACACATATTGTTTAAGGAGCTTGGACAAGTTCAACTCACACAACCACTTTCACTGTGGTCCACAAAGATCTTTTCTTTGAAGACCCTCAAAGTTCCATGTGCCCAGGCTCATTGTTCAAGCTTGGGTGTGTGCTCAGTCGCTTCAGTTGACCCCATGGACTGTAGCCCACCAGGCTCCTCTGTGCATGGGATTCTCTAAGTAAGAATACTGGAGTGGGTCACTGTGCTCCTCCAGGAGATCTTCTCAACCCTGGGCTTGAACCGGCACCTCTTACATCTCCTGCACTGGCAGGCGTGTTCTTTACCACTGTTTAAGCCTAGAAAAAGGCATTTGTTCCAGCCTACAGATGGAGATGCTAAAGGTCAAGGCATCATGACTTGGGGACAGAGAGAGGCCAGACACTCCTCTCGGCAGTCCAGCAGGTAGGTTCTTGAGCCAGGAGTAGAGCTGAGTGGGTCCAGGGCTGGGCACGCCTCACCAGGCAGATGCCCAAATCACTACCTAGCTCTACTTCCAACTAAAAAGTATATAGTCAGGAGCAAATTGGATAATTTTCTTATTGGAAGGATGGAAGTGTGTGAGAAACATGGGAACCCTCACAGACATTACCTAACTGTGTCTTTATTTAAAGATAAATTGTGCTATTTCTTTTCTCATTTTTATAGGGGAGGAAAAGAATTTGGGGTGGGAGCAATGGGCACATAAGGGGACAGGGTTAACCCTGCCGAATTCATGTCAACTTGTTGACCAGCACCAATGTGCTAGCTGAAAGAACCCTGAATGTAATACATTAATGCAAATATTTTTGCATGTTATTAACTCTTAATGATGCTACCTTCTTGCAGTAGCCACAGCTGAAAGCAGAGAAAAGTGTTTTGTTTTGTTTTCTTTTTTTTAATCAAAATTGCCTTGGGTCTCTCTCTAAAAATCACCATGAAGACAGAAATTCCTTAGAAGTGAAAGTGGAAATACCAACAGACTTCTGCTTTGTCAACCTTCTCATCATCAATGACAACAGAATAGGTATCCCAGGACCACAAAGTTCAGTCCTATAAATGTTAGAAATGTCCTTCTTTAGACCCCACCACTGTTCTTGCTGTTGTAACAACAGTGCCCATCCACGGCAATAGGAAATCATTATAAAAAGTATCTGTTTTACAAAAGAAAAAAAATAGTTATGCAACCCTGAAATTGTTACGCAAGTGAAAAATCATTCTAATTCAAAACAGGTGTAACTCCATGCTAGCTATAGCATTGTGGAGTTTTGGAAAGCATAGTATTTCAGACCCAGCTCTCTCATTTGCCAACTGTGTGACTTTGAGCAAGTCACCTAACCTCTCTGATCCTCAGTTCCTTTTCCATAAACCACTATCAATGATAAAACTGCCCTGTCTACTTTATGGGTTATGGAAGAAGATCAAAGGAGATTGCAAACATGAAAGCCCTCTGAAAGCAATGTAAAAATGTCATTATTGATTTTTACTAGGTGAGTAATGACAATGCCAGCTTGAGAATAACTCGACCAAGGTAGTATTTGGTCAGTCTTGAAGAAAAGAATGGTTCCTGAGAAATAGATGGCCAGGCCACTTTAAACTTGAAAGAACCTTAAACTTGAAAATCTTTGGGCTGGGTGGCAGTTGTGCTGTGCAATCTGGTGAGGGCCTCTTCTAGGCTCTTGCTGTGACAATATTGGCTACATGAAATCACTGTGCTTTCTCACCAGACTTTATTTGGGAAAAGTTTACACACTAGCCTCCTGGCAGAGCTGCTGGGGTTTAGAGTTCTACAGTTGTACCCCAGAGAGAGCAGCATTTCACTGGCATTCTATTACCTCCCTCCCTGGGGACTCAACAGATGGCACAACAACAGAATCAGAAACCCAAGACAAACCTGTTGGTTTGATGCTTTTAAGCCGTTGCAGAATCCACAATTAAAATAAGACAGAATGTCCATCAAGAGGAAAGAGGTGCAGCGAAATAGGCCCACAGAGCGTACCTATTTTTGGCCTGAACGTGGCTAATGCTATCTGGAGATCCCTACTGTAGAAAAGGAACTGTATCTGGTACAAATTAAGCTGTTAAGAAAATTAATTGAAAGAATATTATTGATAATAGCAATAATTGAGTAATTTTAATATGGAGCTTTATGTTGATTTTCATTGAATTTAAAGAAAATCTTTCCAAGTCAACTCAAATTTGGCAGATCCCAGGATGAGTAAGTTTGCATCTTAGAACTGTTAGTAATATGCAGACCAGACCCCAAGTCCAGCAGAGCCTCACGTGTTTTGGCAAGAACTCGTGAGGAGATAAAGTCTCTGATTGTTGTTTTTTCAGTAACTCCCAAAGAGAAAGCAGAGTGCAGCAGATATGAACCAAACACTTATCTCTTTTGTTTAGGCAAATAGTTCCAACTACAGCCTCGTGATGGAGTCTGACCTGGGAACCTTCTTACCCTCTGGGCTGAAGTTCACTGGCTCTGACTCGGCCAGGATCATCATGGAGGAGGTCATGAGCCTGCTGAAGCCCATCAACATCACACAGGTCCTGAAGGCTGGAGATGGGACGGACATTAACTTCTGGATCCAAGATGGAGTGCCTGGTAAGAGCAGAAGATGAAGCTGGGGTTCTTTGCATACTGCCAGCGATTTAAAACAAAGTTTCTGTTCTAACACGCCACAACAGATACTGGTAGGTCAATTAATACATGGACAGCCTTAGCTTTTGTCTACAAGAGATAATCTGATGATTTCCAATATTGGGATAATAATACTCCTTTATATTTGTTTATCCATCTGTCTTCTCTTTCTAAAGTACAAGTTCCTCTCTCCAAGAAATTCTGATTTAATGACTCTGGGATTGGGCCTAGACATTGGTTTGGTGTTTTTAAAAACAGGTATGTGGTGATTGTAACACAAATGATCTCCTGACCAAAATTTATGAAATAGAGTAGAAGATAGTTCAGTTCAGTTCAGTCGCTCAGTCGTGCCCGACTCTTTGCGACCCCATGGACTGCAGCACGCCAGGCCTCCCTGTCCATCACCGACTCCTGGAGTTTACTCAAACTCATGTCCATCGAGTCAGTGATGCCATCCAACCATCTCATTCTCTGTCATCCCCTTCTCCTCCTGCCCTCAATCTTTCCCAGCATCAGGGTCTTTTCAAATGAGTCAGCTCTTCGCATCAGGTGGCCAAAGTATTGAGTTTCAGCTTCAGCATCTGTCCTTCCAATGAACACCCAGGACTGATCAATCTCCTTTAGGATGGACTGGTTGGATCTCCTTGCAGTCCAAGGGACTCTCAAGAGTCTTCTCCAACACCACAGTTCAAAAGCATCAATTCTTCAGTGCTCAGCTTTCTTTACAGTCCAACACTCACATCCATACATGACTAATGAAAAAACCATAGCCTTGACTAGATGGACCTTTGTTGGCAAAGTAATATCTCTGCTTTTTAATATGCTGTCTAGGTTGGTCATAACTTTCCTTCCAAGGAGTAAGCATCTTTTAATTTCATGGCTGCAGTCACCATCTGCAGTGATTTTGGAGCCCAAAAAATAAAGTCAGCCACTGTTTCCAGTTTCCCCATCTATTTGCCATGAAGTGATGGGACTGGATGCCATGATCTTAGTTTTCTGAATGTAGAGCTTTAAGCCAACTTTTTCACTGTCCTCTTTCACTTTCATCAAGAGGCCTTTTAGTTCTTCTTCACTTTCTGCCATAAGGGTGGTGTCATCTGCATATCTGAGGTGATTGATATTTACTACTACTGATATCCTTCTAGCTCTAGTCGTGTGCTGCAGAAACTTCTCTGACCCAAATAATCCCCTACCCAAAACCAAAGTATCTGGAATTTTACCACTAAAGATTTATTCTCTGAGGTTGGCAACATTTTGTTAATCATTTTTTCCTAATGCAAAGACTGCTTTAAGTGGTTGGACATAAACTAGTTTATCCTAATCAGTGATTCATCAGGTTGATATTTTTAAGACAAGTCCTGGGCAGGTATGAAATTATGTAGTAGGACTAGGCATGGGATAGTTACAGGACAAGAAAGAAGACAAACAAACTTCCTTCATAAATTTGCTGAGACTGGCCATGGGAGAGGGTTATTGATGATATTAGACCTCTGATCACAGAGGTTTTTCCCTCAACACCATTATATCCATAACCAAAAACACTGTTAAAAAATCTATTTGTGTATTATTCTGTACTTGTATTATGCAAACAGGAAGTCTAGCTTTTGAATAGTCTTAAAAATTATTTTCCAGAACCATTTTTATAGCTACAAAATATTTCACAATTTTTTTAAAGTCTCTCAAGATCCACCCCACTCTAGCCTTTTTTTTTTTTTTTTTTTTTCAGCCTGCAAAATAGACTTTGTCAATAGCATCAGTTCAGCTCAGTTCAATCACTCAGTCGTGTCTGACTCTTTGCGGCCCCATGAATCGCAGCATGCCAGGCCTCCCTGTCCATCACCAACTCCCAGAGTTTACCCAAACTCATGTGCATCAAGTCGGTAATGCCATCCAGCCATCTCATCCTCTGTCATCCCCTTCTCCTCCTGCCCTCAATCCCTCCCAGCATCAGGGTCTTTTCCAATGAGTCAATACTTCACATGAGGTGGCCAAAGTATTGGAGTTTCAGCCTCAGCCTCATTCCTTCCAATGAACACCCAGGACTGATCTTCTTTAGGATGGACCAGTTGGATCTCCTTGCAGTCCAAGGGACTCTCGAGAGTCTTCTCCAACACCACAGTTCAAAAGCATCAATTCTTCGACGCTCAGCTTTCTTCACAGTCCAACTCTCACAGCCATACGTGACCACTGGAAAAACCATACTGTATGGATGTAAGGTTTTTTTTAAAGTTCATTCTTTAGCTATTATAGATTAAAGCATATTTTAGATGTTAAGGTTGGTAATAGTCTGTTATAACTAAAAAGAGAAGGAGTTTTTCTTTATTGTAAGACAAGGACCTAAATTCTCTCCAATGGTTGTGTATATTTTAACCACATTTTGAAATAACTTAAAACAACATTTCCATTTTCAGTGCTGTGGTTCATCTGTACAGAACCGAGACTCTCTCCATATATGTGCTTTTAATCATGATCAAGTTCTAGGGGAAGGATGTTTGCCCTTTGAATTGTATAAAATGTTTTTGCTTGAATTTTAGATTTTTCTTGACCCATGAATTTTCCAGAAAGAATCTTCTTAAAATTTCAGAAAAGCTCTGTAAGTTTGCTGGGTGGTAAGAAATGAGAAAAACCCTGACAGGTTGTGGGTGAATTAGTGTGAAGACTGGAGGTGGTGAAAGGGGAAGGGAGGGGTGGAGCTGAAACCAAAGACAGAAGGAGAACAAAGACATGTGTGCTCCCTCGTGCCGCGTAGTTTCTGCCTTTGTTGCACTGGATGATTGAAAATCAGTTCTAGCATTATTACTTCCATGTTGATATTCCATAAGAATGGTTCTGTTTGGAATGAACAAGTTGATTTGATTGTCTTCACAAAGGTAAGGAGGGCTTCCCGTCTTGCCACAGAGTAGTGGGGAATTTGAAACCCACTGTGATTACTTAAGAACTCATGTGAGTTATAATTTACTCAACATTTAAAAAACTAAGATCGTGGCATCCAGTCCCATCACTTCACGATGAATAGAAAGGGAAAAAGTAGAAGAAGCGACAGATTTTATTATCTTGGGCTCCACAGTCACTGCTGATGGTGACTGCAGACATGAAATTAAGACACTTGCTCCTTGGAAGGAAAGCTACGACAAACCTGAAAAAGAAAGTGAAAAAGTGTTAACTGCTCAGTTGTGTTCAACTCTTTGCCACCCCATGTGCCAGGCTCCTCTGTCCATGGGATTCTCCAGGCAAGAATACGGGAATGGGTAGCCATTCCCTCCTCCAGGGGATCTTCCCGAACCAGGGATCGAACTCAGGTTTCCTCCCTTACAGGCAGTTTCTTTACCATCTGAGCCACCAGGGAAGCCTCTAGACAGCATATTAAAAAGCAGAGACATCACTTTGCCAACAAAGGTCCATATTGTCAAAGCTATGGTTTTTCCAGTAGTCATGTATAGATATGAGAGTTGGACCATAAAGAAGGCTGAGCGCCAAAGAATTGATGCTTTCCAACAGCGGTGCTAGAAAAGATTCTTGGATCCCTTGGACTGCAAGGAGATCAAACCAGTCAGTCCTAAAGGACATCAACCCTGAATATTCATTGGAAGGACAGATGCTGAAGCTGAAACTCCCAATACTTTGGCCACCTGATGTGAAGAGCTGACTCATTGTAAAAGACTCTGATGTTGGGAAAGACTGAAGCCAAAAGAAGAAGGCAGCAGAGGATGAAGATGGTTAGATAGCATCAATCTATCTAAACGGTTATATAGATTCACAACTCAATGGACATGAATTTGAACAAACCCAAGGATATAGTGAAGGACAGACAGGCCTGGTATGCTGCAGTTCATGGGGTCGCAGAGTGGGATAAAACTTAGTGACTGAATGACTTAGTGATTAAACAAAAACAATATAATTTACTTAACTCCTGCTACCTGTCAGACACCCGGTTAGGGTTTTTGCAGACACTGTCTTTTTGCTCTAGATGACCATCCTAAGAGTTAGGTACAGTTATTCCTGTTCTGAAGATGAAGAAGCAGACTCAGAGGGACTGAATGACTTGCCCAAGTCTATCTGGCTCTTAAGTGCGGAAGTCACCCTGAGAACAGGCCACTTTGGTTTCAAGGCTGGTGGCCCCTTTCCCACAATGTGCAACAGCACGGGGCGTCTGGAATGCTGAGATGGTCTTCCAGATCTATGACAGTGTCTGAAATGTTTATCTTGCTCGGCTCTTGCTTATGCAAAGGATTTCAGTTCATTCCTGCTCCAGAATAATTTACCCCTGGGGAAAGGAGTCTGTTATTGTAAATAACTACTTATTTCTTCTCACATTCTTTGTTCCACTCCTCTCTCTATCAGGAAGGTTTATGTAAACTTGGTAGCTCATTTAGACTGCAACTTATGTTTCCTGGAATTCTTTTTCATTCCGTTTAGAGTATTGTAAGATGGAACCAAATTATTGCTGTTTTCCCCTATTATTATCGAGCTATCTTCTGGTGTTTCAAGTTTGAGCTCTTCCTGGAAGAAATAATGGAACTGTTTATAACTCTTGTTACCCATCGAAAATTTTAGGAACTTTAGAAAAAAAGATAAAGAACCATAGTTAATCTGAAAAAGAAAATTAAAGTATACTAGTTGTGTACTCGGAATTCTTGAAGACATGGCAAGTTACAGTGAGTTAAACCTAAAAATAGGACTCAAAATACTAATTTAGTTATGATTTAGATAACTGTTCAGCTCACTTTTGAAAAATTAATGAGAAATATTTCCAAATTCCATTCATCCTTTCTTCTTTCTATTTTTCTTCCTTTTCTTCCATTGAACTAATAAATATTTATTGAGCCCTTTCAAGTTGTTGGCCTATCACATTTCTGTAGTGTGATGACTGAGCCCCACTTTTTAAATGGCTTTTGGATACTCTGTATCAAAATACTAATTAAGAGCACAGATAGGATTAAAATTCAACATGATTTTCATTAATTATAGAAGTCAAATGTATAAATTTATGAAATGATCATCTTTGGAGAGGAGATAGGATATCCTTCATCCATCTAGGTGATGTCCATGATGAACAGAATAATTATCAACATAAATATAAGGCTTTGGGTTGGAGGAAAGTTTTTAAAAAAATCTTAGATATGTGCCTCACATAAACTCTCTGTTCTAGACATCTTCATAGTTCAGCCGCCACCCTCTTCTATATTTCTTCCTATTTTCTCTCCAAATCCTAAATGCTCTTTAAGGCTCACTCCATATTCATCTGTGTCTGGGAATCCTTCTTTAACACAGCCTGGTGCTCTATTGCTTTCCTGAATTTCTAAAACACTTCTGTAATCCCGAGTATGGCACTCGAGACGCACACTAACATTGCACTGGGTTACTTGGAATTTCCCTTCATCCTGCCTCCTGTACTCAATGATCAGTTCTTTGAGGTCAAGGGTTTCTATTTCTTTGCATCCTCTTTAGCTGTTAGTTTAACTGTGGGAAACATTTAAATTCTTGTAAATATCACAAGAGAAAAAAAAAAACATAGAAGTAATTGTTTTCTCAACAAGCTTTGGGTCCTTCAGCTCAAAAGTGTGGTTAAATTAAAAGATGCTGGGGAAAAAAAGACATACAGATGGAAGGATGACATAAATTAAGAAGGTTAGAGTAATTAGGATTATTTACCTTAAAGGAGTAAAGACTGAGAGAAGATGTTGATTAGTATTTTCTAGTACATTAGTGATTCTTATACCTAAAATGGTAAACAGTTATTCCCTGACTCTCTTTGAAAAATAATATAAGAACATCGAAAGTGTCCAAGATGCATTTAGGTGAGTCTCTATTGATTCCAGATAGCAGAGAGGCTTTCAATCTTAAATTTTTGCCTGATTTTCCAATTATGAGGTCTGAGTTAGAGTGACAGGAATCTATTTCATTCTGAACATGTCAGTAATAAGATATAATTCATGGTACTCAGATGTCCATAAATGCATCCTGCTTGAACACTTTTCTTTAGAAACTCTTCTATAAAATGTACATTAATGAAAAAGTTAAATACTCTGTTAAGGTGACCTGAGGGAGTGAGCGCATCATGACTGCACATCTTCCAATAAGAGTTTCTTCCTCTGCTTCAGAAGCTGAGAAGCAGTCTTTTGCTGATGATCTCGGCGAGTGGTAGACAGTCTGCTGGGAAGGATCAGGGAGTGTGTTCTGGGTTCACCACTTTGAACTGCCTGTGCCATCTTGGGCAAATGATGTAAGTTTTCGCAGCCTCACACAGTTATTATTAAGCATTCTTTCTGTATAACTTTTTAAATGATTTATTTATTTATTATTATTTTTGGCTGCACTGGGTCTTCATTGCTGCGTGCAGGCTTTCGCTAGTTGCAGCAAGTGGGGGCTCCTCTCCAGTCGCGATGTACCGGCTTCTATGTGCAGTGGCTTCTCTTATTACAGAGCACAGACTCCAGGGCACACAGGCTTCCGTAGTTGCCGCCCACCAGCAAAGTCGTTGCGGTGCACGGGTTTAGTTGCTCCGCAGCATGTGGAATCTTCCCCGACCAGGGGTTGAGCTGGTGTCCCCTGCACTATAAGGCAGATTCTTATCACGGGACCACCAGAGAAAACCAGACTATTCTTATCCTGCTGTATGGCCCTTGGGAATCAATAGTAAAGGAGACAGACAAGCTCCACAGTCTCTACAGTCTAGTGAGTGAGACTTGATAATCTCATATGTAAAATGGGTATGGTCACCACCAAGCCCCCACATATGTTCCTCCTCCTTCTCTGTCCTCTCTCTCATTGACCAGGACCACCTTCCAGAAACCACACAACCATCCAGGACACAGAGCCAAATGCTCTCAAGTCCTGTTTACTCCAAATTCCTCTTATTTTTAAAGCCCACTCCCTCCTTTCTACCCCACAAACCTTATCCCAGCAGTACTCACTGATTTTCCTGTGGCAGCCTGCCGCTAGCATCTCAGCCTGCATTCTTGGTTCCCTTCCATCTAATTGGCTCACTTCTGCCAAAGTGAACTTTCTAGATTAAAAATCAGACTATCAGTTGGGTTGCCCTTGGCTGCAAAATAACACAGAAGCTGCAACTTCTGTTAGAACACACTCCCTGATCCTTCCCAGCACACTGTCTACCACTTGCCGAGATCATCAGCAAAAGACTGCTTCTCAGCTTCTGAAGCAGAGGAAGAAACTCTTATTGGAAGATGTGCAGTCATGATGGACCCACTCCCTCAGGTCACCTTAACAGAATATTTAGAACAGTAGTAAGGGGATTTTTTAAATTTACTTTAAAAAAGAGCTCTGGAGTAGGTGGTTACAGAATGCTTAATTTAGTCATCAGTCATACCAAATATCTTGGTTCTTCACATCTTTCCACTGTCCCATCATCAGCATGACTTCTGTCTTCAGGCTTGTCCCCTCATGGCCCCAAGATGGCTGCAGTTGTTGCAGGCAATAGATTCTCACACACTGTACGGCAATGGAAGCGTGAATGTCCATAATGGCTGGCCCTTATAACAGTGAGGCAGTCTCATCCAGAAGCTTTAAAGCCAATTGTTCCTCAGTTTCATTGGCCAAAATTGTAACATGTTGGTGGCAGTAAAGTGGAATAACCAAAATTGTATTATATTGATTAAATTTTACTTCCTGGGTCTAGGGTGGAGCCCAGTCTTCCCTGAAAATGTAGTCTCCTGATGCGTGAGAATACCTGGATTCTGTAGGAAGATCAGGGTTCCCACTTGTGAGCAGCGAAGAGTAGCCGCATATTTAATCATCTCTCCTCCTTGCTTAAAACCCTTCATCGCCTCCCATTGTTTTCTGTGGCAGGTCTTAGCTTAGCCTGAGATTCAAGGCCCTTCTGCTTTCACCCTGGGCTGCTATGCAGCCTCCCCTCTTATGGCCACCCCATTTTTCTGTCCATCTCTTATTTATACAAGTCTCATTCACCGAGATTCCAGTGCACCCTGTACTCTCATTTTCCTTGCCACTGAGCCTGCCTGTTCTGTCTTCTTCACCAGCGAATTCCTACTCGTCCATGATTCAGCACCCTGTTCTCTTCTCACAAACCTTCTTTAATCCCTAGCTGGCTGGGTGAGTAAGCCCTGGATGTGTTCTCATAACCCCCTGTTCACCTCTCCTCATGGCAATTACCCTTTTAGAGCTGTGATTGCGAATTCATCATTTCCAGCATCTAAGGAGTGCCTGGCCCTGAATTGATTACATTTTACTTCCTGGGTCTAGGGTGGAGCCCAGACCAAATGGCCTGAATGGCCTGAATCAAATGCTGCATCAGTATCATAGTAGGAAGAGTGTGATGTTGTACAAGAGGTTTGTAAACTGAAATGCCATAAGTTGTGACTACTATAGTAATAACTTTGCTTCATCAAGCTGTCCTGTTATGTATTGTTTTTAAAATCACATTTTAATTTCTTTCATTTTTTAAGAATAGTTCAGACTCCATAGTGTAGTACCAAATATTCAGATTACTCAGAATTTCTCATATTTTCCATTTTGCTTCTTTCTGATACCTTATATGGCATTAAGCAGAACTAAATTAAAATGTTTTATTTCTACATTTCCAAAGGCCTTTCTTCTAAAATTTTCCAAGGAAGGAGAAGATGAGGGCACAAGTAGGAATGTACAGTAAATTGAAGGTTTAGCCTTTGGGCCCAGGGCTCATATGTTTTCCAGTCCCAGATGGAACAGTGCAATATAGTAGTTCTATGTCCCCTGCTGTCCCTAATGAAAAGATGCCTCCTTTACGGTTAAAAAAAAAAAACAGCGCTAGTGATGTGTGACTGGAGAAGGCAATGGCACCCCACTCCAGTACTCTTGCCTGCAGAATCGCATGGATGGAGGAGCCTGGTAGGCTGTAGTCCATGGGGTTGCTACGAGTCAGACACAACTGAGCGACTTCACTTTCACTTTTCACTTTCACCCATTGGAGAAGGAAATGGCAACCCACTCCAGTGTTCTTGCCTGGAGAATCCCAGGGACGGGGGAGCCTGGTGGGCTGCCATCTGTGGGGTCGCACAGAGTTGGACACGACTGAAGCAACTTAGCAGCAGCAGTGATGTGTGACAGAGTGATGCTGCATGGTGAATAGACTTCACACCACTGGGAACATGAAAAGGACACTCCCTGGTTTGTTACTATAACCCTCTACATAGTCCAGCGGTTTCACTCCATCAGCAAGCCTGTCTTGAGTGCCGACTGTAAACCAGGCACTCTGGACACTGAGGCTAGAGCCTGAAAAAGACCAGCTACCTGCCCTTGTGGAGTTTACAATGTAATGAGGGGTACGGAGAGGGCAGTAGGAAGAGACAAAATGTAACAAATCCAGAATGGAAACAAACAAACATTAGGGAGTGATAAGGGTAATACAGAGAATTATAGCAGCGGTATCACAAGAGAAGAGACAATTCCCCTGATTTTCCAGGAAGAATAGAATTCTGAGGGGTAGAGAGGGGGTGCATTCCACATGAAAAGATGAGGGTACATGTGACTGCAGAGGTGAAAAAGTTTAGCGGGTTCTTGAAGTGATGAGTAGTCTGGTTTGGCCACCTCTTCAGGGATCACAGGCTTCCCTGGTGGCTCAGATGATAACAAATCTGCCTGCAATGTGGGAGACCTGGATTTGATCCCTGGGTCAAGAAGATCCCCTGGAGAAGGAAGTGGCAACCCACTCCAGTATTCTTGCCTGGAGAATTCCATGACAGAAGAGGCTGGTGGGCTACAGTCCACGGGGTGGCAAAGAGTCAGACATGACTGATCAGCTAACACCACTAGTACTCAGGGATCAGAGCCTTGTCACAACAAAGGGTCTTGCATAACTCAATGAAGCTATGAGCCATATAGTGCAGGGCCCACCCAGGACAGATGGGTCATAGTGAAGAGTTCTGGCAAAATGTGCTTCACTGGGGAAGGAAATGGCAACCCCTTCCAGTATTCTTGCCTGGAGAACCCCGTGAATAATATAAAAAGGCAAAAAGATATGACACTGGAAGATGAGCCCCCCAGGTAGGAATGTGTCCAAGATGCTGGGGAGGAGCAGAGGGCAATTACTAGCAGCTCTAGTAAGAATGAAGGGACTGGTTGAAAGAAGAAACAGTACTCAGTTGTGGCTGTGTCTGGTGGTGAAAGCAAAATCTGATGCTCTCAAGAGCAATATTGCTTAGGAATCTAGAATGTTAGGTAAACTGAATCAAGGTAAACTGGATATGGTCAAGCAGGAGATGGCAAGAGTGAACACTGATACTTCAATGGATGGGAATCAGAGAATTTAATTCAAATGAGTATTGTAACTACTACTGTGGGCAAGAATTCCTTAGAAGAAATGGAGTAGCCCTCACAGTCAACAGTAGAGTCCAAAATACAGTACTTGGGTGAAAGCTCAAAAACGACAGAATAGTTTCAGTTCGTTTCAAAGTCAAGCCGTTCAACATCACGGTAATCCACGTCTATGCCACAATCACTAATGCTGAAGAAGCTGAAATTGACCAGTTCTATGAAGACCTACAATGGCACCCCACTCCAGTACTCTTGCCTGGAAAATCCCATGGACAGAGGAGCCTGGTAGGCTGCAGTCCGTGGGGTTTCTAAGAGTTGGACACGACTGAGCAACTTAACTTTCACTTTTCACTTTCATGCATTGGAGAAGGAAATGGCAACCCACTCCAGTGTTCTTGCCTGGAGAATCCCAGGGATGGGGGAGCCTGGTGGGCTGCCGTCTATGGGGTCACACAGAGTCAGACACGACTGCCGTGACTTCGCAGCAGCAGCAGCAGCATGAAGACCTACAAGACCTTCTAGAACTAACAAGAAAAAAAGATGTCCTTTTCATCATAGGGAATTGGAATGCAAAAGTAGGTAATCAAGAGGTACACGGAATTACATGCAGGTTTGGCCTTCCAATAGAAAATGAAGCAGGGCAAAGTCTAACAGAGTTTTGTCAAGAGAACATGCTGGTCACAACAAACACCCTTTTTCAACAGCACAGAAGATGACTCTACACAGGGACATCAACAAATGATCAATACTGAAGTCAGATTGATATGTTCTTTGCAGCCAAAGGTGGAGAAGCTCTATACAGTCAGTAAAAACAAGACTTGGAGCTGACTGGCTCAAATCATCAGCTCCTTATTGCAAAACTCAGGCTTAAACTGAAGAAAGTAGAGAAAACCACTAGACCATCCAGTGAAAGTGAAAGTGAAATTCTCTCAGTTGTGTCCAACTCTTCATGACCACAGGGACTATACAGTCCATGGAATTCTCTAGTCCAGAATACTGGAGTGGGTAGTCTTTCCCTTCTCCAGGGGATCTTCCCAACCCAGGGCTCGAACCCAGGTCTCCCACATTGCAGGTGAATTCTTTACCAACTGAGCCATAAGGGAAGTCCTGACCATCCAGGTATGACCTAAATCAAATTCTTTGTGATTATACGGTGGAGGTGATGAATAGATTCAATGGATTAGATCTGGTAGAAAGAGTGCCTGAAGAACTATGAGCAGAGATTTGTAACACTGTACAGGAGGCAGTGACCAAAACCATCCCAAAGAAAAAGAAATGCAAGAAGACAAAGTGGCTGTCTGAGGAGGCTTTACAAATAGCTGAGGAAAGAAGAGAAGCAAAAGGCAAGTGAGAAAGGGGAAAATATACCCAACTGAATGCAGAGTTCCAGAGAATGGTGAAGGGAGATAAGAAGACCTTCTTAAATAATGAGAAGAAATAGATGAAAACAATAGACTGGGGAAGACTGGAGATGTCTTCAAGAAAATTAAAGATATCAAGGAAACATTTCATGCAAAAATAGGCATGATAAAGGACAGAAATGGTAATGACCTAATAGAAGCAAAAAAAGATTAAGAAGAGGTGGCAAGAATACACAAAATAACTGTACAAGAAAAGGTCATAATGATCCGGATAACCATGATGGTGTGGTCACTCACCTTGAACTAGACATCCAGGAGTGTGAAGTTAAGTGGGCCTTAGGAAGCATTACTATGACCAAAACTAGTGGAGGTGATGGAAATCCAGCTGAGTTATTTAAAATCCTAAAAGACGATGCTGTTTAAGTGCTGTGCTCACTATGTCAGCAAATTAGGAAAACTCAGCAGTGGCCACAGGACTGGGAAAGGTCAGTTTTCATTTCAATCCCAAAGAAGGGCAATGCCAAACAAAGTTCAAAGTACTCTACAAGTGCACTCACTTCACATGCTAGCAAAGTTAAACTCAAAATCCTTCAAGCCAGGTTTCAGCAGTTTGTGAACCAAGAACTTCCAGAGGTACAAACCGGATTTTGAAGAGGAACCAGAGATAAAATTGTCAACATTTGTTGAATCATAGAAAAAGCAAAGGAATTTCAGAAAAACATATGCTTCAGCCTCAGTGACTATGCTAAAGCCTTAGACTGTGTGGATCACAAGAAACTATGGAAAATTCTTTTAAGAGTTGGGAATAACAGACCACCTTACCTGTGTCCCCTGAAAAACCTGTACACAGGTCAAAAAGCAACAGTTAGAACCAGACATGGAACAACTAGTTCAAAACTGGGAAAGGAGTATGTCATGGCTGTATATTGTCACCTTGCTTATTCAACTTATATTCAGAGTACATCATGCAAAATGCTGGGCTGGATGAAGCACAAGCTGGAATCAAGATTGTCTGGAGAAATATCAACAACCTCAGATATGCAGATGATACCACTCTAATAGCAGAAATTGAAGAGGAACTAAAGAGCCTCTTGATGAGAGTGAAAGAGAAGAGTAAAACAGCTGGCTTGAAACTCAATATTCAAAAAAACTAAGATCATGGCATCTGGTCCCATCACTTCATGGCATATAGATGGGAAAAAAGTGGAAATAGTGACAGATTTTATTTTCTTCAGCTGCAAAATCACTGCAGATGGTGACTGCAGCAATGAAATTAGAAGACACTTGCTCCTTGGAAGAAAAGCTATTGACAAATCTACACGGTGTATCAAAAAGCAGAGATACCAGTTTGCTAACAAAGATCCGTATAGCCAAAGCAATGGTTTTTCCAGTGACATGTATGGATCTGAGAGTTGGACCATAAAGAAGGCTGAGCCCCTAAGAATTGATATTTTTGAACTGTGGTGCTGGAGAAGACTCTGGAGAGTCTGTTGGATAGCAAGGAGGTCAAACCAGTCAATTCTAAAGGAAATCAACCCTGAATATTCTTATACAGAGTGAAGTAAGCCAGAAAGAAAAACACCAATACAGTATACTAACACATATATATGGAATTTAGAAAGATGGCAATGACGACCCTGTATGCAAGACAGGAAAAAAGACGCAGCTGTGTATAACGGACTTTTGGACTCAGAGGGAGAGGGAGAGGGTGGGATGATTTGGGAGAATGGCATTCTATCATGTATACTATCATGTAAGAATTGAATCGCTAGTCTATGTCTGACGCAGGATACAGCATGCTTGGGGCTGGTGCATGGGGATGACCCACAGAGATGTTATGGGGAGGGAGGTGGGAGGGGGGTTCATGTTTGGGAACACATGTAAGAATTAAAGATTTTAAAATTAAAAAAATAAAAAACTTAATACTAAAAAAAAAAAAGTGAAAATAAAAAAAGAAAAATAAAATAAAATAAAAAATAAAAAAAAAAAAAGAGAGAGAGAAAAAGAAGAAAAAGAAAGGACTGATGCTAAAGCTGAAGCTCCAGTACTTTGGCTACCTGATGCAAAGAACCGATTATTTGGATAAGGACCTGATGCTGAGAAAAGACTGAAGGCAAAAGAAGAAGGGGCCAGTGGTAGGTGAGATGGTTAGATAGCATTACTGACTCAAAGGACATGAATTTGTACAAACTCAGGAGATAGTGGAAGACAGAGGTAGCCTGGCATGCTGCAGTCCTTGGGGTTGTAAAGAGTCAGACGTGACTTAGCGACTAACAACAACAGCTGATTTGGCCACAGTTTAGTTTAATATAGGGAATTAGAGCTAAAACTCAAAAGGTCTCTTGGGACCCCAGTTTGACCCTGTCTGTCATTTAGGAATTTGGGACAGCCAGAAAGTTTTGAAAGTTTAGAACAGGAGGGAGATGAGGTAGGGCTCAATTCCAGCCCCTGAAAAGGCACCATCTAACCCACAGCATCGTCCTTGGGAGACTCAGAACAAATACCAGCACATCTCACGGGTTGGTCTGCATGTCCTCTAGCAATTTCTTGCTAAAATTGCACTGTTTGGGACGTTTTGCTACTTGACGGACTATCCTCCTGGAAAGACATAGAGAGTAGTCCCATAAAACGTTGCACCATGATTGGCAGTGGTAGCTGGGGTTCTTGGATGTTAACAATGAAGTCTGACTATAATTGGACATAATCGGCCTGTTGAATCTCCTTTGAGTCAAACAAATCTTCGAGTACAGTGACAGCTCATCTATTTCTTTTGAGCTCTACTAAAACTATGCTTATCAATGTAATTACTTTAATAAGCATAGGATTATGGAAACAACAGAAAAACATCACAATGCAAGAGATATTGGTGAAATTGATTTTTTGATTGAATAAAGTCTTCTGACTATAGAAGTGATTTCTATCTCAGTTATGTATGATAGATTCCTTAGATTATGTAATTTCATTGGCTTAAGATCCTTCCTTTTTTTTTTTTTTTTGCTCAGTATTAAAATTCAAAAATGACTACTTAACCTGATATTTTTGTACATTCCCCTCATGGGGATTTCTAACAGTTAATGAAGTCTCTCTATTATCTCATTTTTATAAGAAAGTGTGAGATTGCGTAATTCTAGGTAACTAAACCTTCTTTTCCAATACGACATTTGCTATCTTAACTGTCCTTCCAGTTCGTACTGCATAAGTCAAACATGGGTGAGCTCTGTGAAATCTGTTGGTTGTGGATCTTTGTGATGTGATGAGCCGTTGGCTGTAACAGGACTAGTTATGAAGTGCATCCTCAGAATTCTTTCTTTTCTTCATTTCTTCCTCCTTCCTTCCTCTTTCCTCTGTCCCTCCTTCTCCTCCTTCTCTCTCTCTTCCTTCTTCCCCACTCTCTTCATTCCTCCTTTCCCCTCTCTTCCTTCCTTCTTTCTCTCTCTCTCTGTCTTTCTTTCTTGTTGCAATGGCTGGAATAACTTCCCAACAACTGAGAGAACAGAATGGTATGTAAAGATGGGCCTAGCTTTCATTAGGGCTTTCATCACCCAAAACTATCCAGTTGTGAACAATGTATACCTACCTGAAAATGTTTGCTGGACACATATTTACCAAAAGTCCACATTTTTGGAAGAAATGTTTTATTAGGTATTATTGATACCATATTTAAAGCATGAAGGGCCTCATAGATATCATTTTAATATCTTTAGTCAATGCTATAGTGCAAAGCGCAAATGGAAGAGTCAGTAATTCCCCACTCACTATTCCTGATAGAGGATTTTACCTGAGATATCCAATTATCTGACATAATTATAGTCACTTGGCATGTTAACTTCAGTGGCTTTAATTTTTCATTTTGTGTTGATGTAGACCCAGATACGTGTTCAGGTTATAGTTGTGGTTCACAACCCCAGCTGAGCTTTAAAATCACCTGCTGCTGCTGCTGCTGCTGCTAAGTCGCTTCAGTCGTGTCTGACTCTGTGATCCCATAGACAGCAGCTCACGAGGCTTCCCTGTCTCTGGGATTCTCCAGGCAACAACACTGGAGTGGGTTGCCATTTCCTCCTCCAATGCATGAAAGTGAAAAGTGAAACTGAAGTAGCTCAGTCGTGTCCAACTCGTAGTGACCCCATGGACTGCAGCCCACCAGGCTCCTCCGCCCATGGGATTTTCCAGGCAAGAGGACTGGAGTGGGATGCCATTACCTGGAGACTTTTAAAAACATATCGGCACTTGGGCCCTACCCCAAAGACTGAGGTTTTATTGGTCTGGCTGTGGGGCCACAGCAGTTGCGCAAGTTCAGGGAGAACCATTGACCAAGAACACCATCGTGTTCCACACTGAAGGGGCCTGCTGTGCTTGTGCAGACTTGGGGCCTAGAGAGAGCACTGGAGAACACTGGTTCCAGAAGCCACCCAGGGGGTTTCAATATGCAGCCAGACTTGAGAACCATTTTGAGGTAAAGCATAGCCTAGGCCTCAAGAGCATGGGTTTAGAAGCCATGTAGAAATGGATTCAAAATCTTGCTTTGCTCTCTAGCTGTGTGACCTTAAGAAAGTAATTTCACCTTTTGAAACTTCAACTTCTTCATAAATAAAATGGTGATAATGATACCGTCTCATGAGATTATATTGAAAAAAAAAATAAAGACAATCCAAAAGCAATGCTTGGCACGAAGTTAACTCTCAAGAAGCCACTGTTATTATTTCAGTTATGAAAGCATAATTTCTGTATTAGTCCAGACTCCTTCAGTACTCAGTGACAGAAGTCCAACTCCGAAGACCTGAGACAGAAATGGAGGCTCTGAGCACACCACAGGAAGAGGAGGGCTGGATCTGGTCTCACGGACTCAGGCCTTAGGATGCTCTTAGCGCATGTATCCTCTCTCTCTCTGGTGCTTATTCCACCTTCATGCTGCCTTCATTCTCTCAAGCCAGCTGTCTCCTTAGGGGCTAAGCTATGACCTTAGGCAGCTTAAAGCTCAAAGGCTTAGATCTTTACAGCCTCTTTAGTACAGAAGAACCGAGTAACTCATCACCTCCAACTCAGCTGAGAAAATCACAGTGGCCCAGCCTGGCTCCTTTGCTCATCCTTGTGGTCAAGATGTGCTGTCCTTAGAGTGGGGAGAACCAGTGATATGCAGGTAGACAAACACAGAAACCACCTTTATTTTCACTGTTAAGACCTGATTCAAAATATGTAAAACACATAAAAGCTCTGCTATCTAAGATCTATTAGCAGATGGAAGGACAACAATGAAGTCCCAGAAGCAATTAAAAAAAAAAAAATACCCTGAATTTATAACACCTAATCCCTCAGCTCTTCATGACTGAAGATGAGTTTAGGGCAAAAAAGAAAAAGCATTCCTTCACCCTTTCTGGCTCAGCTTACCTGAGACACTCAGGCAACAAGGTACATGCAAAGCTGGATAAATTGGTGCTACACTTGCAGCAACCCACGTGGTCTAACACCGAAAGTGCTCTCTGCGGCCAGTGCCACCCAGAGGTCTCTCCTTCCTTCCACAAATGGGAAAACTTAGCAGACTTGTTCATAGGAGCACACTCTACAAATACTCTCTGTATTTATCCAAGAAGTCAATGAGGAAGAATGACCCAGAAGACACAGCCACACTCTCTAACATTTGCGTTGTTCTAACCACTTACCTAACATTTGTGTTAGAGAGGCAGCAAATGTCTAGAGCAACAGGCTTTGTAGCTTTTCATCTCTGTGCCTTTGACAAGTCATTTAACTTCTGTGAGCTTCAGATTCCTGATCTGCGAGGTGAGGGCAATAACATTGCACAGGACTATTGTGAGAATGAAATGCATTTGATAAGTGATAATGTATTTGAAAGTCAATTACACCCTACACAGTTGATCTTCAATAAGTGGTTTCAGTGTTTGGGGTATAGTTTTATACTTTAAAGAATTACTGAAGAGACCTTGCTATGATCATGCTCTTATGTGTTTAGACCCGGTAGAGAGGATGACCTGAATATTCTAGGAAATACTGCAGAAGATGCAGGAGTATTATCGGTATTCACTGACCTTGGGGTCTTAGCATGCTGACTTTGTGGTTGTGCAAATGAGGAATGAAAACTGCTGACATTCACCACAAGTGACCCTGGTACTTGACTGGTTCAACAGCATTATCTAGGAAAGCACCTGACTCACCTCATTACAGCATGGTGAACATTGCGGAGAAGGAAGCAAAGAAGGAAAAAGCCATATGTTAATACCGTCAGTAGCTCTTCTATGTCAAATGATACTTTGGGGATTTTGAGGCCTCTTTACCCTTTCTATTCAGCCAAAGTAAATTGATTATGGGTTGATAAAAGTTGGTGGGAGGATTATATAAGTGAATGTGTAAAAGCCAACTGGCTCATGGCCAAGGACACAGATGGCACTCTCACTGACTCTCTTGGGCAACATCAAGTTCTAGATTCTGTACTGTGAACCAAGTAGGTATCCTTTGTTGGCAAGGAGCCTCATCACAGACAATTGATATTCAGATAGTATGCAGCAAAAAATATATACAGTGTGCATCTTCTCTGACCTAAAAAAATGGGAGAATTACATTTCTAAGCTTCTTCTAGTGTTGACGTCTTAACCCAAAGCCCATATTTTTCCAGAAGTGAAAATTCCTTTTGATAATAAAACAGAGGTGTTTTAAATGAAAGAGAATTGAGATTACATCTACCTTTTAGGAGCAAGAGATTAAATAGCACAGAATTGCCTATATCAAACAAACACATGAATAAAGGTCAGCTAAGGATTTTAAATTGTTCAGAAGAATGGTACTTCAACATCACTAAAATGTAGGGAGCAAATTGATGAGGATATCTCAGCAGTAAAGAGATGTATTTTCTTAATATTTTTTACTGTCTGGTCTTGGTACAATTTTATCTCAATTTCTGCTAATACAGCCATATAAATGCCTGATTTATACAGCTTAGGTATCCCATGGCAACATGAGCTTGTGCTTCTGTCTTTCATTTCCTTCCTATCCCTCCCCTTCTTTTCTTCTTGAGAGTAGCCAGAAGAGGGTTCCTATTTTCAACTGTTGAATCTGTTTATGAAAATTGCAACTAAACAGCTTAGCACAATTAAGCAGGGTGCCTCATTCATCAAACCTTCATTTTTCTAAGACTTTCAGCCTGTCAGTCACCAAAAAAGCGTCTGTTAGGTGGAAGCTGTATTTCTAGTCTGCTGGCATGCCACATCTGGTGACGATTACAGGGGCACATACGGTGCCATTCATGTCACGGCCTGTGCTTCCCTGTGCCTCGGGTCACAAGCCCTCAGAGACATTTACAAGTGTGTGCTTTTTAACTGTCCTGGAACTAAAGGGTTTAATTTTGCCTGATAACGTGTTTATGTATCTTGTAAAGGAACTAATCATTCCCTTTTGCTTTCCCTTATGGTGTGTGTGTGTGTGTGTGTGTGTGTGTGTGTGTATCTGCACCAAAAAAGAACCATGCCATTTAATAAGTATACAGACCTTTTTCTACATAACCACCCACTTTTCTTGTATACTGCTTCTTTACTTTTTTTATTCATTCTTTTGTTAAATAGCACATTTTCTGGCTTTTCTTGGATTTTATCTGTTCTTTGAATACTACTTAATTCTGATTTCATTTATATTCTTAGTCAAGATTTGGGTCAGATTTTTCAAAATATGATCCATGTGTTTAGAAATCATTGGGATTCCCTCTGGAGTTATGCTTTCTTTCTTTCGGACCTCTAGTTGACCTGAGAGCATTTAGCCTTTTTCATTCTATAAACAGTATTATTCAAGAAGTATCTGGAACCTAGAAAAGAGAAGCTGGATTTATAAGTCATCCATCTAGGTATTTTATCTGTTTAAGCCTAGCACCTGGAATATTTGGCAATGTCCAAAGTATTGACCTTTTTTTCTGCTTTCACTCAACTGTTTAGCATTGGGTATGCATGACTATAGGAATACTAATTTTGTTTTCATTTAAGACATAGGTACTTTTGGACATTGTACCTCTTATTAATATTATAAACAATGAAATGAATCCTAGTAGAAGAGGTACCTCAAAGTTATTTAATGGCTGAAAGAGAATTAGAAGAGAAAGAAGTTCAGACTGAGATTAAAGCCAGTGGTAGTTTCATCCATGGTGGATAACAGTGTTTCTTAATTTTTAAATATCAAGTATGTTGTAATGCTTAACTATCACTGTTATCTAAATGAATTACCACCATATTGGAGAAGGCTGGAAGCGACCCACAGATTCTTTAGTGCTTATTGAAGAGGAGCAGCTCAAGGAGTTTTGAGAGTTCTACAGAAGAGAGAAAGCTCTTACATCCAAGTTACCACATCCTTCAAGTGGGGAAAGCAGGATGCAAGAGCATGCCTCTTCTCCAGCATTAAATTTTGCACCAGTTTGCTATTAAACACAAGGATTTGTGAAGGAAGTGATTCTAATTGCTTGGCACTTCAAAAACTTGCTCTACTGTTCAGTGGGTTAGAAATAGTTAGAAAATTTGATTGCATTATAAGTCATGCAAATTTACCTGTAATAAATTTTTGCTGTACACCTAAATAATGTATTATTCAAATGCAACAATAGAATTCTCAGAGGGGAAAAGGAAGCTAATATTTATTGAAGATCTGCAAGGTATTACATTCATTGTTTTATCTTCTCCTCTTAATATCCATGAGAAGATACTGCTATCTCTGTTCTGCAGATGAGGAGACAAGCCAGGACTGCCTAGGAGCCTTCCCCTAACTTGTATGAGGTGTAGCACAATCTGACATCAGCTCTGCATGACTGCAAAGCCTGTTTCCGTCTCAGCTATTTTTACATCCCTGGGATTTTGTTGAAAACAGCAAAGAGTGGCAGCTTCTTAGCTCACTTAGGCTTTGCAATCCGTGTAGCCTGACTTGCCAAAGACACACACCCAACTTCAAACCTACAAATCAACTTGAGGCTTGATTAATCTGGATTTGAGTCTAAATTATCCCATAGATCAAATAACGCTGTATCCAGTCTCTAGTTTCTACTTTATAGCCAGCTCAAAATGTCTCAAGACTCATATGTCCCAGGGAACAGGAAGACTGTCATCTCATATTAAGTATATGCTGTGCTGTCTCATATTCATTAAATGTATGGCACCTAAATTAAGAATCCTTCAGGTTGGCTCTTGAACTGATATGGGAAGAGCCCATTTTGAGATGTTTCTACACAAAAAGAAAGCTACCATTGTGTACTCTTTCCAGCCCTCTTAAAATAAGAGGAACCTAGTTTCTGTGGAAGTTTTTAGTAAACCTCATTGCTTGACAATTAGTCAGATGTCTTAAATACGGCTTTCCTTCCTTCTTTATTTTTCCGCTTATGGTTATATGTTAAAGCTCTTTGGCTGTTGTTTGCCCCCCAGGTGGTGGTAAATGACCATTACTGCTAACAGGCACAGGCGCGTGCTAACAACTGCCTCATACATATTCAACAGGGGCACTCTGTGCGAAGAGCTGGGAAATTAGGTAACTTGCCAAGTCTTTCCACATCTAATATCTATGATAATGGCTGCAAATTACATGGGACAGAAGGAATGGCCTTGCACTGTGAAAAAATGAGGGAATCAAGATAGCCTCTGGCCCCTGGCTTGGGCAGGCAGCTGCCTCTGGAGTCCACCTCTCCTGGCCCAGAGAGCCGAGGTCACCCTCAGCCTAATGAGCTTTCAGCCCTGCCTAACGAACAGCCCTTTCTCAGCAAGTCCTTACCACCCTCCCTGCAAAGTAGCAGGCTCTTCTCTTTATTTTAATCTTTTGTTATCATGGTAATTAGCATTAGATCTTGAATAGTAAATTAAGAAATCCAAAACAGAATTTTAAATTTTAAAAGCTTTTCCTCTAGGAATCCAGTTGCATTAATTTTGTGGGCGGGAGGTAAGTTAAATTGGCCAAGTTTGTGCATTCATTACCTCATTCTAATCCTCCGCATCACAAATGCAAAAGGCTGTCGTTAAATTGGAGAACTGACAAGAACTGGGATTTCTCAATATCAGTGTTGAAAGATTAATTTGAAAAGATCTCACTAAAAAACACAAAAGGTTATTGCTAGCATGGGATATTTTATATTCATAGTCTGTAGCTGGTTTTAAAAATACCTATTTGCAGTACCCGATTGAGAAAGAAGTTATACATTTAGAGCACTTTATCAAATTTTAAATTGAAATAGTTATTATTTTGTTCTGGTGAGATGCAATCACAATTTATAAGATAATATCAGAAGTTTCTTTTCTCATCAAAGGATATTTGACTTCCAGTTATTAAACATTTTACATCCAAACAGAAGTTAAAGAGAGAAAAAGGAAGAAAATTACCTTTTTTCACCTATTTTCTTCATAATATAATTTTAAAAGAGAAAGTACTTACTTCTTTAACAATATTTCATACTTTGTGTTTGCCCTAAAATTACTGATGACAAAAAAGAAATGGTAGTGATGAAAGGAGTGGGAATAAATTTCAGGTAAGTATACTTAATTTTCACACAACTATTTGCCAAGCTGAGATTAGGGTAAAAAAAAATGTAAATATTTTGCCTTTGATCAATGGAATTTTAATTTTATAAATGGCTATATACCTTGATGTGTACATCTGTAGCGCATTTTAAACATCTGTGTTCAAGATGACCATTTGGGAAAAGGAAGCTAAAAGGTTCATTGACTTCTCTTAATACCTGTTTTCTGGTTCTGTATACTGTATTCAGATCCCAAATGAAACTTTTGTAAAGAGAAATTTTATACAAGTTGATTACCTTAGTTTAAACTCTGTTACCTAGAATGGCATTTTAAAAACCAGAATGTGATTTGCTGTGAGTTTTTAAACGTTATACAATTGTTGAAGAACTGAAACTTAACTGGTTTCAGCCATGAAAATGAGAATAATTGAGACTGAAATGCTAGACAGGCTGATGATGGTCTCAGCTCTGTTAACAGGCCCCTCACTCCCTTGTGTTGCTTTTATTAGTCAGGAGAGATCTCTGCATTCACACCCAGGGCTTGGTCTGCTCTAGGGTAACAGAGTGGTTTGTCACATGATTTTCATCCCACTTGATTAGCTTTAGCCATAGATAGCTTTAAAAGCTTGATTAAAACTAACTACATATACAGGAAGAAAATAAATAGGTTGCCTAAAGCATAGCTATAAAAAATATGAAGTCCAAGCTATGCTTGAAATAACTTTTATAGGTGAGCCTTCTATTAAAAAATATAATAATCTACAACGTTACACTCCTAAGGTTCCCAGGCAGCCGTTGCTAATAAGAAAATTACATTGCTTCTGCATCCCCTTGCTGTATATTTGCTTCTTTCCTAAAAGCACAGGCCTAGAAGCGATTTTAACGATCCAGAATATATCCTAAGGCCCCATTTCAATCAAGACCAGACCTAAAGCCGCAGATTCTGCTAACATCAAAATAGTCGCTAGTTCTTGCTATTAATACAGGGAATACCTGCCTGCCCCATGAGCATAAGAACAGCAGTTCTGTTGTAAGAGGATCTGAAAACCCTCTGGATCCCTTTATGCTGAAGATCTCTTTATTTTGTAGTCAATAAAAACTAAGAGGGCCACTTCTGACATTTTTGTTTAGTGACTCCTGAATTAAACATTTGCAACTCTTTCCTTTTCAGCACTATTCCTAACAAGTAGAGGATAATGGTTCGGGGTGTTGACCCTTTCTTTAACTTTGAGTGGTTTTTGCAAACACGTGCTTACCCTGGACCAGTAGTATTCAAACAGTGCAATTAGGAAGCTCTCTGAAAGCTTATTAAAAGTGCAGATTCCTGAGTTTTATATCTGAAACAGTATTGCAGTAAGTCTGTGGTGGGACCTGGAATCTTCATTTTTTTTAAAGTTCTCCTGATGATTAATAAGTAGAACATAGGCTGTCTGGGAACCATCCTTTGATGAAGAAGATGGTTTCTGACTTTTTTACCCACAAGTCCAAAACAACAGGTATCTACTGTAGCTACCTGAGAATTAGATGACCTGGGCAGTGTTTTCCTAGGTTTATTGACGTTACCAGGTTCAGACCCAAAGGCTAGTTTGCCTGAACACCATTTAGTGGCTGCTGAGAGCGCCCTGGGGTGGGAAGACCTGGGTTAGTTCCAGGGCCCTGTTGATGAAGCTTTGGCAGCGTTGAGCGACTTATTATCATGACTCAGTTTTCTAGTAGATGAGTGGAGATAATTAGCTTTGCCTTCTACCCACCTAATACCAAGGCTCTGACAGACGTTGAGGACAAGTTGTGAAAAGAAGCTAATCCCTATGTGGTAGTGTAGTTACATAAGTAACAGATTTCCAGAAACCGAACACCCGTGGAAAAGCTATCCTTTTCCTTAAGTTTTATAATATTTTCCCTCAGTTTTAGATGATGGTTTGTAAAACTATTTCCTCAGAGACTTTGCCCATAACTTTCAACTTTACCTTCGTCCTGTCTCAATTCATTTCTGTAAAGGTACTGAGATGCCAGATTACGTGTCACGTTTCTAAACCACCCTCTGACTGGGGCCCTTGGAAATCTTACATTTCCCATGCTCAGAAGCTAGGAGGTCAACCATATTTGACTCACCAAAAATAACAAACAGCTGCTGAGCTAGCCCGAGATGGTGTATGATAAAAAGTCTGATTAAACCACAAAGCCTTCCCAATCAAGAGTCAGTGTATGGGTGCCTGTATACAGGACTTCATGCAGAAGAGAAGAGGCCAACTGGGGGAAAGCTCTCAAGTGGTTCTTTGGGAGAAGAGGCCAACTGGGGGAAAGCTCTCAAGTGGTTCTTTGGAATTGGAATTTTTGCAGGGAAGCCTCCTTGCTTCCTCGCTAGGGGAGCCTCTCTCGTTTTGCCCACTTCATCCTTTCCAGACACTGTGTGAACTTCACTTCAGAAAAGTGTGCTGCGAGAGTTCTGTCACCTCTGCTTTGTCGACCCAGGGAGATGCCTGTGATGGAACCAGGCGAGTTTATCACTCGTTGCAGTGAGGGAGGGCACATCCCATGAGGAACCTTGAGGCATCTCAGTCAAAGAATGTTAGAAAGGACTTGGGAGATTCAGGGTTTGGTGAGGAGAGGGTTTGGGAAGGTCCAAGGAAGTGTGAGTAAACTCCAGGGGTTGGTGCTGGACAGGGAGGCCTGGCATGCTGCAGCCCATGGGGTCGTAAAGAGTCAGACAGGACTGAGCGACTGAACTGAAGGAAGCAGAGCTTGCCTCTAACTTGCTTGCCTTCTGGAAGAGGGACAGTTCAGTGACTGGGTATCTTCAGTCTCCTGTGTTGGAAGCAGACCAAATGCATTTTACTCATTTTAATGAGTAAAGAAGGAACAGTCACTCCTATTACTCAGAAAAGGAGATGTTTCGTATTTTGTGGTTTGCAGAGTAACTTTGTTTTGGTCTGGACTTACACAGAACAATGCAGTGGCTTGTTTTTGACTCACTTTGTCAGTCACAGAATGCCCTTGTCTGACGCTGGTGTTCTACGAGGTTCTTGATGTGTCCAGCAGGAGAACGAGATGGCCCGGCTTCTTTAACAGCCCTGCCACCTACCTGTAAGGGTCACATCAGTTTCTGAATGCCAGGGGCTGTTTCTCCTTATTCCGATCAAGTGACCTTGTATAAAAATCGGTTTTAGAGCAGCATGATTTAGTTTGTTGTGAATGTTTCAAGTTCTCTTTGTAGATACTTTGTTGTCTGTTTTGTTTTTTTTTAATTAATCTTCAGCTTTGCCATTGTTTATGATTGGTTTATCTGATCTCAAGTGATCTGCCCCTGCTATTTAGGAACTTAGGCATTAGGGACATTTAGGGACTGAGGAACAGTAAGTAGAGTGAGGAGAGGTTCCTCCCCATGAAGCTGTAAATCAGTAGGAAAATGATAAGGAGGAGCAAGGAAAGATACAACTGAGGCCAAAGTCTACTCAAGTCTGGAACAGATGAGTGGACAGATGGGTGCTGCTGCTGCTGCTGCTGCTGCTGCTAAGTCACTTCAGTCGTGTCCGACTCTGTGCGACCCCATAGATGGCAGCCCACCAGGCTTCGCCATCCCTGGGATTCTCCAGGCAAGAACACTGGAGCGGGTTGCCATTTCCTTCTCCAATGCGTGAAAGTGAAAAGTGAAAGTGAAGTCGCTCAGTCGTATCCGACTCAGCGACCCCACGGACTGTAGCCTGCCAGGCTACTCCATCCATGGGATTTTCCAGGCAAGAGTACTGGAGTGGGGTGCCATTGCCTTCTCTGGACAGATGGGTGGGTGGATATAAAATACCAAGCCCATCTGAACTCCTTGCCAGACGTGTTGCAGTTATCCTAAATATCTCTAGAACCAATAACCAACAAGGCATATGATTCCTCCCATTTTATTATTTGTTTATGTGTGTACACATATCCATACATACATATTCCACATGGTATTGACACATAATACTGAAATTATGGGCTGCTAAAATTATGGGAAAAAGCAACTAATGTTTCACAAGATTTTCTTAACTAAGGGGAACACAAGTAGGATGAAGACTCAGTAAAAAATCTATTTGCAACGTCTCCCACATTGCAGGTGGCTTCTTTACCAGCTGAGCCAGAAGGGAAGCCCAAGAATACTGGAGTGGGTAGCCTATCCCTTCTCCAGGGGATCTTCCTGACCCAGGAATTGAACCAGGGTCTTCTGTATTACAGGCAGATTCTTTACCAACTGAGCTATCAGGGAAGCCTGTTTTAATCCCCATTACCTTTGAAATCTGTCAGAAGTCTCTTACTAGCTGTGGTTATCACAACCTCAGCATCATACAGTTTGAAGCCTATGAAATGTTCATTTTCATACAAACATAGAAGAGAGTCAGGGTTTGAGGGGTGCATTCCTTTCCAAAAGACACTCCTGTGGAAACACTCGGTGGAAAGGCAGCCTTCCTTTAGAGGTGTGGGAAAGAGCCCAGGGGTGCCTCATGAGTGCTATAGATGACTGTAGAGGCTGGGCTCTCACTCAGCATTTAGGACCCTGGGCACAGGACAGTGGTCCCTCTTCTTTTCCGGATTCTTTGTAAGGACTAACCTATTGAGAGGTTAAACCACCAATCAGAATTTGAAATCTCTAAGGGAAATAAATGGCATGTGATTTCTTTTCCTTCTACTTTAAAGCCTTGTCATAGCCAGTATCTAGAGCCTATGGCACTGTAAGGTCTGAGGCTTTATTAAATAAAGGTAGGGAGTGCCCTTAGCTAGCTCCTCCTTCTACTCTTGGAGTATGTGAAAATCTCCTTGCTCTTCTTTTTTTTTCTCTCTCTCTCTCTTGTTTCAAATTGAGCATTCCACAAAGAACAAAATTCTTCTCTGATAACTCTTATAAAACATTTTGTGCTTGGCTCTCCAGGGATTAAGAATTGGACACATGATTCTCCGTTCATTTTTCAAGTGTCAAGAGAGAATGGAGTTTAAAGGCTCCAGTTCCCTCGCAGGTTACCCTGTCTATCCAGATGAATTAGTATTCAGCACAGCTTTGGGAAAATCTCAGATGATTTGAAGGTTTGCAAATTGTTCTGACTCATAATGAAATCTCAGGCTGAGGAAATCACTAAACAGTTCATGGGCATGAGCTTTTCTCCGGATGTCTGGACACCTTGGATCAATTCCTTCGTGTGCCTTCTTTGCCTCTGAACAACCAAGGGGTGCTTAAAAGTCACGTACACGCTAACTTGGTGCCCCTGCAGACTCAAGACCTCTGACCTTAGCTAAACCCTTGATGAGGCCTCATACTTCGGCAACATGTCCTCAGTCACTTCCTCTCCCAAACCATCTCCACTGACATTCTCCTGCGCTCCATTTGCTCCCTCGCTCAGCAAAGAGCCATCCAATATCCATCCTTTCTCATTCTCCCTTTTGGATACAGTAGGGTATATGTCTTCTTATCTCAGGCTACATTCTGGGTCCTATATCCTTGTATGCCCTCAAGCACCTCAAACTAAAAATTAGAGTTTCTATTCAATAGCTTTGGCTTCCCAGGTGGTTCAGTTGTAAAGAATTCTCCTGCCAAGCTGGAATCGCAGGTTCGATCCCTGAGTCACGAAGATCCTCTGGAGAATGGCATGGCAACCCATTCCAGTATTCTTGCCTGGAGAATCCCATGGACAGAGGAGCCAGGTGGGCTGCAGTCCATAGAATCTCAAAGAGTCGGACATGATTAGCAACTAAACAACAACAGCAAATTCTATAGCCTGAGTCCTCTTTGTTCCCTGAAAGATTTCCCTTAAGAATATAAAATATCCTCAAGTCTTTAGCATTAAGAAAAAAGCATAAACATGTTTACATGACTCCATGACCTTCCAGCTCTTTCTTTCCTTTGCATCGCAGCTCCTGTCCTCCCTTTCATTCCTTTTCACACTACAGACTGAGCTCCACCTGAAGCAGTCCACCAGGACTGCCCTTCCCAGGACTCAAAGGTCTTCCTTTTGCCCAAATCAAATGGGCCCATGTTAGTCCTTTCTTAACTTGATCCTTCTGAAGCATCAACACTGTCAAACACCGTCAAACACCGTCCACATCTTGCAGCTCTTTACTTCCTTAACTTCTTTGCACTTCTCTTCCCCAGTTTTGCACCTCCTTTTCCCTCTTCCTTTTCAAGCTTCTCTCCTTGCACTGGCTTCTTCAGTGTTAGTTTGTATATGGTATCATCCTTAAACTCTTATTCAACTCACTGTTCCTAGAAGATAACTCTATAGATCCCCAAATCTGTATGTCCAGGTGTTGAAATCCATATAGCCACTGTTACCACTCGGATGCCCCGTGTGCTAGTCGCTCAGTCATGTCCAGCTCTTTGCGACCCCATGGGGTGTAGCCCACCAAGCTCCTCTGTCCATGGGGATTCTCCAGCCAAGAATACTGGAGTGGGTTGCCATGCCCTCCTCCAGGGGATCGTCTCAAACCAATGATCGGACCCAGGTCTCCCGCGTTGCAGGTGGATTCTTTACCCTCTGAGCCACCAGGGAAGCCTTTCAGTGCCCTGTAGGTTCTTAACTCCACATGTCTCAAGCTGAACTTTTCTCTCTCACTGCAGCCCATCTTTAGGAAGAGCAGAGAGTCATCCTAGTCACTCAGACCTGCAGGCTTTGTACTGATGTTGCCCTCTCTTCCTCAGTCAGCCGTATCCATTCAACCAGTCCCTGAGATACACCAGTTCCACCTTCCAAATGTAGCCTCTCCTCTGTTCATTGTGCTCTAAGTTACAGTGCTCAACTGCCTGATTACTATGTTGTTTCTACCCATTTTCCTAAAATGTCGCTTCCCATTGCTTTCTAGGCAAACTCTAGAGCAAGACATACAAGGTCTTTCACAACCTGACACCAGTCAAATTCTCTAGCCTGGGCTCTTACCAGGTTTCCATGTGGACCTCCACTCTGGCCATAATATCCCACTCAAAGTTCCTTAAGTGAAAGTGAAGTCGCTCAGTCGTGTCTGACTCTTTGTGACCGCATGGACTGTAGCCTACCAGGCTCCTCCATCTGCGGAATTTTCCAGGCAAGAGTACTGCAGTGGGTTGCCATTTCCTTCTCCAGGGGATTTTCCCAACCCAGGGATTGAACATGGGTCTTCCACATTGCAGGCAGACACTTTAACATCTGAGCCACCTGGGAAACCCACAAAGTTCCTTAAAAACACCAAATTATTTCACAGTTCCTCCTTTTATATACTGCTGCTTCTGCTTCTGTCTTCCTTTTTAATCCTCCCAGCTAATTTCTAATTTTAGGCTCAGCTCAGATAGCTTCTTTACATGCTCATTCAGGAAATGTTGGCAATTATTATAGTTGCTGCTTTTGTCGTTATGCCTCCATTTAGTATGTAAGGCTGTTTGGTGCCCCTCCTGTTGATTCTTTTCATAGTAAACCTGTAACACAGCATTAATCACACTATTATATGTACGTTGTAATCAGCTACTTGTTTTCCTCACCACCTACTTCTGAACTTCAAGCATCTCACGTTACTTATCCATTCTACTTTCTTTCACTCACTCACACTACCTACCTGGACCCTACAGCATTTGAGTTTGCTATCCCTGTTTAAAATAAAGACCATCCATAGTTTTCTAGTGAAATTCTTGTGATGCTGATAATGATTACATTTATTGAGTTCTTACTATATGCTAGGCACTTTCTAAGTGTTTTATATATATTGTTAATTTCATTTTATGGGTGAAGGAACTAGAGATGAGAGAAGAAAGTACCTTAGCCAAATGATACACCTTTTAAATAGTGAAGTTGGGGTTTGAACACATGGAATAGTAGTCCAGAGTACAAAAAGAAAGGAGAAATATCTTCCATGTCCTGATATTAACCTTAGTCTATCCTATTATTCTGTGAGAGAGAAATCCTGGAAACTCAACTCAAATGTTCATTATATATCTAATTTCTAATTGAATTATTAGGTTGGTGCAAAAGTAATGGCAGTTTTGCCTTGTTGAAGTTAGCTGATTGATATCAGGATCCATTCTTAAATAAATGTGGTTATGTTATACATCATTTTAATGTGCATTTCTCGCCTTATGTTTTTTGATAATGGCTTCTTACTTGCTGTTTATTTTATATTTATTTTAGTCTAGGGAGCTGATGTTAGACAAAAAGCAGATTCAAGAGATTTTCTTACTCAAATTCAAAACGGGTGGTAAAGCAGTAGAGACAACTCTCAACATCAACAATGCGTTTGGCCCAGGAACTGCTAACGAACGTACAGTGTAGTGGTGGTTCGAGAAGTTTTGCAAAGGAGGTGAGAGCCTTGAAGATGAGGAACATAGTGGCTGGCTGTCAGGAGTTGACAACAACCAGCTGAGAGCAATCATCTTGATCTTGACATTGATCTTCTTACAACTACACAAGAAGTTGCTGAAGAACTCAGTGTTGACCATTCTACAGTAATTAGGCATTTGAAGCAAGTAGGAAAAGTAAAAATCTCAGTACATGGGTGTCTCATGAATTGACTGCAAATCAAAAAAAAAAAAAAAACAAACCGTCATTTTGAAGTGTTGTCTTCTCTTATTCTACACGACAACAATGAACAATTTCTTGATCAGATTCTGACATGCAACCAAAAGTGGATTTTACACAGCAGCCAGTGATGACCAGCTCAATGGCTGGACTGAGAAGAAGCTCCAAAGCACTTCCCAAAGCCAAACTTGCACCAAAAAGAGAGTCATAGTCACTGTTTGGTGGTCTGCTGCTGGTCTGATCCGCTACAGCTTTCTGAATCCTGGTGAAACCATCACATCTGAGAAGTACACTCAACAAATCGATGAGATGCACTGAAATCTGCAACACCTGCAGCCAGACTTGGTCAACAGGAAAGGCCCAGTTTTTCTCTGTGACTTCGCTGGACCGCACATCACACCACCAGTGCTTTCAAAGTTGAACGAATCGGGCTACCAAGTTTTGCATCATCAGCCATATTCACCTGACCTCTTGCCACCTCTTAAAGCATGTCAACAATGTTTTGCAAGGAAAATGCTTCCACAACCAGCAGGAGGTAGAAAATGCTTTCCAAGAGTTCACTGAATCTTGAAGCATGGATTTTTACGTTACAGAGATACACAAACTTATTTCTCATTGGAAAAAATGCATTGATTGTAATGGTTCCTGTTTTGATTAATAAAGATGTGTCTGAGTCTAGTTATAATGATTTAAAATTCACTGCAATCCGAAACTGCAATTACGGTTGTGCCAACCCAATAGGTCTTTGAATAAAATATACTTCTCTCAAGTTTATTACCTAGACATGTAAATAATATACAGACATACCAAAACAACTAGGAAAAATATTATAAATGGTAGAACTTACAAATGATATGAAAATTAAGTAATGAGAAAGATTAAGCCTGGTTGAGAAAAACCCAGGAAAGCCTTTTTTAGAAGAGGTGGCATCTCATATGCTCCTGAAAAGTTGGGTCCTAGTGGGTGAAGATGACCAGGGCTGAAGAGTGTATGGCATTTGAAGAGTGGTTGCAGGGGAAAGAACAACCACCTCTTATTACTTGACTTTATGACAGAGGAGTGAAACAAAAGCAGGAGGCTTCAGCAGTCTTTCTCCCTCCGGAGAAAGGAGGGGTAGAGGTAGAAGACAGTCACTCCTGGTTCAGAACCCATTGGTTGCTGCCATGCAGGGGTCCCTGGAAGCAAGGAAGTATGCCCCAAAGCTTTAGACTGATGCATGCTTCCTTCCCAGAGCTCATGCATTCGCACATCAGTTGGTCTAAGTGTGCCTACTTCCCTGGACAATAAGGTGAGCTGATTTTTTTAATGGTATCTTAACACCCCAGGAGAAAATTGAGCTATCCTGAGGCCTTGAAACTGAACCTTGTGCTTCTAGTCTTAAAAAGTTGTTGGTTCCTAGAAAGCAGCACAGTGAGCCTTTCTGTTCTACTCTGTGGATTTCTCAGGAGATCCTTGCAAGGATTTTTGCTCAGTGAGTCTGATCCCTTTTTTGTTTAACACAGAATTATTTTTTTGCATGCATTTTCTTAGGGAAAATAGGTAATAGCCATAGGAAATCTGACACTTCGGTTAGTCAGTCACTAAGTCGTGTCCAACTCTTTGTGACCCCATGGACTGCATCACACCAGGCTTCCCTGTCCATCACCAATTCCCGGAGCTTGCTCAATCTCATGTCCATCGAGTCAGTGATTTCATCCAACCATCTCATCCTCTGCCGTCCCCTTCTCCTCCCAGCTTCAATCTTTCCCAGCATCAGGATCTTTTCTAAGGACTCAGTTCTTTGCATCAGGTAGCCAAAATATTGGAGCTTCAGCATCAGCATCAGTCCTTCCAATGAATATTCAGGGTTGATTTCCTGAAGCCGGTAGCAGCCAGCTCTGACATGACTACTTGATGACTCACTTCTTCTAATGTATGAATACACAAAGAGTCATTTTGAAATCCTTGCTTGCTATTTGATGCCTTGCATATGGAAAATGCTTAAGAAGTTGCATTTGTGATTCAGTGTACACATACGCACTTGACTGGAATCCCCATTTTCTAGTCCTACCCTCTGTCAGGAACCAGTGGATGCCAGGCCCCTGTAACCGACACAGAATCTGGTGGCCTTTTATCAGTCAGAGCTGTAATGCTGGCAGCTACAATGAACAGCCCCAGCTCAGGGACTTAACAAATAAATGCTTTGTTCTTACCCAGGTCACGGTCCAGTGGGCTGAGTGTTTGGGAGGGGACGCTGTGCACCACACAGTCTTCAGGTTCTCCGACTCCTCCCCTCTACTGGCCTCGCTGTGCCCTCAAACCTTCAGAGTCTTCCACTGAAACCTCTGCGTCTATTCAGGGAGAGGGGGATGAGGAAGGGAGGGAAGGGGAGAGGGGAGGAAGGAAGGAGGGACTTGGAAGATGACAGGAGAGGAGTTTGGAGCCAGGCCCTGGAAGTAATACAGGGTTTTGGGGTGGGGGGGTTTTCTTTTTGGCCACACTACAAGGCTTATGGGATCTTAGTTCCCCAGTCAGGGATCAAACCCACGCCCTCTGCAGTGGCAGCACAGCGTCTTAACCACTGGACCACTAGAAAAGTCCTGGAAGTAGTACATATCACCTTTGCCCTACATCCCATTGCCCAGAGCACGTTACGTAGCCCTGTCTAGATACAAGGAACCTGGGAAATGTAGCCTTCTTGTGTTGAGGAGAGAAATAAAGTGGCTTGGTGAACACGTAGTATTATCTCTATCACAGTCTTTATCCTCTTCATTATTCTGGTTATTATGCATATTTTGAAAGTTTCAAAGCTGCCTTCTCCTACTCTCAGATATCCATAAGTTGGTGAAGAACATTGGGAATACGCAAATAATACAGGCTTCTCAACTTTGCCCTCCCTCCTTTTTCCTTGATCATAGCTTTCTGCAACTGCTTCCGATTTAGTTCAGTTCAAACACACTGAGGTTCTACCATGAGTCGGCCCCTGTCCTAGGTCATGATGAGTACATCACGAACAAGACTGCTTTTAAGATGCTCAGTCTGTTGAGGGCCAGCCTTACCATGTCATGTTCTAACATCAACTCCAAAAGTCTTTCTCCAGAGAAATTCTCCTTCTCAGACTGCTTCTAAGTCCTTCAGAGAGAAGGCATAGTCCCCTCTCCACATCAGCTCTAGACAGCAACTCTTTAGAGAAAGCCTACTTGTTCTTCCAGAGATTCTCTGTTTCCAAAGGTTCAAAACCATCTACAAATGTCCCTAGAATTAATTCTGAGAGATAAGTATAGGGAACGTAAGCCAGTGCCATGCCCCTGCTTATAGCTAAGATTCTGTTTCAACAGCTGTGTCCTGAGGCATGACACAAATCCACTGTGTTCGCCCGTACAAGGTGAGCTCTCACACTTCTCTGTGTGGCTCTGGATGTCCCAGGCTGGCATCACAGGCCTCTGGAGGAAGCTTGCTCTGAGGCAGAGAGAAGAGTTGGCAGGAATCCCAAGTTCCCCTTCTCATGTCCTCCCATAAGGAAAAAGGGGACTTTATGCAAATCAGTTCCCACAGACAGCCACTGAAATCTCATGATTCCTCAAGGAAGACATGGGTGTGGGTGTGTGTGGGTGTGGGTGTGTGTGTGTCTACAAAATTCAGGGGGAAATTTTGTGGAGGAGACTGCCTTAGGCTGTTAAATATAAGTTTAATTTAACACAGCAAGAAAGTATCTTTTTAAATCAAGTTTTAAAAACATTCTAAATGCCAGATTTCCTAAGATGAATTCTCTGGAAGAAGTCCTAAAACAACTTCTTTGATCACTTCCTATCATACTTGAGAGAGGAAAGTGGTGTTTTTGTTGTTTATTTGGTTGGTGGGTTCAGTTCCACCCTTGTTCATTTTGGTTATAACAAATCTTAAAATATGGTTTTGGGTTTTTTTCTGAGCAAGTATTCTCATAGTGTTAAGTTTTCACCACCCCTGAAATGTTGTAAGAGTAATTCTAGTTACCCTCAAGGAAAAGATCAAAGGAGGGAAGAACATGTTAATGAGGCATAATGATTCAAAACCTTTTCAACTGTTGTTCCCAAGTTTGGTGGAACTTCCCAGACATATCTCTAAGGAATGAATATTTTGGATTTTGCTTTAGCATGGATGAAGAAGCATCTCCAGGCAATATCCTCCTCAAGATTTTCTAAAGTCACTTACCCAACAGTATTGTAGATTCCCCAGAGTTAGAAAATTATTAGAGAATTGAGTGAGCTGGTATCTCAAGTGAGGTTGCTTGTCCAGTCCTCTGATATTAGCTGGCTATATACTCACACGACCAGGACAACACTTCATTTGTGATAAGTTGTACAGCAGTGAACTTACATTGCTCTTTCATAGGCATGGAGAAGACACAAGCATGGTTACTGTTGTAAAGAAGCTTAAAACCCAGAGGTGGACCCTAGAAGCAGGAACCCCAACTGGAACTCCATGAGAAGCAGCCTTATTCACTGCTGAATACCTAGTGCCTAAGTAGGACTTGGCATGTAGTGGCTCCTTTAGGCGTATTTGTTAAATGAATGGAGATGAGACAACATAGAGAGAGTTGAAGGAGCTAAGCATGAATAGCAGCAATCCATGAAGATGGTAGAGTTGAGCAGAGCCATGAAGAGTTATAGGCTTCGAGTGGATAGAGGAGAGTCAGATGGGCACACCGAGCCAGGAGATGAGAAAAGAGAAGCAGAGAAGAGGGAATGATCACAGTGCAGTGGGGAAATGGGCTTAACTCAGGTCAGAGAATCACACGGTGACGTGATAGAAACCAGGCAGACCAGGCATGCAAGTATGGACTTTGTCACACCATTTGGGTTTCTGTCGAGTTCTTCAAGAAAACTAGAGATACCAAGGGAACATTTCATGCAAAGATGAGCTCAATAAAGAACAGAAATGGTATGGACCTAACAGAAGCAGAAGATATTAAGAAGAGGTGGCAAGAATACACAGAAGAACTGTACAAAAAAGATCTTCACAACCCAGATAATCATGATGGTGTGATCACTAATCTAGAGCCAGACATCTTGGAATGTGAAGTCAAGTGGGCCTTAGAAAGCATCACTATGAACAAAGCTAGTGGAGGTGATGGCATTCTAGTTGAGCTATTTCAAATCCTGAAAGATGATGCTGTGAAAGTGCTGCACTCAATATGCCAGCAAATTTGGAAAACTCAGCAGTGGCCATAGGACTGGAAAAGGTCAGTTTTCATTCCAATCCCAAAGAAAGACAATGCCAAAGAATGCTCAAACTACCACACAATTGCACTCATCTCACATGCTAGTAAAGTAATGCTCAAAATTCTCCAAGCCACGCTTCAGCAATACGTGAACTGTGAACTTCCAGATATTCAAGCTGGTTTTAGAAAAGGCAGAGGAGCCAGAGATCAAATTGCCAACATCCGCTGGATCATGGAAAAAGTAAAAGAGTTCCAGAAAAACATCTATTTCTGCTTTCTTGACTATGCCAAAGCCTTTGACTGTGTGGATCACAATAAACCATGGAAAATTCTTCAAGAGACGGGAGTACCAGATACCTGACCTGCCTCTTGAGAAACCTGTATGCAGGTCAGGAAGCAACAGTTAGAACTGGACATGGAACAACAGACTGGTTCCAAATAGGAAAAGGAGTATGTCAAGGCTGTCTACTGTCACCCTGCTTATTTAACTTCTATGCAGAGTACATCATGAGAAATGCTGGGCTGGAAGAAACGCAAGCTGGAATCAAGATTGCTGGGAGAAATATCAATCACCTCAGATATGCAGATGACACCACCCTTATGGCAGAAAGTGAAGAGGAACTAAAAAGCCTCTTGATGAAAGTGAAAGAGGAGAGTGAAAAAGTTGGCTTAAAGCTCAACATTAAGAAAACGAAGATCATGGCATCCGGTCCCATCACTTCATGGCAAATAGATGGGGAAGCAGTGGAAACAGTGTCAGACTTTATTTTTCTGGGCTCCAAAATCACTGCAGATGATGACTGCAGCCAAGAAATTAAAAGATGCTTACTCCTTGGAAGGAAAGTTATGACCAACCTAGACAGCATATCGAAAAGCAGAGGCAAAGGTCCGTCTAGTCAAGGCTATGGTTTTTCCTGTGGTCATGTATGGATGTGAGAGTTGGACTGTGAAGAAAGCTGAGTGCTGAAAAATTGATGCTTTTGAAATATGGTGTTGGAGAAGACTCTTGAGAGTCCCTTGGACTGCAAGGAGATCTGACCAGTCCATTCTGAAGGAGATCAGTCCTGGGTGTTCATTGGAATGACTGATGCTGAAACAAATTCCAATGCTTTGGCCACCTCATGCGAAGAGTTGACTCATTGGAAAAGACTCTGATGCTAGGAGGAATTGGGGGCAGGAGGAGAAGGGGACGACAGAGGATGAGATGGCTGGATGGCATCACAGACTCGATGGACATGAGTTTGAGTGAACTCCAGGAGTTGGTGATGGACAGGGAGGCCTGGCGTGCTGCGATTCGTGGGGTCGCAAAGAGTCAGACACGACTGAGCGAATGAACTGAACTGAACTGAATTGAACTGCCATTTATTCAGTAACCTAATTTAAGATCTATAATTTGGGGATAATACTAAAATATATATTAAATAAAAATCAAGAAGATACAACAGGTGAAAAGTTATAAACTTGAACTATTTAAGAGATGGTATTATTTTTATTATTATTGTTTCTGGGTGACCTTTTGATTGTGGAGGTACTCTTAGAATGCAGAAAATGGTTCATAGAATGGCCTAGAATGTGTTCCTGGGAAGAAATAGGTAAAAAGATGAAATCTATTGACTTCTTATTGAATAATTTCAAAATAGGACAAGTGAGAAAAAAACTTTAAAAGTGACTATAGTTAAAAGTTAAATTTGTGTAATTAATTTAAATTACTATCAATTGGATATATTCATTTCACAAAGGTATATGCAGGAAGTAAAGATCCATTGATTCACTGAGTCAGTGAAGGAACTCGATTAGAATAATATCCAAGCACACTTGTATTGTTCAAGAATGTTCAACAAAGCTTGATTGTTACTGATGTTTTGGGGAATATATAGCATTCCGTATCTTTAGAGAACTTGACAAACATCGATTTAAACTTCTTTTCAAATACATTTTCAAATTAAAGTCATTGTTTCCGAGTATGCCTAGAAGCAAAAAGCAAGATCCAGTGGTTGTGAGTGAAAGAAATTATTGAAGAGGCAGAAGTGAAAACTACATATTCACAGCCTAGAGACAGTTTCAGATGATGGCATTGTCTTGAAACAAATTTGGACAGTAAGCTCCGCCCACAGTTAGTTGTGTGGAAGTTTCTGCAAATGCACACACTCCTCTCTTACTCTCAGTTCAAAGCAGACATCATTAATCAATCACACATTCTTTCCAGCTGAGTCTTGGTTTGGCCATTAGTTCTTTTCGCCATTTAGGGTTTTAGAAGCCAGTACCCACTTGGAGAAGGAGATGGCAACCTGCTTCAGAATTCTTGCCTGGAGAATCCCATGGACAGAAGAGCTTGGCCAGCCCTAGTCCGTGGGGTTGCAAAGAGACAGACATGACTAAGCGCCTAACACACCACTAGGTCAGAGCTGACACAAACAAAAGGAAAACTACTTACTATCCTGGAGTGAGGGATGGCTCCACAAAGTTGCAAATACAGAACCCCCCCTTATGACTGTTAATGGCCCAGAAGTGTATAAGCGCATATGATTCAAATGCATAGATGCAGGACTGATATGAAAGCCACTCTTTCAGCTTTCCTTCTCACATCTTGCTTGCTTCATTTATTCGGCTCTTCTTTATTTATTTATTGGACTAGTGACTCTGCTACCCCCAATCCCCTTCGGTTTACTTATAGCTCACCTTATACTGAGTGCTTAGGAGAGAAAAGGTATAATGAGACCATTTCCTGCTCTGGAAGCATATACAGTACTGTATACTTAGACAAGGTCAAGCTATGTGAACCAGACAAATCCTGCTCCCTTTTAAAATGTGATCACTTGAGCTTTTTGTTTGTTTTTAAAATGAAAAAGCGCTCAAACTAAAAAAAAAAAAGTAAAAAAAGGATGTGTTTCATTCTGGGTTTTCAAAGCTACTGCTGATTTCAAGAAAGCTGCTGGATAATTTCTTGTTAGCTCAATTCTGATAGAAGCTAGAAGATAAGAATACCTTAGAAACCAAAACACCTAATTATTAAACTACCCTTGTCCAACCAGCAGTATGTTTGGGTTAAGCTTCCCTTTTCCAAAAACATGGAGAGGAACAGGAAAGAGGTTCTGTGCTGGGAGAATCAGGTGAGGACCAGAGCGATTTGTGTCCAGCAGGAAGGTTGTGCATGTTACTGTTTCTCTTCTGCTCATGCAATGGAAGGCCAAGGCGGCTGCTGTGCAACACTGAGAGTCAGTGTCCTTTCACCCTCCTCCTTTTACTCTCAGTGTTGGAGTCAGATTTTGGAAATTTTATCAGAAATGTGGTTTGAGGTCAGAAAAGCCTGAGTTCAGGTATTAGCTTGTGACTTGAGGCAAGTTCTGAACCTGAGTCTCAGCTTCCTCATCTCTGAAATGAGGAAATTGAAAGTAGTTCCTCACTATTTTTATGAGGACTAGAGATTAGATGGTCTAATAAAGTTCCCAGAACTATGCCTAAACATGTTCTGGGCTGAATAAACATTATCTGTTATTATTTAACTATTATCACTAGGAATAAACATTATCTAGTGGTAGTTTAGTTGCTCAGTTGCGTCCGACTCTTTGCGACCCCATGGACTGTAGCCCACCAGGCTCCTCTGCCCATAGGATTCTCCACTCAAGAATACTGGAGTGGGCTGCCATGCACTCCTCCAGGGGATCTTCCTGGCCCAGGGATCAAACTCACATCTCTTATATTTCCTGAACTGGCAGGTGGGTTCTTTACCACTGAGCCACCAGGGAGGTCCAAATATCATCTATTATTATATTATCATTATCACTGGTGTTGTTTAGCTAACTGTGTCAGTTTCCTGTCACCCCTGTAATAGACCACCACAAACTTGACTTAACACAGATTTGTTCTCTTACAGTCTTGGGGGTTGCAAGTCAGAAGTCAGTTTCATGGGGCTACAGTTAAGGTGTTAGCAGGGATGGTTTCTTCTAGAGGGTGTGAGGGAAAACCCGGTTCCTTATCTTTTTTTGTTTCCCAGTAGTGCTACCTTGTGGCCCCTCCCTCCATTCTCGGAGTGCATAATTCTGATCTCTGCCTTCCTCACTCCATTATCACCTTCTCTGACTCCTTCTAAGTCCCTCTTATAAGGACCCTTGTGATTACATTGTATCTACCCAGATAATCCAGAATAATCTTCCGATCTTAAGATTCTTAATTTAGTCACATCTGCAAATTTCCCTTTTGTCATATAGACAGTCAGGGACTTCCCTGGTGGTCCAATAGTTAAGCATCCACCTTCCAATGCAGGGAACATGGGTTTGATCCCTGGTTGGGGAGCTGATATCCTACATGCCATGGGGCAACTCAGCCCACGTTCTGCAACTACTGAGCCTGCATACGCTCTGGAGCCTGCATGCCGCAACCAGAGTAGCTTGCAGGCCACAGCAAAAAGCCCACATACTGCAACTAAGACCTGACCCAGCCAAACAAGTAAAATAAGATAAAATTAACCAGTAAATGAAAGAACATTCACCAGAGAAGGCAATGGCAACCCACTCCAGTACTCTTGCCTGGAAAATCCCATGAACGGAGGAGCCTGGTGGGCTGCAGTCCATGGGGTCACGAAGAGTCGGACACGACTGAGCGACTTCACTGTCACTTTCACTTTCATGCATTGGAGAAGGAAATGGCAACCCACTCCAGCATTCTTGCCTGGAGAATCCCAGGGACGGCGAAGCCTGGTGGGCTGCCGTCTATGGGGTCGCACAGAGTCGGACACAACTGAAGCGACTTAGCAGCAGCAGCAAAAGAACATTCACAGGTTTGGGGGTCTGGAATTGTGGACATCTTTGGGAGCCATTTTTCAACTTCCCACATGGATCAGATTTGTGAACAACATTGTGATAATTTGCTTCATGTCTCTATGATGCAAAGCAGTGAGTAGAAACTCGGAGGACATGAGTACTTGAGATACTAACCAAACACATCATTTAGAAATCTCAAGAGCTTCTTCTGAAACATCCACTGTCTCCTTCTATCTTATCTCTACTTACTCAGGCAGGAAGATGTAATTAAATTTGTAGAAGAGCAGCGTGATCCTCAAACATAGATAGACTTGGGTTCACCATCCAACTCTGCAACCTGGTGGCTGGCTGGGTTACCTTGGAAAATTACACGATTGCCCCCAAAGCATCCCTGAGGCAGGGATTTGAGGCAGGTAGTTTATCTGAAAGGTGATCCCAGAAGCACTGATGGGGAGTGAGGAAATGAGTCTAAGAATGGAAGAAAGTTAACAAGCAGCATGGTCTTGGGCAGATTACTCCTGTGGGCCACTGGGTGCACTTTGGGTTCTGGGAGATGGTATAGAACTTACCTCAGAGATGCCTAACCTGGGAGGGGGTTCTTCATTGACCAAGTGCTGACCCAGAGGTGCTGCCCCCAGGACTCCCTGCCTGCTCAGGTCGCCCACAACTGGTGAGAAAGGCTGTGTGCGCTGGGGCTGTGAATGTGGCGTGACCACTCTGAACTTCAGCCCCTCCTCTGAAAACTGAGGACAGCAGTTCACTTGGCAGGGATTTTGTGAAAATCCGCAATCACGTGGTGAACCTCCTAATAGTATGCCCCGCATATGTTCATTCCTCAATAACTGGCAGCTCTTCAATAAGGATGACATCAAATATCCCCCTGTTAGTTTCTGCAGATGAAATTCATTCACACTTGGAAAGATCACTCGACACTTAACAAAGATCACTCAACATTTCTGAGCCCAAATTTTTTGTCTTCTAAAATCAGGGAGGGAAGTAAACTAAGCAATCTATTGTATTTTCCCAGGATTAATAATTCAAGTCTTCACAGATTGGTTTCCTGTGTTCTTTGACACTAGAACTTTCCTCTGGCCTCTGTGTATGTGACTGTGACCTGACCTGGGCTGATTCGGCCATCTGTGACCCTTAGGTTCTTCTTGGTAAATCATGGTAGCCCCTGAAGAAATTTTGAGGTAAGAGTTTCCTACTTAGCTGACAGCTTCACTACTAGGTCATTCTTATGCCCAGATGGAGCAAGTATGGAGATGATCTCAAATAATTTCTGCCAGTCCACATCTGAATATAATGTAGTATTTAAATTTCAATAATAAGAGCACATTTCTAAGATTCACCATGCTGCATCACTAATTTCATCAATTAAAAGAAGCATTTCTGACTTTTGGTATAATAATTGGCACAGCACTGCTTGTGATTTGAGACACAGAAAGCAGACACCTGTGGGAGCTAATAGGAAAGACCAGCCCGCGCTGTGCTTTCTTTGTTAGAATGCAGCACATTCCAGCACCTGGTTATAGCTTACCCTGAGAAATGGCCACACGGTATCACATGGCACATGCTGATAATTTTTGTCTGTCTTTGTTCAGTAGTAAAACATACTTAACAGAAAACTCACCCTTTTAACCCATTTTAAGTGTACTCTTCTGTGATATTATGTACATTCGCATTGTTACCCATCACCATGCCTTCGGGAACTTTTTCATCTTCTCAAACTAAAACTTTGAGCTCTATACCCAGAAAACAATATTAACAATAATTCCCCTTCCCAAAGTGGAAATAACCATTCCACTCAGTGGCTCAGATGGTAAAGCATCTGCCTACAATGCAGGAGACCCAGGTTCAGTCCCTGGGTTGGGAAGATCCCCTGGAAAAGGCAATGGCAACCCACTCCAGTACTCTTGCCTGGAAAATCCCCTGGACAGAGGAGCCTGTAGGCTACAGTCCATGGGGTCGCAAAGAGTTGGACATGACTGAGTGACTTCACTTCACTTTTTGTCTCTATGAATTTGACCATTCTACATTTCTCATATGTGTGGAATCATACAATGTTTTTCCTGCATTATTTTACTTAGCATGATGTCTTCATGTTGTAGCATGTATCAGAATTTCATTTCTTTTTAAGGCTGAATAATTTTCCATTGTATGTATATACCATGTTTTATTTATTTGTTTATCGAAATGTTCATTCAGTGAACATTTGAATTGGTTCCATCTTTTGGCTACTATAAGTGATGCTGCTATGAACATGGGTGTATAAATATATGCTGAAGTATTTTAAAGTAAAAACTAGAGACATAAAAATCTATTGCTTTTAATAGGAACCTAAAGAGCTAGTCAGATAACACAAAGAAAATATTGCCTAATCCTTAGTATTATTGTAGCTTAAAGCACTTTTAACTTCTTCACTACCTTAGTTATACTGAAAGCACTGGTCTTAAGGGTCTTCCAAATAAGATTTTGGAAGGAAACAGTTTGAAAATCTTGATTTGGTATTGTAAGACTGATTCTCTACTTCGTCTCCAAAATAGCTTTTAAAATACCATTCACACAATGGTTATTTAATTTCCTGCATGGTATGTTCATTCTACCAAATTCACATAAATTTCCACAACTCTTCAGTACTTCTGCTTGGTTTCCAAGATGCAATTGCATAAACCCTTGTATTCCATGACCTCAGCATTTTCATCAGCGATGCTGATACTTGCCTTCGTGTTCCTCACTGCTGGGATGGTGCAGTGCTTCACACATTCGTATTAACCTTTCTCTGCAAGACCATGCCTGTGGGGAGCCTCTGCCTTGAATTCCGATGGTGGCCACAAGTGAGCCGAGTTGGTTACACATTGGTAGAGACTGGAGATTGGATTCTGTGCAGGAGGGACTGTTTGTTTTCCTAATTTATATGTGCGAGGCACTGTGCTTACTTCAAGGGCCCTTGCTTGCAGGAAACCCTTGCCTAGACTATACTGACAGGGCCCTTACTTACAGACAGCCCTCGCCTTGACTTGTGGACCTTTCTTTGATATGCTGGGAAAGTGGGCTTCCTATTGATGAGTTCCTGATTCTGCCTCTATCTCTTGTCCAGTGGTAGACTGCCAGGTCTTGGAAAAGTTGGCCTTGGACTTTGATCACACATTCATTAGCACATTTTTATTGAGTACCTACTGTGTGTCATGCACTCTGCTGGGTATTTAGGTGACCTTAGTGAATGAAACAAAGTTCCCTGTCTCATGGTACTCAGATTCTGGAGTGGTTCCTGATGCTAGCCACAAACCACATGTGGCTACTTAAACAAAATATAAATTTAAATTAATTAAAATTAAGTAAAATTTAAAATTCAAGTCAAGTACATTTGAAGTGCTGGATAGCCAGACGGCAGGTGGCTACTGTACTGGACAGTACAGATGTATGGCATTTCCATCATGATGTAGGAAAGGGGAATAGTGGTATGGGGCAAAGAAAAGTAGAGAAGAGTGTGGGGAATGAGGTGGATGGAGACATACTAAGCAGAAAAGTGAGAGGGAAGCCTCCCAGCGGACTGAACAGCCAGAGCAACATACTGGTTCAGGAATCTACGTGACACGTTTCTGGACCTTCACAGAGACCTGAGTGCCTGAGGCTGAAGGAGCAAGGGAGGGAGCGGGCCGAAGGTATGAGGGTCTAGGGAACATAGGGCTTTGAAGAATGTTAACGATTTTCACTTTTACTCCGAGTGAAATGGGGAAGCCATTGCAGGATCTTGAGCAAAAAGACATGATCTGTCATATCGGGATGGTATCACACTGGAGTCTGTATTGAGAATAGACCAAAAGAGAGACCTATGAGAAGGCAATCGCAGTAGTCCAGACAAGAGGTGACTGGAGCTTGGAGCAGGGTGTGGCAGCAGAAGTAGTGAGAAATGGTCATATATTGGATATATTTTAAATGTAAAGCCAGCATGGTTTCCTGACAGACTGCAAGAGTAAAAGGTGATTCCAAAACGCTGCAAGGTTTTTGGCCTAAGCAGTTGGAAGAGGGGGTTGGCATAAAGTGGAATGTGGAAGGCTGTGACTAGAATGGATTTTGGAAAGAAGACAGGAGTTTATTTTGGTAGATGTGCACATTTGAGATGCCTGTTAGGCATCCAAGTGGAAATGTCAAGTAAAGAGTATAAAACTAAGAAAGAGGTGTGGGCTGGAGAAGCCATTTGGGAGTCACCAGCAGCCTAGCCGTGGGTTGGGTGGATCAGATGGGAATGAGTGTAGAGAAGAGAAGAGGCTCTGAGACTGAGCCTTGGCAACCCCAGCATATAAGAGGTTGGGATAAGATCAAAGAAGGAATCAGCATATATTTTCAATATGTAAAATTTCTGTATCAAGCTAACAAACTATTAGACAAAAATGTTTTTTTCCCATGATACTGACAAATACATACAAATACATTTCATAAGAACCTGGAAAACTAGGTTCAGGTTTAGAACTCTTGACTCTGGAGTTCTACACCCTAACTTGGTGGCAGAGGGAAAGGGCCTGTAGCCCACACTCCGTGATTGGGGGCAGAAGCAGAAGAGGGCATCAGAGAATGAGATGGATGGGTGGCATCACCGATGCAATGGACATGGACCTGGGCAAACTTTGGGAGATGATGAGAGACAGGGAGGCCTGGCGTGCTGCCGTCCATGGGGTTGCAAAGAGTCAGACATGATTGGGCAACTGAACAACATAAGCCTGAATGGTTCTCCTTTGGTAACAGGCAGGAAGACAGAGCACGGGGGTACTGATGCTGATGAGGAAGTAGCTGTGGGGGTGGGAGTGGGGGGTGTTCTCATCTTATTAATCAGCGCTCATTTCTAGAAGATCCCTGATTAAGAATACCTTGCCAGAATGCTGTTTCAGGTCTAAGCTGACTTTCTTGTTGCTAATTCTATTTAAGGGCTCACTAATGATTCACTGTTTTCTTAGAGTATTAAAAATCCCAACCTTGTATAGCTCTTTTACTTGCATAATTTCCCCATGAGGAACTCGAAGCACAGAGATGCAATATTTTGTCAAGAGATCACACGGTTAATAAGCAGTAGAAACAATTCTGCTGCCATTTCCTTCTGATTCATGATATACCAAAAAGCCCCCACTGGCCTTTGGAATATATTTCTTGATGTAGGAGTCTGGGAGTCTCTAAATAAGAATTTAGATTTTTAAGGGCTTGAAGGAATTATTCCAATAAGAAAATCAATAAAAGAACTGGAAAGATGAATAAGAACAGAACAACTTATTTCTTCCCATAAATTTTACTTTTGAAGTGTCAAAACATACAGTACAGCTCTTTTCAAACACTGAAACCTCTGCCATGCTGTGCCCTTTCTGAAGGGCAGTCCCCTTCTGCACATCCCGGTGATTTCAGCAATTACTTTTGTATACCCACATCCTACCCCGATCAGAAGGAAGGCTGTGGGGAGGAGCCTTGTGTGAGGTAAGGCTCCTTTCTTCATTTGTAAAAAGAGAATAAAAACCACTTTGTGTTACTCATGGAGACTTGATGAAAATCAGCTTTAAAAGATACCCTGAAGCATTTTCATCTTCATAGAATAGAAAGAGTTAAATATAGCCAATTGCGTATTATTTAAAGCAATACTTTGTAATCCAAGCTCAGGTCAGCTTCCGCTTCACCTGGGGAGAGAGAGGAACTTGTAACTGGGGACATGCCACCGCGTTTGCAAGGACTTCAGCCTTTGTCTCAATCTCCCTTTCCATGTCTCTTCTGCCACTGTCCTTGTTGACTCCCAGCTTCCAAGGCTGTGTCATCACCATTCAACCTCTCCATCATTCAGAACTGCTCTCCTTCAGGCATCGTGAATCGGAAAACCACCTTCACTGATCAACACCGTCTCGTGCACTTAGTCACTCAGTCGTGTCTGACTCTTTGTGATCCCATGGATTGTAGCCCCCCAGGCTCCCCTGTCCATGGGATTCTCCAGGCGAGAATACTGGAGTGGGTTACCATTTCCTCCTCCAGGGGATCTTCCTGACTCAGGGATCAAATCTGGGTCTCCTGCATTGCAGGCAGATTCTTTACTGTCTGAGCTACCAGTCAAATGTTTTATGCCTCCTGGACTTGCTCCTCTTCTTCCTGACAGCCAGAACCTTGACCCCTCTGCGATCTCCATCGGCCCTGTGCTCTCATCCCTATCCTCTAGCCATGACCACTTGGAATGTGCTCTCAGTGAGCACCGTACGCTTCCATCCTCCATGCCCTGCCAGTCCCGAGCCTGGCTAATGGTCTCCATCAGTAAGCCATGATGCGTAACTCTCAAAATGTGTCCATTCATCTCAGGAAAAGCCCCTTCCTAATTCTCTGTAGCATCCTGTTCTGAGCTTTGTCTATGCTCCTCAAGCCCCAGCCCTCGCTTTTTGTCCCCTTCACTGAGGGTCTCTCTTCCAGCTGTACTGAGACGTGAGGACATCCACTGGGAGCACTCACACACCGTGCCCATCGCAGCTTCACTCCGTCCTCCAGCTTCTCTCTGAAGCTGCCCAAGGCAGCATCTCCATGAAACTATGCTGTCCTTTACCCAGCTCCTTTCTTGTTCTATACCTTTTTTTTTTACTGAAATACAGTTGACATACAGTAAAAGGCACTCACTTTGATAAGTTTCGATAGTGGTGAATACCTTGGTAACCACCACCCAGAGTTAAGATACAACATTTCCAGATAGGTTCTTCATTCTCCTTTCCAGACAACTCCCAACCTCACCCCATCCCCAGAGACTACACTGTTCTGACTTCTATTATCCAAGCGCGGTTCTGGCTGTGCCTGAACTTTGTGTAAATGGAATAAGCGCAAGGAGTTGGGTCCCCCTTCGCTCTGTCGTGTGTTTGAGGCCCACCCATGCTATTGCACTTGTCAGTGATTGATTCTTTTTTACTGATGAGCACTTTCCATCCACAGTTTGTTTATCCATTTTCTGTTAAGTGCACATTTAGCTTTTTTCAGGGCTTTTTTTTTTTTTGTATTTATGCAGAAAGTGACTAGATACATTCTTTTTATTTTATGTTTTATTGGGGTATAGTTTCTTTACAATATATTCTTTTTTTTTTTTTACAATATATTCTTATACAAATGTTCTATGTGGATACATGTGTTTTCTTCCTTAGGGAAATATCTAGAAGGGCAGCTGTGTTTAACTTTGGAAGAAACTGCCTAACTGTTTTCCTAAATGGTTTTACCATTTCCCATTCTTTATATTCACACCTGATACGAAGAGCTGACTCGTTGGAAGAGACTCTGCTGCTGGGAAAGGTTGAAGGCAGGAGAAGAGGGTGGCAGAGGATGAGACGGTCAGTTGGCATCAGCAACTCAATGTACATGAAACTGAGCAAATTCTGGGAGATAATAAAGGACAGGGAAGCCTGGTGTGCTGCAGTCCATGGGATTGTAAGGAGTCAGACGTGACCTAGTGACTGAATGACATTCCTGCCAGCTGTGGACGACAGTTGCAGTTGCTCCACATCCGTCTCTTCTTTTCGTGTCCTCGTTCTTGCTTTTCTTTGACACGTGGCCCTGAATCATTAGAGCATCTTACCTCTGTTCCACTCGAGCTTCTTAAGGACTGCAGCTGTGCTTCGATGGGCTTTGCACATGCCAGTGCAGCCTTCCTTAGAGCTGGCTCTCTCTAAATCTGTACAAAACAGGAGAAAATGGAACCCAGTGAGTGAGGCAGGGGCTCTGGGGATTCTGTACACACAGCCCAAGAGGCCCAACAAAATCAATATGATCCGACTCTCCTGGCCGTGTCTTACAATACTGCAGCTTGAATGCAGGACTCCCGCGGCCATTTGTTACAGTCTTCAGGAAGGGCTTTTTATCAGATTCATAGAGGCAAGTGATACAAATTATTGGATTTCTTTTCCAACATAAAAAATAGCTATTTGCAGCCTTTTGAAGCTGGGTAAATGAGCCATTGATCTTACCTATAGAGCACTGCAGGGTATTTTTATCCTGTCTTCACTTCCAATATTCTATGACCGGAGCTCGCCTCTCCAGCCAAGCTGTTCTAATCGGTATTCCCTGGGCATACCCTGCCTATGCCCTACTCCTTGCCTTTTCCCATCTTATGGGGGAAATGCTTACATGGAATGCCCGGTCTTTTTCCCTCCTAGAAGTTACATCTTCAAGGCCTGGCATATGCCAATATCTCTATGATGCTTTGCCCACCACTTTACCCTTCGGTAACTATTCTCTCTTGTGAATCATTATAACCTTCCCAGTGGAGGGTGGTAGCCCCCATCCTGGCTTCCAGGGGCTCTAGGTTAATAGGGGCATCCCAGGACCCCTACATGACAAGTGTACTCCAAATGTCTGTGGCCAGCATTCAAGGGGGCCAGCTGCTATGCAGAATCTCTTTTTTTATATCCTTTGCTCAAAAGGATCCGCTCCACTTCTAGCCAGAACTGTCTGCCTCCTGCCATCATCTTGAAATGATAAATTGCCTCAGACCAGGTTTCGTCACTCACCAGTCAGTCGAGAGCTTGAGTTGCACTTCAGAGTGTGTGTCAAAGCATTCAGTGCTGCAGGCATGTGGAGAGGCAGCAAGTGGCATAGCTCCCCACCCCATCCGCACAGGCTGCTCACTTTCCAAGCGAGACACAGAAACAGTTGGCTGAAACTTGGTAAATATCCTGAGCAGGACGGGGTTGGGGGAGCTTATAAGCCTCCAGGTTTCCTTGTCTCTGTTCCCTCTCACTCTCTCGCCAAACAAACCAGCACCTTCTCTGTCTCCTCGTAGACTCTGGGCAGTCTCCCAGACATCTTCCTGAAAGACAGGCTGGACGAAAGAATCTTCTCTTTCGATTCCCTTTGTCTTTATTCAACCCCAGAAAGATCCTTCATTTTAAATACTGGACAGCGTGAGCAGGAGTACTCAGGGATATTACCTTCCCAAGCTTCCTTAATTCTGCCCGTCTAGTCATCCCTTCACCAGGCTAGGCTGCTTCACTTTGTCCTCACCTCCTAGTTCCTACAAAGCATGCTTGTTCATTCAAAAATATGTAATGCTCCTTTAAATTGTTTAATTTTTCACTAAACACTATTATTGTCATTGCCCTGTCACTAAGTCATCACCAACTCTTTGCCGCCCCGTGAACTGCAGCAGGCCAGGCTTCCCTGTCCTTCACTGTCTCCCAGAGTCTGCTCATGTCCATTGAGTCGATGATGCCATCCAATCATCTCATCCTCTGTTGCCACCTTCTCCTCCTGCCCTCAGTCTTTCCCAGCATCAGGGTCTTTTCCAGTGAGTCTGCTCTTTGCATCAGTAAACATCATGGTAGGGGTTCAAATCAAATGAAAGCCAGGATAAAAACAGTGCCTACTTCTAGAGCTTATGTTTACTAGGAGACATAGATACACAGAGAGACAACTACAAAAAAGTGTCCTGACTGGCATCCAGGGCACTGGAGGGACACAGAGAAGGAGCACTCGATCCAAGCTCAGGAGGTCTGGGTAAGGCTTTGAAAAAGAGCTGACCTTTAAGCGAGTAACACTTACCTAGACGTCAGCTGGAAGACATGAGCATGGGAGAGGGGTGCTTCATGTAATAAAGGCTATATGTGGGAACAAGTGGAACCTGTGAGAGTGGGGTACAGCAAGGAACCGAGAGAAGTTTGATGGTTTGGATCACAGGATGCAGGAGAGATCATGAAAACTGAAGCCGAAAAGGCAATTGTGGGCATGATCCTAGGCCTTGCCTGTACATTCGGATGAGTAGGGATGTCTCGTAGCAAACGGGAATCATTCAAAGGCTCATGGAGGAGAGAGAGTTCACCCCTTTAGTGGCTGCGAAGGTCACTCTGGCGAAAGCTTTGACAGCGTGGATTGGAGAGGTGAAGCCAGAGCAGCAGGCAGGCCAGACGAGCCGGACAGGGGCTCAGCCAGAGGAGCGGCGGGGGGACTGGAGAAGGCAGTGGGCTAGAGGCGTTGAGAGAGCTGGGGGAGAAGGAAGGGTAAAGGGCGAGGCCGGGAACGGGTTAGAGAGCCCAGGAGAGGGGAGGGCTGAGGAAAGCAAGGAGAGCAGAGGAAGAGGAATATACACAGGAGACTGAACGGGGGCGGCAGGGAGGGGGCAAACCTGCGGACGGATCACCCTAACAGGAGGCAACGGTGAGTCTTTCAAGAGACGGATGGTCAACCCGGTCTGATGTCCCAGGAAGAAACCCTTAAACCCACTGGAGTTACCGCCCAGACAGGCTGCAATTTCAGGGGAACGGTGGAGGTAACGTAGACTGAGCAGTGAGGCGGAAGTGAGGAAACAGAGATGGCAAGACAGGAAACTCTCTAGAGGACTGGCTATAAAGGGAGGAGACAGAAAGAGCAGTGGCTAGAGAGGGGTGGGGGGTAAAAGAATGGGTGGTATTGTAAGGTGGGAGAAACAGAAACAGGACTGGAACATGCTTTAGAATGAGCAAGGAAGGTGAAAACAGGGAATCTGTGCTGAGAAGCAGTTGTAGGATAGAAAGCAAATAAGAGAGAATATAGCAAATGAGGGAATATAGGCCCTGTGTCCACTCGATAACAACAAAGTTCTACAAGAGTAGGCTGAGTCCCCAATTTGCCAAAGGGCTGAAGAATCTGATTCCACACGGCAGCAGGGTGGGCTGGTCCCGGGGCAGACCCTGCGGCGCGTTAGAAGCTGAGGCTACCCAATCTCTGTGCCCGAAGTCGGGATAAACATCCCCACCTCGTCAGTGCAAAGAGCTAAGATGCAGAAGTGCTTAAAACAGTGCCTGGCACATGCAGGCAAGTGCTAATGAAATGTTAGCCGGAATCATCTAAGGAAGCCTAACTTTCCAAGGAAGGGACTCACCTAGTGGCTTCTCACCTGGGCTACTAATGAGTCTGAAAAAAACATCCTGTTCTCTAGACTGTAGAAAATCAGACCCGTCCTAAAGAGCTGGGTTCCTCAAGTCTGTGAGTTGGCTCCACTCAGAGGGGCAGGAGATGTGCCCATTGGGAAGGCGGTGTGTGCGTAGCCCAGAAATCTCCTGTAGACCCTACCCCGTTTCTTTCCAAAGCCTTTCCTCTGGTTTTCAGATGAGATTTCTCTGTTCAGGAGAGATGCCAGTGCTGGGAATCTCATAGAACTCCCAACCCCAGACACCAGGGTTGTGTAATTGCAGTGGCAGAGATTTGAATTGTTTTTTTGAAGAGACCACGTACTGTTTGTCTGTCAAATCATCTGTGTGTGGGTGGAACTGAAATTGTGGGAGATGAAGAATGAGATTGTGGTCCAGAGTAACGGGTGTATGGTTGGTGATTCTTAAGTGTTGGTTTCCTTTCTGGAAGGTATGGAGACTGTGTTCTTGGAGGGCAGCATGACCAGGTATAAGTCAGATGGGTTCAGTTCACTCCAGTCACTCAGCTGTGTCCGACTCTTTGTGACCCCATGGACTGCAGCACGCTAGCTTCCCCGTCCATCACCAATTCCCGGAGCTTGCTCAAACTCATGTCCATTGAGTCGGTGATGCCATCCAACCCTCTTGTCCTCTGTCATCCCCTTCCCCTCCCTCCTTCAATCTTCCCCAGCATCAGGGTCTTTTCCAATGAGTCCGTTCTTTGCATCAGGTGGCCAAAGTATTGGAGTTTCAGCTTCAGCATCTGTCCTTCCAGTGAATATTCAGGACTGAATTTCCTTTAGGATTGACTAGTTGGATCTCCTTGCAGTCCAAGGGACTCTCAAGAGTCTTCTCCAACATCACAGTTAAAAAGCATCAGTTCTTCAGTGCTCAGCTTTCTTTATAGTCCAGCTCTCATATCCATACGTGACTACCGGAAAAACCATAGCCTTGACTAGACAGACCTTTGCTGGCAAAGTAATGTCTCTGCTTTTTAATATGCTGTCTAGGTTGGTCATAGCTTTTCTTCCAAGGAGCAAGCGTCTTTTAATTTCATGGCCGCAGGTACCATCTGCAGTGGGATTTGCCCTCAAATTTTGACTCTACTGTTGAGCAGCTAAATGAACTTGGGTTTTTACATCTTCTTGAACTCTTTTGCTCATCTGGGAATGAAAACTGATAATACCCACTGCATCAGTGTGAGTTTGGGATAGAGACAGAGAAGATGGAAGTACCTGGCACACAGTAAGCTGTGTTTTTTCTTTGCCTTTCCTTGTGTGACTGTTTTAACTGCTGGGTAAACATGTTTACTCTCACAAATCTGCTGTATTTCCCCACATCTACTCAATATATCAAGTATTTAGTCATTCCGCCTCCTGATGCCTAGATCTCAGGGTGTGGAGTTTATACCATCACTAAACCCGCCATTGTCTTGTTAGATACAGACAGACCTTTGTGTGACTACAATAGAGACATTATTGCCAGTTGTCAGTATAGAGATAATGCTCTCCTCACTCTCCAGTGAAATATCTGCAGGTGTTCCTTCCCCCTTATTGAACATTTTGCAATTGCTTTTAAAAACAATGCCCTCCTCTCCCTGACCTGCCTCTTCTCCCTCCCAGCCTCCTAAACCCCACCTCATTTCCCTGTATTGTTTGCTTAATGGGCACTTTAACGAGTGTAGCGTTTCCATTTTGAAATGCACGGAACCCAAGACAGACATTGGATTTCTTCCTGGACAGTTTCCATCCCTTCTCCTCGTTTACAGCTTTCTCCTTTGTTTTTCATTCTGCAACACAGCTCAAATTTGCTGAACCAGAAAGGGATTGAAGGAGGTGTGAAAGAGAGACAACTCGCCTTCTCGTTGCTGCAGGAAGAGCTTATTAGCGACCTGCTCTCTAGAAGAGACCAAGTGCTCTAAAGATACTCCAGGCACCTCTTCTGTTTCCACAAAAGCCCAAGGCCTGAGTATACCGTGCATGACAGAATCTAATTACAGAGACAATTACAGTTACCTGGACTGCCCAACTGTTGTGTTTCGTAATCAAAAGCAATACTGGCAGGTGTGATTCTGAGCCTGCTGAAAACTCAGGGAAACTACTGAATGCTTACCAACCTGAAGCAATTTTATTCTAGCCGGTGGGCCTGTGTTGCTCAGCCTTTGTGTTAGCAGAAAGTTAGGGGATCTGGGGAATATACCAGGGCGCTTCTGCCAACACACAGACATCAGTCCCCCTGTAGGAGTGTCCTCAGCTGAGTCAAGTACTCATGTTTTTGAAACTGGACTTCGCAGCAATTTCAGAAAGCTCTGTGCCAGTTTTGAATTTGTTCTCTTTAAATAGTGGATCAGTACCTGACTTCAACAGCCTTCATTTGGCATTTGATAAGGAGAAATTGATTTTTCTCTGGGCCCGCACAGGCTGTAGATATTCGGTGAGCACAGAGTGTGCTGAGCTGGATGGAGGTGTGTATTCATACCCCTCGCCACCTGCTTCGTATTCATTCTGGCGCAGAGCTACAAATTGGCTCTCTTCCGCATCTCAGCCGGCTCTAGTTAATTTATGTCTCTACCTCTCTGCCACAGCACGCTAAGGAAATAGAGTTTTCCATTTTCGAAATCAGGTTTACTAAAAATGAAGCAGCATGGCAATAATTGTCCTTTTTTTTAATAGTTAAGTTCCAAGTGGAAAGCAAGAAACAGGTTCCGCAAGAGGAAGAAAAATCAGGGCGCAGAAACAGTTCAAAAGAGGGGGCAAATAGCACAGAAAAGTGGGAGAGGTTGACCGGGATGCATCGGAAAGGGAGAAAGCGTCAAGGAAGGAGCAGAAGGGAAGACAGGAGACAGGAAAAGAAATGATGTGGACCTGAGAAATGGACTCAACAAAGGAATAGAAAAAGTAAAGGCCAAAGTAAGGATTAAGGAGAAAAATGTCAGAGCCAGTGAGGGCTCTAGAACTGCAGGTTAGTGGGAGGATGTGGGCAGAGCTAGGAGTCCCTAGTGGGTTAGGTGTCTGAATGCCTTAGGACACGTGAGGGTCAGGGAGACCGCCCCCCTGCAGATGCTAACTCAGACTTGGAAATCAGAGCGAAGAAGACGCTTTAACTGTGTTTGGCCAGCCTGTGATGGGCAATGGAATTTACTGATGCATATTTCAACTGAATTTTCTAACCAAGTTCTTAAATAAACAGTCACCAGATGTAACTGAAAAAGCAGAATAAGGCTTTTGATGGTGAGCATTTCTATAGGAAAATCTGAAAATCCTCTATGTTGCTTTTTCCAAAGTTTTTAGTCATTTGTGGTTTTTAACCCTGGCTAGTATGGTAGCAACTGTGCCAATGCTGGACTGTGTGGATCCCTCTGGTGTTTACTTTTAACATCCTCCACGGTAGGGAGAGTGGCCAACACCTGTGGTCGCTAGAGAAGCCCCTTGGCAGAAAAGTTAACTCCACCAGAAACAAAGGGACCTTTCAGAAACTTGGTGTATAATGGGACCACCAGAAACTTCTTTCCCCAAAGTTGGGAAATCCAGAGCAGGTCTTCTCAGCCAGCCCACATTTGCAAAACCAGAACTGTCAGAAGACGGAGAAATGGCAGGAGGCCTGAGAGAAATCTCAAGAAGGTGTCATTTGGCCGATGGCTTCAGATCCAGGGTCTGGAAACTTGGCATCACCTCCTGGTCTTGCTGTGGATCCCGTGTTGGCAACTGGATATTCTGTTGAGTCTAAGAACTGATGCTCTCCAGTAGCCTGTGGATAATTTTCCATGTTGAGCAGACACCTTCTGTTATAGTTGGAGCTAAAAGTCCTCTTCGTTTGTGTGTTTCTTAGATTAAGTGTCTGATTCCACGATTTTTACCAATGAGTGGGAAAAGTAGCAACAATAATAGAGACTGGTTTATATTTGTCAGTAAGCTAGTCTTTCGATACCCTCTGATATTTTAATATCGTTGGGTATCTATAGTTAGATTTCTCTACAAATTCATGAAGCCCTGTCATGCTCAAGTGTTGCTGAGAAGCTGTTCTTGTCCTGTTCTTGCCCCCCAGTCCCTTTCCAGAGGAACATCATTACCTCCAGGCATGCAGAGTTATGGTTAACGGTCAATTCATTGAACACATATGATTTAGCAGTCAGGGTGACCATTTGCCTGGGACTTTTCTGGCTTGAGCCCTGGAAGCCTTGCATTCCAAGAAAACCCTCAGTCCCAGGCAAACCAGGACAATTGATCACCCGATCATCTTCCGTATTCTGACAGAGCCTGAAGAGACCCTAGAAATCACAGTGATTCCTACTCAATGATTCCTTTTGAAGTGCTGGTTAAAACTGAGTCCTCTTTACCAATTTACTTTCTGATTCACACATTCCTCGGATCGGAGGAGATAATTAAATACTATGACCAAAGATGTAATCATCAACACTCAAGAATAAAATTAAGCAAAAGATACTGCTGTTTAATTTTATAAAAAGAATTGTTTAATCCAGATTGGGATTTTGAAAACTAGTCAAAGACATAAAGTGAATCGCAAATCATTATTCTCCATCGGATACTCTTTGGTACCTCAAAGAAATCATTTCTAAAATGATATCATTTCAGGAAGTTTAAAGAATGAAATACAATGAACATGCCATCATTCTATCAAATTACACCTTTTCGGGGGTGGGGGATGTTCACAATAATGTGAAGGGATAGAAGACCAACCTGGAAGCCAACAGATGAGGTTCTGATCCTGGCACAAGTCACTAAAGGATCACTGACCCCAGACAAATCATTCCTCCCCCAGTCCAAGCATTTTCACATTTCAAAATGAAAGTGTGGATAAGAACTCTTTATGGAATAGCTAGCAGAAGAGAAGTATTAGAAGTCAGGAGACTTGTATTGCAGTCTTCACACTGCATTTACAACCATGTGGCCTTCCTTGGAGGCTCAGACCTTAAAGAATTCACCTGCAATGCGGGAGACCTGGGTTTGATCCCTGGGTTGGGGAAGTCCTCTGGAGGAGGGCATGGAAACCTACTCCAGTATCCTTGCCTGAAGAATCCCCATGGCCAGAGGAGCCTGGCAGGCTACAGTCCACTGGGTTGTAAAGAGTTGGACAGGACTGAGCAACTAAGCATACACACAGCCTTAGACAATGAGCTAGCCTCAGTTTTATCATATATAAAATGGAAAGTCATTAATAAACTATATAGCAGGGTTCTTGTGAAGCCCGAGTGATAATGCAAAAGCAAGGACAAATGTCGCATTCTATTGCCATGCAGTATCCTTTTGATCCTAAGGTAGCGTCTAACATGGGTCACAATGTGGTGCAAGTGTTGTTAAACTTTTAAATGTGAGCCCAGTGTGGCCCATCACCTGCTTTGTGTGTGTGTGTGTGTGTGTGTGTGTGTGTGTGTGTGCGTGTGCGTGTGTGTAGAGAGAGAGAGAGGGAGTCAATCATATTAACCAGCCATGCTCATTCTGTACATTTATACTCTGTGGTTGATTTCATGATACAACAGCAGAGTTGAATAGTTGTGTTGCCACAGAAACAGTATCACCCACCCAATCTAAAATATTTAGCCTCTAGCTCTTGACAGACTCAATGGACATGAGTTTGGGTAAACTCTGGGAGTTGGTGTTGGACAGGGAAGCCTGGTGTGCTGCGATTCGGGGGGTCGCAAAGAGTCGGACATGACTCAGCGACTGAACTGAACTGAACTGAGCTCTTTACAAGAATACTTGGCTAACCCTGATTTAGCAGAAAGGTTTCAGGATTGGTGTTCCAGGGTCCAGGATTCTCTTGGGTTCCATGTCACTGTAGGATATCATGCAAGTGATTTAGTCTCTGGTTCTCATACGCTTCAAAAGTGCATGTGTGTGTGCTAAGCTGCTTCAGTCGTGTCTGACTCTTTGCAACCCTACGGACTGTAGCCCTCCAGGCTCCTCTGTCCATGGGCTTCTCCAGGCAAGAATACTGGAGTGGAGTGCCATGCCCTCCTCCAGTGGATCTTTCCAACCCAGGGATCGACCCAGTGTCTCTCTCATCTCATGTCTTCTGCATCGGCAAGCAGGTTCCTTACCACTAACACCACCTGGGAAACCAGCTCCTCCAAAGAGGGAGATACAGATCCCACCCCATTTTTCCTCTTAGAAGTTTTAAGGTAGATAAGAGAACAAGTGTGTTGATATTTTTATGAAGGAAATATGATTTAAATTCAAGTATTATTCATAAGATGGGCCTCCCTTGTAGCTCAGTTGGTAAAGAATCTGCTTGCAGTACAGGAGACCCGGGTTGAATCCCTGGGTAGTGAAGATCCCCCGGAGAAGGAAATGGTAACCCACTCCAGTAACCTTGCCTAGAAAATCTCATGGACACAGGAGCCTGGTGGGCTGCAGTCCATGGGGTCGCAAAGAGTCGGGCACAACTGAGTGATTAACACTTACTTACTATTATTCGTAGGGCAGATGCCTTTAGATGATTTGGAAGCAATAACTGGTGTGTTATTACTCAGTGATATTAGTTGTCTCATGTACATCGTGGGGGGTTACTTAGATCAGTGATAGCATACAAACCCCTGTACGGTTGTAACACATCAAAAGCTACAGTAACACACCAGAATCTGATTTAATCAACAGTATCCTGTCAAGAGAGAGCGTTTTAATTGCTGCTTTATCCCTTTATTTGCTGAAGACTTCACTAAACATTTACAAGACATGAACTTCAGGTCATGCCAGCATCTCTGCTGAGGTCACCTGAGAGCTGGCCATGTTAATCCAGGACCAAGAAAGAAAAAGGACTATTCCCAAAACAGAACAGTGGTGGTGGGGTAAAGACCCAGAGAGGAGCTCCCTAAAGGAACAACTCTTAACATGTCTCAAAGTAGCCAGCTAAGTCTTAGCCAAGTCACCCCTACTCTTTGAAAGTACCATTGGCTCAGGTGCAGCCCATTTACACACTCTACATACAAATCTCTAGATTTATGGCAGAGATAAATTAGTGAGCAATCATATGCTCTATAAAAGAAGTCTTCACTTCACAAGCAGATTCGCTGCTGTGCCCCTTTAACTGATGTATTGCCAGTGGTGCAGTTCTAATAAAATCTCATTGTTAGAACAGCAGCACACGTGTGCTTTTTCATTGCTAACCTAGACGGAAATATGAAGAGCAGGGCGTGCTTAAGTCTCCTTAGATCTTAATGCAGCTTTTTGTCAAGGTCCTTTGTTCTCAGGCTAGGAGCTTACTGTTACTTATTACTTACAATTGGCTGGGAGAGATGGAGGTGCGTGATTCTTTAATACAGCAACAATGAAACAATATCATGTGCTTTCACTGATTAACCTACTCTGATTATCTGCATGAGATTCCAAAAAAGTGAAGAATAAGTCGTACAGGAATAAGCTACCTGGCCCTTTGAAGACAAGTCATCATAATATTAGAAACAGCACTAGTATTGAATAATATCATATGCCAAGCAGTATTTAACTCATTCAGTTCAGTTCAGTCCAGTCACTCAGTCGTATCCAGTTCCCTGCGACTCCATGGACTGCAGCGTGCCAGGCCTCCCAATCAGTCCTTCCAATGAACACCCAGGACTGATCTCCTTTAGGATTGACTGGTTTGATCTTGTAATCTAAGCGACTCTCAAGAGCCTTCTCCAACACCACAGTTCAAAAGCATCAATTCTGCAACACTCAGCTTTCTGTACAGCCCAACTCTCAACATCCATACATGACTACTAGAAAAACTGTAGCTTTGACTTGATGGACCTATGTCAGCAAAGTAATGTCTCTGCTTTTTAATATGCTGTCTAGGTTGGTCACAGCTTTTCTTCCAAGGAGCAAGCGCCTTTTAATTTCATGGCTGCAGTCACCATCTGCAGTGATTCTGAAGCCCAAAAAAATAAAGTCTGACACTGTTTCCATTGTTTCCCCACCTATTTGCCATGAAGTGATGGGACCAGTTGCCATGATCTTAGCTTTCTGAATGTTGAATTTTAAGCCAACTTTTTCACTGTCCTCTTTCACTTTCATCAAGAGGCTCTATAGTTCTTCTTTGCTTTCTGCCGTAAGGGTGGTGTCATCTGCATATCTAAGGTCATTGATATTTCTCCCAGCAATCTTTTTTTTCCCTCCCAGCAATCTTGATCCCAGCTTATTCTTCATCCAGCCCAGCATTTCACATGATGTATTCTGCATATAAGGTAAATAAGCAGGGTGACAATAGACAGTCTTGACGTACTCCTTTCCCAATTTGGAAACAGTCCATTGTTCCATGTCCAGTTCTAAGTGTTGCTTCTTCACCTGCATACAGATTTTTCAAGAGGCAGGTCATGTGATCTGATATTCCCATCTCTTTCAGAATTTTCCACACTTTATTGTGATCCACACAGTCAAAGGCTTTGGCATAGTCAATAAAGCAGAAATAGATATTTTTCTGGAACTCTTGTTTTTTTGATGATTCAACAGATGCTGGCAGTTTGATCTCCAATTCCTCTGCCTTTTCTAAAACCAGCTTGAACATCTGGAAGTTCATGGTTCATGTATTGCTGAAGCCTGGCTTGGAGAATTTTGAGCATTACTTTACTAGTGTGTGAGATGAGTGCAATTGTGCGGTAGTTTGAGCATTCTTTGGCATTGCTTTTCTTTGGAATTGGAATGAAAACTGACCTTTTCCAGTCCTGTGGCCACTGCTGAGTTTTCCAAATTTTCTGGCATATTGAGTGCAGCACTTTCACAGCATCATCTTTTGGGATTTGAAATAGCTCAACTGGAATTCCATCACCTCCACTAGCTTTGTTTGTACTGATGGTCCCTAACGCCCACTTGATTTCACTTTCCAGGGTGTCTGACTCTAGGTGAGTGATCACACCATCATGGTTATCTGGATCATGGAGATCTTTATTGTATAGTTCTTCTGTGTATTCTTGCCACCTCTTCTTAATATTTTCTGCCTCTGTTAGATCCATAACATTTCTGCCCTTTATTGTGCCCATCTTTGCATGAAAAGTTCCCTTGGTATCTCTAATTTATCTTGAAGAGATCTCTAGTTTTTCCCATTCTATTGTTTTCCTCTATTTCTTTGCATTGTTCACTGAGGAAGGCTTTCTTATCTCTCCTTGTTATTCTTTGGAACTCTGCATTCAAATGGGTGTATCTTTCCTTTTCTCCTTTGCCTTTAGCTTCTCTTCTTTTCTCAGCTATTTGTAAGGCCTCCTCAGACAACCGTCTTGCCTTCTTGCATTTCTTTTTCTTGGGGATGATCTTGATCACTGCCTCCTGTACAATGGCATGAATCTCCATCCATAGTTCTTCGGGCACTCTATCAGATCTAATCCCTTGAATCTATTTGTCACTTCCACTGTATAATCTTAAGGGATTTGATTTAGGTCATACCTGAATGGTCTAATGGTTTTCCCTACTTTCTTCAATTTAAGTTTACATTTGGCAATAAGGAGTTCAAAATCTGAGCTACAGTCAGCTCCCAGTCTTGTTTTTGCTGACTGTGTAGAGCTTCTCCATCTTGGGCTATAAAGAATATAATCAATCTGATTTCAGTATTGACCATCTGGTGATATCCATGTGTAGAGTCTTCTAACTTGTTAGCTAGCTCATTGAAACTCAAAGAAACCAAAAAGCTAGGTTATTACCATTCCTATATTATAGATGGGAAAATTAAGGCACAGAGAAGTAAAATACCCTTCCCCACCTCACAGGCTGATACATGCAGTCAAGGTTCGCACTCAGAGAGGCTGGCTTTATAATTTGTGCTATTGATCACTGTGCTATATTGACAAGTAAAGTAACTGTCAGATACTGAAATGTAGGAGCCTGTGACATATTTTTTACCTTCAAGAAGCTGTAAGTATATCTACTTCAAGCCATAGGAGAGAAACTTAGACTTGCCCTTGCCATTAAAAAAAAGAAGAAACTAGCAAACTAGACAAATATATCAGATAACTAGTTCACCCACTATACAACAAGGTGGTGAGGACTGTGATCCCTGGATTAAAGAAAGCCAAAGATGATCTCTGTCATTGCCCTCGTTTTCTGTCATGAGGCAGGAAGGGAACACCCAAGCACAACCCAGTGGACTCATTGAGTTTCAGAGATGGGAGCTCAGGGAGTCTGGGGGAGCTGTGTTTTGTAGGACAGAGTACTAGAGCAAGGAGCGACGCAGAAAAGTGGCTCCAGAAATCTGCATAAGGGTCCCCTTGAGTCTTTTGCTGCATACTAAGCCGAGCATGCATAGAATAAAATTCCACAAGAATCAGCAGAGAACAGCTATCAGGAAGCTGAAGGCTGAACAATTCCCAGAGACCACAGGGCTGGGAAAATTTTACATTTTGATCAGCCAAAAACTGGATTAAGCTTGTTGAATATGTGGTACATTTAATGGAAGAACAAAGAAGAAGTGACACAAATGCAAAGCGACAAAATTGTAGACTAAAATTCAAGCATATCAGTAATTACATAAACATAAACAGACCAAACCCTTTAATTAGAGGACAGAGATTGTCAAGCTGAACAAAAAATTAGACTTACATATATGCTATTTGCAGAAAGCACACTTTAAAGACACAAGTAGGTTAAAAGTAAGGGGATGAATAAAAGATATACAACAAATTCTGAACATGTGAAGACCATACTAACTGTACTATCCATAAAAATAACTGTCAAAATAAAGAATGTTATTGTAGAAAAGGGACATCTTGTAATCATAAAATAGTCTATTCATCAGTAAGGCGTACAAGTCTTAAATGTGAATGCACTCAATTACAGAGCTTCGAAAATACATGAAAAAAAAAAGACAACAGAAGTGAAAGAAGAGCCAAATAGACAGTTATGGTTGGAAATGTCAATGCTCATTTTTTAATGTTAGAAAAATTAGATAGGAAGTCAGTATGGGTATGGAAGGCTCAAACACACTATCAGCCCACATGATCAAATTGATATTATGGGATAATGAATTCAGTAATAACAGAATGCATGTTCTTATTTTAAATTGCACGTGGAGCATATACCATGATCAAGTATGTGCTGAGTCATTAAAAGCAATCTCAATGAATTTAAAGGGATTGAAATCATATATTCTGACTGACCACCATGGAATTAAATAAGAAGTCAAAAGCAGTAAGGTATTAAGAAAATACTCAAATATAT